>NC_090317.1:92626454-92932778 GCF_039906515.1 Pseudorca crassidens | reverse complement strand
GAAACACTGAAGTTGCTGCTGCAGTCACCAAGAAGCCTGTGTGCAAGCACAGGTCACTATCCATACCACCCCTCCAGGGAGGCTGTGCAGCCCAACACTGCCAGGGTTCCCTGATCCAGGGAAAACTTTCCCAGGAGAACACACGGTGCACCTCAGGCTGTTGCAACATCATGCTGCCTCTGTTACCACAGGTTCGCCCCACATTCCATACCCCTCCCTCCCCCAGGCCTGAGTGAGTCAGAGTCCCCTAATCAGCTGTTACTTTAACCCTGTCCTGTCTGGGTGGGGAACAGATGCCCTCAGGCAACCTACACGCAGAGGTAAGGCCAAATCCAAAGCTGAACCCCAGCAGCTGTGCGAACAAAGAAGAGAAAGGGAAATCTCTCCCAGCAGCCTCAGGAGCAGTGGATAAAATCTCCACAATCAATGTGTTGTACCCTGCATCTGTGGAATACCTGAATAGACAATGAATCATCCTATAATTGAGGTGGTAGACTTTGGGAGCAACTGGAGACTTGGGGTTTGCTTTCTGCATCTAATTTGTTTCTGGTTTTATGTTTGTCGTAGTTTAGTATTTAGAGTTAATTATCATTGGTAGATTTGTTTATTCATTTCGTTGTTCTCTTCCTGCTTTTTTTTTTACATATACATATATATATATTTGTTTCCTTTTTCTCTTTTTGTGAGTGTGTATTGGAATGCTCTTTGTGTGATTTTGTCTGTATAGCTTTGCTTTTACCATTTGTCCTAGGGTTCTGCCTTTCTATTTTTTGTTTGTTTGTTTGTTTGTTTGTTTGTTTTGTTTTTTTAAAATAAGATATGGGGTAGGAGTTTATTAATTAATTAATTTATTTTTGCTGTGTTGGGTCTTCATTTCTTTGCGAGGGCTTTCTCTAGTTGTGGGAAGTGGGGGCCACTCTTCATCACGGTGCGCGGGCCTCTCACTATCGCAGCCTCTCTGGTTGCAGAGCACAGGCTCCAGACGCGCAGGCTCAGTAGCTGTGGCTCATGGGCTAGTTGCTCCATGGCATGTGGGATCCTCCCAGACCAGGACTCGAACCCGTGTCCCCTGCATTAGCAGGCAGATTTTCAACCACTGCGCCACCAGAGAAGCCCTGTTTGTTTGTTTTTATAGCATAGTTTTTAGAGCTTGTTATCACTGGTGTATTTGTTTTTTGGTTTGCTTACTCTCATCTTTCATTCCTTTCTTTTTAAATTATTTTTTAATTTTTAATAAATTTTATAATTTTTATTTTGATACCTTTGTTTTATTTTATTATTTTTTTCTTTCTTTCTTTCCTATTTTCTCCATTCCTTCTGAGCCATGTGGCTGACAGGGTCTTGGTGCTCCAGCCAGGTGTCAGACCTGTGCCTCTGAGGTGGCAGAGCCAACATCAGGACATTGGTCCAACAGAGACCTCCTGGCTCCACATAATATCAAACAGCAAAAGCTCCCCCAGAGATCTCCATCTCAACGCTAAGACACAGCTCCACTCAACAACCAGCAAGCTACAGTGCTGGACACCTTATGCCAAACAACTAGCAAGACAGAACAAAAGTGCATCCATTAGAAGAGAGGCTGGATAAAATCGTAATAAGGTCACAGACACCCTAAAACACACCACCGGACGGGGTCAAGTCCACCAGAAAGACGAGATCCAGCCTCATCCACAAGAACACAGGCACTAGTCCCCTCAACCAGGAAGCCTACACAACCCACTGAACCAAACTTAGCCACTGGAGCACACACCAAAAGAAACAGGAACTATGAACCCGCAGCCTGCAAAAAGGAGACCCCAAACACAGTAAGATAAGCAAAATGAGAAGACAGAGAAACACACAGCAGATGAAGGAGCAAGGTAAAAACCCACCAGACCAAACAAATGAAGAGGAAATAGGCAGTCTACCTGAAAAAGAATTCAGAGTAATGATACTAAAGATGATCCATAATTTTGGAAATAGAATGGAGAAAATACAAGAAACGTTTAACAAGGACCTAGAAGAACTAAAAAGAAAACACACAATGATGAACAACAAAATAAAAGAGATTTAAAATTTTCTACAAGGAATTAACAGCAGAATAACTGAGGCCGAAGGACGGATAAGTAACCTTTAAGATCAAATAGTGGAAATAACTAATGCAGAGCAGAATAAAGAAAAAAGAATGAAAAGAATTAAGGACAGTCTTAGAGACTTCTGCGACAACATTAAATGCACAAACATTTGAATTATAGGGGTCCCAGAAGAAGAAGAGAAAAAGAAAGGGATTGAGAAAATATTTGAGAACATTATAGTTGAAAACTTCCCTAATAAGGGAAAGGAAATATTTAATCAAGTTCAGGAAGCTCAGAGAGTCCCATAAAGGATAAATCGAAAGAGAAACATGCCAAGACATATATTAATCAAACTATCAAAAATTAAATACAAAGAAAAAATATTAAAAGCAGCAAAAGAAAAATAACATACAAGGGAATCCCCATCAGGTTAACAGCTGATCTTCAGCAGAGACTTTGCAAACCAGAAGGGAGTGGCAGAACATATTTAAAGTGATCAAAGGGAAAAACCTACAACCAAGAATACTCTACACAGCAAGGAACTCATTGAGGTTCGACAGAGAAAATAAAACCTTTACAGATAAGCAAAACATAAGAGAATTCATCACCACAAAACCAGCTTTACAACAAATGCTAAAGGAACTTCTCTAAGCAGGAAACACAAGAGAAGGAAAAAACCTACAGTAACAAACCCAAAACAATTAAGAAAATGGTAATAGGAACACACATATTGATAATTACCTTAAATGTAAATGGATTAAGTGCTCCAACCAAAAGACATAGATTCTCTGAATGGATAAAAAATATGACCCGTATATATGCTGTCTACAAGAGACCCACTTCAGACCTAGGGACACACATGGACTGAAAGTGAGGGCATGGAAAAAGATATTCCATGCAAATGGAAATCAAAAGAAAGCTGGAGTAGCAATTCTCATATCAGACAAAATAGATTTTAAAATAATTACTATTACAAGAGCAAAGAAGGACACTGCATAATGATCAAGGGATTGATCCAAGAAGGAGATATAACAGTTGTAAGAATTTATGTACCCAGTATAGGAGAACTTCAATACATAAGGCAAATGCTAACAGCCATAAAAGGAGAAATCAACAGTAACACAATCACAGTAGGGGACTTTAACACCCCACTTTCATCAATAGACAGATCATCCAAAATGAAAATAAACAAGGAAACACAAGCTTAAATGATACATTAAACAAGATGGGCTTAATTGATATTTATAGGACATTCCATCCAAAAACAACAGAATACACTTTCTTCTCGAGTGCTCATGGAACATTCTCCAGCATAGATCATATCTTGGATCACAAATCAAGCCTTGGAAAATTTAAGAAAATTGAGATCGTATCAAACATCTTTTCTGACCTCAATGTGATGAGACTAGATATCAATTACAGGTTAAAATCGGTAAAAAATACAAACACTTGGAGTCTAGACCATATACAACTTAATCACTCAGAGATCACTGGAAGAATCGAAGAGGAAATCAAAAAATACCTAGAAACAAATGACAATGAAAACACGACGAGCCAAAATCTATGGGATGCAGCAAAAGCAATTCTAAGAGGGAACTTTATAGCAATACAATCTTACCTCAAGAAACAAGAAACATCTCAAATAAACAACCTAACCTTATGCTTAAAGCAATTAGTGCAAGAAGAACAAAAACACCCCAAAGTTAGCAGAAGGAAAGAAGTCATAAAGATCAGATCAAAAATAAATGCAAAAGAAATGAAGGAAACAATAGCAAAGATCAATAAAACTAAAAGCTGGTTCCTGGAGAAGATAAACAAAATTGACAAACCATTAGCCAGACTCATCAAGAAAAAAGGAAGAAGAGTCAAATCAACAGAATTAGAAATGGAAAAGGAGAAGAAACAATTGACACTGCAGAAATACAAAGGATCATGAGAGATTACTGCAAGAAACTCTACGCCAATACAATGGACAACGTGGAAGAAATGGACAAATTCTTAGCAAAGCACAACCTTCCGAGACTGAACCAGGAAGAAATAGAAAATATAAACAGCCCAATCACAAGCACTGAAATTGAGACTGTGATTAAAAACCTTGCAGCAAACAAAAGCTCAGAATCAGATAACTTCACAGGCGAATTCTATCAAACATTAAGAGAAGAGCTAACACCTATCCTTCTTAAACTCTTCCAAAATATAGCAGAGGGAGGAACACTCCCCCACTCATTCTACGAGGCCACCTTCACCCTGATACCAAAACCAGACAAAGATGTCACAAAGAAAGAAAACTACAGGCCAATATCACTGATAAACATAGATGCAAAAATCCTCAACAAAATACTAGCAAACAGAATCCAACAGCACATTAAAAGGATCATACAGCATCATCAAGTGGGGTTGAACCCAGGAATGCAAGGATTCTTCAATATATGCAAATCAACCAATGTGATAAACCATATTAACAAATTGAAGGAGAAAAACCATATGATCATCTCAATAGATGCAGAGAAAACTTTCAACACCCGTTTATGAAAAAAACCCTCCAGAAAGTAGGCATAGAGGGAACCTACCTCAAAATAATAAAGGCTATATATGAGAAACCCACAGCCAACATCATTCCCAATGGTTAAAAACTGGAACCATTTCCTCTAAGATTAGGAACAAGAAAAGGTTTTCAACTCTCACCGTTATTATTCAACATAGATCTGGAAATTTTAGCCACAGCAATCAGAGAACAGAAAGAAATAAAAGGAATCAAAATCAGAAAAGAAGTAAAGTTGTCACTGTTTGTAGGTGACCTGATACTATACACAGAGAATCCTAAAGGTGCTACCAGAAAACTACTAGAGCTAATCAATTAATTTGGTAAAGTAGCAGGATACAAAATTAATGCACAGAAATCTCTGGCATTCCTATACACTAATGATGAAAAATCTGAAAGAGAAATTATCAAAACTCTCCCATTTACCATTGCAACTAAAAGAATAAAAGACCCAGGAATAAATCTACCTAGGGAGACAAAAGACCGGTATGCAGAAAACTGTAAGACACTGATGTAGGAAATTAATGATGATACAAACAGATGGAATAATATACCATATTCCTGAATTGGAAGAATCAACATTGTGAAAATGACTATACTACCCAAAGTAATCTACAGATTCAGTGCAATTCCTATCAAGCTACCAATTGCATTTTTCACAGAACTAGAACAAATAATTTCATAATTTGTATGGAAACACAAAAGACACTGAATAGCCAAAGCAATCTTGAGAAAGAAAAACAGGAGTGGAGGAATCAGTCTCCCAGACTTCAGACTATACTACAAAGATACAGTAATCAAGGCAGAATGGTACTGGCACAAAAACAGAAAGATAGATCAATGGAACAGGATAGAAAGCCCAGAGATAAACCCACACACATATGGTCACCTTAGTTTTGATAAAGGAGGCAAGAATATACAATGGAGAAAAGACGGCCTCTTCAATAAGTGGTGCTGGGAAAACTGGACAGCTATATGTAAAAGAATGAAATTAGAACACTCCCTAAAACCATACACAATAATAAACTCAAAATGGATTAAAGATCTAAATGCAAGGCCAGAAACTATAAAACTCTTACAGAAAAACATATGCAGAACACTCTATGACATAAATCACAGCAAGATCCTTTTTCATCCACCTCCTAGAGAAATGGAAATAAAAACAGAAATTAACAAATGGGACCTAATGAAACTTCAAAGCTTTTGCACAGCAAAGGAAACCAAAAACAAGATGAAAAGATAACCCTCAGAATGGGAGAAAATATTTGCAAATGAAGCAACTGAAAAAGGCTTAATCTCTAAAATTTACAAGCAGCTCATGCAGCTCTATTGCAAAAACCAAACAACCCAATCCAAAAATGGGCAGATGACCTAAATAGACATTTCACCAGAGAAGATATACAGATTGCCAACAAACACATGAAAGAATGCTCAACATCACTAATCACTACAGAAATGAAATCAAAACTACAATGAGGTATCACCTCACACTGGTCAGAATGGCCATCATGAAAAAATCTAGAAACAATAAATGCTGGAGAGGATGTGGAGAAAAGGGGACCCTCTTGCACTGTTGGTGGGAATGTAAATTGATACAGCAACTATGGAGAACAGTTTGGAGGTTCCTTAAAAAACTACAAATAGAACTACCATATGACCCAGCAATCCCACTACTGGGCATATACCCTGAGAAAACCATAATTCAAAAAGAGTCATGTACCACAATGTTCATTGCAGCTCTATTTACAATAGCCAGGACATGGAAGCAACCTAAGTGTTCATCGACAGATGCATGGATAAAGAAGACGTAGCACATATATACAGTGGAATATTATTCAGCCATAAAAAGAAACGAAATTGAGTTATTTGTAGTGAGGTGGATGGACCTAGAAACTGTCATAGAGAATGAAGCAAGTCAGGAAGAGAAAAACAAATACCATATGCTTACACATATATATGACATCTAAGAAAAGAAAATGGTTCTGAAGAACCTAGGGGCAAGACAGGAATAAAGCACAGATGTAGAGAATGGACTTGAGGACACAGGAAAGGGGAAGGGTAAACTGGGATGAAGTGATAGAGTGGCATGGACTTATATATACTACCAAACATAAAATAGCTAGCTAGTGGGAAGCAGCCGCATAGCACAGGCAGATCAGCTCGGTGCTTTGTGACCACCTAGAGGGCTGGGATAGGGAATGTGAGAGGAAGATGCAAGAGGGAGGAGATATGTGGATATATGTATATGTATAGCTGATTCAGTTTGTTATAAAGCAGAAAGTAACAGAACATTGTAAAGCAATTATACTCCAAGAAAGATGTTAAACAAGAAAAATCTTCCAACAAACAAAAGCCCAGGACCAGTTGGTTTCTCAGGTAAATTCTATCAAACATTTTGAGAAAAGCTAACACCCATCCTTCTCAAACTTTTGCAAAAAACTGTTGAGGAAGGAACACTCCCAAACTCACTCTACGAGGCCACCATCCCCCTGATACCAAAACCAGACAAAGATAATACAATAAAAGAAAATTACAGACCAATATCACTGATGAATATAGATGCAAAAAGCCTCAACAAAATACTAGCAAACAGAATCCAACAACACGTTAAAAGGAGCATACACCATGATCAAGTGGGATTTATCCCAGGGATGCAAGTCTTCTTCAGTATATGCAAATCAATCAATGTGATCCACCATATTAACAAGTTGAAGAAAAAAAAACATGATCATCTCAACAGATGCCGAAAAGCTTTTGACAAAATTCAACACCCATTTACGAAAAAAACTCTCCAGAAAGTAGGCATTGAGGAAACCTACCTCAACATAATAAAGGCCATATATGCCAAACCCACAAGACACATCATTCTCAATGGTGAAAAACTGAGAGCATTTCCTCTAAGATCAGTAACAAGACAAGGCTGTCCACTGTCACCTCTATTATTCAAGATCGTTTTGGAAGTCCTAGCCATGGCAATCAGAGAAGAAATAGAAATAAAACGAATCCAAATTAGAAAAGAAGAAGTAAAACTGTAACTGTTTACAGATGACATGACACTATACATGGGAAATCCTAAAGATGCCACAAGAAAACTACTAGAGCTAATCAGTGAATTTGGTAAAGTTGCCGGATATAAAATTAATGCACAGAAATCTCTTGCAATCCTATACACTATCAAGGAAAGATCGGAAAGAGAAATTAAGGAAACATTCACATTCACGATTGCAAGAAAAAGAATGAAATACCTAGGAATAAACCTACCTAAGGAGACAAAAGACATGTATGCAGAAAACTATAAGACACTGATGAAAGAAATCAAAGATGACACAAACAGATGGAGAGATATACCATGTTCTTGGATTGGAAGAATCAATATTGTAAAAATGACTATACTACCGAAAGCAATCTACAGATTCAATGCAATCCCTATCAAATTACCAACGGCATTTATTTTTTACAGAACTAGAACAAAAAAATCTTAAAATTTGTATGGAGACAAAAAAGACCCTAAATAGGCAAAACGATCTTGATGGAAAAAAAAATCGGAGCTGGAGGAATTAGACCCCTTGACTTCAGACTATACCACAAAGGTACAATAATCAAGACAATATGGTACTGGCACAAAAACAGAAATACAGATCAATGGAATAGGATAGAAAGCCCAGAGATAAACCCATGTACCTATGGTCAACCAACCTATGACAAAGGAGGCAAGGATATACAATGGAGAAAAGGCAGTCTCTTCAATAAGTGGTGCTGGGAAAACTGGACAGCTACATGTAAAAGAATGAAATTAGAACACTCCCTAAGACCATACACAAAAATAAACTCAAAATGGATTAAAGACCTAAATGTAATACTGGACACTATAAAACTCTTAGAGGAAAACATAGGAAGAAAACCCTTTGACATAAATCACAGCAAGACCTTTTTTGACACAGCTCCTAAAGTAATGGAAATAAAAACAAAAATAAACAAATGGGACCTAATGAAACTTAAAAGCTTTTGCATAGCAAAGGAAACTATAAACAAGATGAAAAGATAACCCTCAGAATGGGAGAAAATATTTGCAAATAAAACAACTGCCAAAGGCTTAATCTCCAAAATATACAAATAGCTCAATCAGCTCAATATCAAAAAAACAAACAACTCAATCCAAAAATAGGCAGAAGACCTAAATAGACATTTCTCCAAAGAAGACATACAGATGGCCAAGAGGCACCTGAAAAGCTGCTCAACATCACTAATTATTAGAGAAATGCATATCAAAACCACAATAAGTTATCACCTCACACTGGTTAGAATGGGCATCATCATAAAATCTACAAACAGTAAATGCTGGAGAGGGTGTGGAGAAAAGGGAACCCTCTTGCACTGTTGGTGGGAATGTAAATTGATACAGCCACCATGGAGAACAGTACGGAGCTTCCTCAGAAAACTAAAAATTGAACTACCATATGACTCAACAATATCATTACTGGGCATATACCCTGAGAAAACCATAATTCAAAAAGAGTCATGTACCACATTATTCATTGCAGCACTATTTACAATAGCCAGGTCATGGAAGCAACCAAAACGTCCATCAACAGGTCAATGGATAAAGAAGATGTGGTGCATATATACAATGGAATGTTACTCAACTATAAAAGGAACAAAACTGGGTCATTTGTAGAGATGTGAATGGACCTACAGACTTTCAAGCAGAGTGAAGTAAGTCAGAAAGAGAAAAACAAATATCGTATATTAATGCATATATGAGGAATCTAGGAAAATGGTACAGATGAACTGGTTTCCAAGGCAGAAATAGAGACACAGATGTAGAGAACAAATGTATGGACACCAAGGGGGGAAAGGGGAGGGGTGGGATGAACTGGGAGATTGGGATTGACATATATACACTAATATGTATAAAATAGATAACTAATAAGAACCTGCTATATAGCACAGGGAACTCCACTTCGCTGTATAGTAGAAACTAACACAACATTGTAAAACAACTATACCCCAATAAATAATAATTCCACCCTCCATTAAGTTGTTATATCACACTCCATGCCCTGCGTATTTCAGCATTTTCCAGACTCATATCCACATCCTTGGCACGCTGCAAGGATCATTGTATTGCTTTATCTTAGGAAATATAGTGAACTCAATATTGAGAAAAATAAAGAGACATTTATAAGAAATGTGGGAAATTCTGTATTCATTTCCATGCTAAGCCACTTTTGTGAAAACTGTAGGACATGAGGGGACACTTGTCTGTGGCACACACCAATGTGATTAAATCCTGGCACTTAAAATATCACAGGAATTTTGGGAGAAGCCCAGTACTATTAAACCTAGGAGAAAGAGACTACAGAGTAACATGAAAAACATTACTTGTTTAGGAGAGTTATGGACTAAAAATAGCATTGCTACACCTATTGTGATTGAAGTGAAAAGAGGTCTTTAAAATACAGAAATAATGAACTTCCCACCCTGTTAATATTGGCAAAGATCTGGCTAAACAACTGCCATCAAAAACAGAGGAATGGGGCTTCCCTGGTGGCGCAGTGGTTGAGAGTCCGCCTGCCGATGCAGGGGACGCAGGTTCGTGCCCCGGTCCGGGAAGATCCCACATGCCGCGGAGCGGCTGGGCCTGTGAGCCATGACCGCTGGGCCTGCGCGTCTGGAGCCTGTGCTCCGCAACCGGAGAGGCCACAGCAGTGAGAGGCCCGCGTACCGCAAAAAAAAAACAAACAAACAAACAAACAGAGCAATGGCTCAGACAAGACACCACGTAGTGTGTATTCAGGATGTGGGGATGTTAGTAAGGCAGGTTAAAAACTAAAGAGGAAGAACAAAACAAGATGTGCTCCACTGTGATTCTGAGGAAGGGAAAGCCAGTGAATACATTTCCCTCTTGCCTTTATTCTGGGGGATGTGCCTTTGGGCAATTTGCAAAACAAAGTTTAGCTCCTTCCCAGTTTTGTGAGCATACATATTGCTCTGAGGGTAGCTATTTCTAGACACAACCAAGCTAAGATAAATGTATAAGCTTGGGAATGGGATAGAGGCAGAGCACTGCAGTGGGGAAGAGGCCTGCATTCAGGGTCAGAATAGTTGGGCCACATCCTGATTTTTCAATGAACTTTACAATTTGGAGCCAATCTCTTAAACTCTGACTTCAGCTCCAATATCTATTATTGCAACTCTAGTCATTTCCTTGCCTAAAACCTTCCAGGTGCTAAAAATTATGAGAAAAATGGGTCACATGCTCCTCATGGTACACAAAGTCCTCTATGACTGGATCCTGTTTCCTTCAGCACGGTCATCTCTCTCTACCCACCACCCAACTCCCAACAGCCTAAGTGATATTGAAGTGCTTGAGATTCCTTCATGAACTGTGTCGTTCCAGAGGAGAGACTGTTCCTTCATTTCTTTGGAAAACTGTTAATTTACACTCATCCTCTAGGATTCAGCTCACTGTCATCTCCTCCAAAGAGTCTTCACTGGACCCTCCAGTCAGACTGAGGCCCTTTTCTTGATATTTCCATAGCACTTCATATTAGGTTGAAAAAACATCTTTGACCCTGCCTATGAGGGCATGCCCTGTGTCATGGTTGTCTGTGTCTCCTTAAGCCCATCAGAGGGACAATAGTCACTTTGTTAAAAAAACTATCTGACCATACAATAGTAAATTGAGAGAAACAATGCTTGCTTTGACACCTCATAGGTTTCTGGTAAGCAAAAGTTGAATATTAATATAATGCATGTAAAGGTGTATGGGAAAATGAGCATTTATTTAACACTTAATATATTCATTTATGCATTAATTCCCCCAATACTTATTGAATATCAACCAGGTGCCTGGGGTACTAGAGACATAGAGAAAAAAGTAGATCAAGTCTCTTTTTTCATGGAACCTACATTATAAGTGGGAAACAGTTAATATAGAGATGAATAAATATATATCACATTATGTGAAGTTGTATAAAGAGAAACAGAGCAATGTGAGCAAATAGAGATGGATAGGGGTTACTATTTTAAATAGGGTGGCTAATAAGGGCCTTTCTGATGAGGCAATGTGTGGGCCTGAAGGAAGTAACAAAGCAGGCTATTTGACAATATTGGTGACAGTGTTCTAGACAAAGAACACATCAAATATGAAAGCCTGGAGATAGGATCATGTTTGGCATATTCAAGAAATAGCATGAAGCCAGTATGAATGAAGGACACTAAGTGAGAGAAAATCTGATGGGAAATGAAGTAGAAGAGGTAACAAAGAGACCAGCTGATGTAGGGCCTTGAAAACCATGGACTTGGCTTTTATTTTAAGTGAATGGAAGTCATTGGTGGAAAAGAGCAGGCTTTCATGGTATAGAAGGCTTCCTCAGGCAAGCTGGACTATATGAGGAGCATACATGGAAGCCAGTAACCAACGATCACTGCATGGACCAGGGAGGTACAGATCAGATTTGGGATTTAGTTTGAAGACAGGGCCACCTGGATTTGCTGATTGAATATGTGAGAAAAATGAGTTAAAGATGACTCTGGTATTTCAAGCAGCCAGAAGATTGGAGTTACAGTTTTTGAGATGTGGGAGGCTACAGAAAGAACAGGTTGGGGCAGGGTGTGGGTAGTTAAGCACAGATCTGGTTAATGGATGTCAGAGCGTGGTTATACGCTGACAAGAGTGAAGCAGCAAAGATTTTTAAAAAATCATGTAGGAGACAGGGGCGAATTGCTTAAGTGATGTCCATGAGATGACAATAGGGTGTGAGCCATAGCAGATGGTGCACGCTGTAACACACTATACAAACATAAGGCTCTATTAGATACATCTTTATTAACTAGAGTGATGTATATTCTAGCTGTTGTATTCTTCGGGGGCTAACTATATTTTCCAGTTGAACTAGTCCAGTGAATTAAAAGGGCTAAAAGACCACAGCAATGACACAGAGTCACCCTCAGGCACAGCACTGTAAATATCATCTGCCCTTTTCAAGATTATATTCATATCTATGGTCTCCCTTATAGATGAAAAAACAGAGGCTCAAGATTTTAAAGGGTTTACCTAAAGTCACATAGTTTATTAGTGAAAGAATTAGGACTAGAACCTGGGTTTTCTGTCTGACATCCCAGGGCTCTTCCTAATAATTGGGATCTCAGTCATATTTTGTACCTGCCTTCTAGACCTTGTCCCTGACCAAGAAGAGACTTAAACACATTTCCAAAGGGGCATTTACCTGGCAACTTGGTCTCTCAATTCACTGATTTCCCCTGCTTACTTTCTTCATCATTCTCATCCTCAGCATAAAAGAAAAGGCTTATAATCTTCTCTTAAGAAAGTGATTAATTATGGGGAGAAAGAACTGGCTTGCTGTCAGGATGCATAAGGAAGACCACGTCTCTCTCCTCCCCAGGAAACCAACCAACCAACCAACCTGTTGCCATGGTTCTTTCTGATTTCTGGGCTTAATGCTCCTGGTTTGCACCTGGAGGACTTAAGAGGATTGATTTTCCGGGCAGTTTAGATAAGCAGAGAAGCTTCCACATGTTTATTTATAGGTTATATTGCAGATTTCACCTTTCTTTTCTTCTTCTCCTTCCCCTTACTCTATTTTCCAAACACACTTAAAGGGGTTGCAGAATTCAGACTATAAATTTAGCAAAAACAAATAGATGAGACAAAAAAGATGAGGGAAAATAGAGGAATGAGGATTGGATGATTCTGAAGTAAGATTAGACATGAAGGCCATAAATCCCTACACATCTAGAAATAGCCTGCACACTTGGCTCTGAGCTCAGCAGGCAAAGCAAAGGGGAAAACACAACTAGTACAATATCCACAAGGGTTCACAAGATTTTAATAAGACAGTTGTTCAGAAATATAGCTTTTTCTAGTACTAATATATGACTTTTGTCCCATAGGCCATTGAAAGAGGGCACTGGGAAATAGAATAGATGAAGTCCTCATATCCTCACAGTGAGTACAGGTGTTTCCTGACTGTTCTCCAAAAGGAAAGAAAAGAAAAAGACAAAGAAAAGAAAAATGTTTGATGGTATAAGGCCTTAAATGAGCTAGTTCAGTAATAGTAACTCCATGAAGAAACATTGCAAATTGATCCAGATGAAAACTTTTTGTTAGTCTGGCTTGATGCATTTCTTAAAATTTTTATTAAAAAAATTTTTTTTTAGTCTCAGGACTGCTTTACACTCTTAAAAATTATTGAGGGCTTCAAAGTACCTTTGTTTATGTGGGTTATATCTATAAATATTTACTCTATTAGAAATTAAAATGACAACTTTGAGAAATATATATTTATTGATTTATTTAAAATAATAAATCCATTAGTTACATGTCAACATAATAACATTTTCCAAAACAAAAACTTTATTGAGAAGAGTAAACTGTTTTACATTTTGGTAAATTTCTTTAATGTGTGGTTTCATAGAAGACAGCTGAGTTCTCATATTTGCTTCTGCATTCTAGCTGTTAAGACGTTTTCGTGGAAGTATATGAAGAAAAACATCACACAAATATGTCATTGGAAAATGGAGGAGTATTTTAAGAGCTTTTTCTGACAATTGTGGATATTATTCTCTAATACTACAACAAAATTTGACAAGTGACTATTTCTTAAAGGCTAGTTGCCATGCAGAATCTGAAAGTATGTTAATGATCTTTTCATATGCTACTGTTACATTACAACCCATCACTCTGTCTTATACTTTAAATGGATCTTTTACCCATGCATGATTTTGTAGCATCATGTATTGGTCATTTGGGAAATACTAGCTCACTGAGTTGTTGACACATTTCATTATACAATCTCAAAAATCACATTTGTTAATGTCACAACTGATCTCATTAGAAAGTCTTGAGAAGCTGTCAAGCTCACAGTAGCAGGTACAAGTTTTCCAAATTTCTAATTTTCAGTGGAAGTTCAAATCTTATCACTGACAACAGATACATTCAATTGTTTCCCTTGAAGTGACAGGCTCCTTTTTTTCATTTTGAAGAAAATGTTTGCCAAATACCCAAATCTGAATAGCCATAGCTTGACTGTCAGTTGTTCTTTCAAGAAAAAAATGGTGTTTGAAGAAAAAAGAGGCGAGTTCAGCTCATAACTCAGTTGCACAAGTGCTTTTCCTAGAGAAAACCATCATGCTTTTGTATGCAACGGAACTGCTTCATTCATGCTTTCCATTTCATCACACAGAGTATCATATTATTCTGTGTATTTCAAGGTTGAGATTAAATAAAATTAGTAATTTACTTTAGCATCAAGGACATGAAATAAATAAATAAATAAAATTTGTTTTTTGTTTGCTTATGTTTCTTCTTGTGTTGGTTTGTTTTCTACTGTGAGGGTATGGTAATGAAGAAGAAAAAGATGAACACTACTAGTATAGTTGGCGCCACTGCCTTGATTCATGCTAAGGCACCAGCAGTTTACCACTGCATCTGCACCATTCATGCAACACATGTCAACTCAGTAAAAAAGGCAACATTAGTAATTTTAGTACTAATTAGTATAATATAATTACATATTTGTATATACTCAGAATAATTAGTCTTTGTATTAATATGCAAATAGAATTGATCTTGTGAACCCTCTAAAAAGGTCTCTTTGAGCGCTCTTTGAGAACTACTGATCTAGAGGAAAGGATGAGATACATATTCACCAGGTAATAAATTTTATGTATAAATTAGATATATATATAATATATATTTATAGCATTCAGATGCTACAAAATAATGGATGTACAATATAGTGATTCACAATTTTCAAAGGTTATATTGCATTTATAGTTATTATAAAATATTGGCTATATGCCCCATGTTGTATAGTATATCTGTATAGCTTATTTTATACATAGTAGTTTGTATCTCTCGATCCCTACCCCTATATTGCCCCTCCTTCCTTCCCTCTCCCCACTGGTAACCACTAGTTTGTTCTCTATATCTGTGAGCCTACTTTTTTTGTTGTTATATTCACCAGTTTGTTGTATTTTTTAGATTCTACATATAAGTGATAGCACACAGTATTTGTAGTTCTCTGTCTGACTTATTTCACTAAGCATAATACCCTCCAAGTCCATCCATGTTGCTGCAAATGGCAAATTTTTTTCTTTTATATGGCTGAGTAATATTCCATTGTATATGTATGCCACATCTTCTTTATCCATTCATCTGTTGATGGGCACTTAGGTTGTTTCCATATCTTGGCAATTGTAAATAATGCTGCTATGAACAACTTGGTGCATGTATCTTTTTGTATTAGTGTTTTTCGTTTTTCTGGATGTATACCCAGGAGTGGAATTGCTGGGTCATATGGTAGTTCTATTTTTAGTTTTTTGAGAAACCTCCATACTGTTTTCTGAAAATAATGGACTTTTAAATTAAACTTATTATTTTGAGATTATTCACATGTAGTTGTAAGAAATAATAGGAAGAGATCCTGTGTACCCTTTACCCAGTTTCCCTTAATGGTAACATCTTCCAAAACTATAGTACAATGGCACAGCCATGTTAATTATATTGATACAGTCAAGATATAGAATAGTTCCATTACCACTAAGACCTCTTGTGTTGCCCTTTTATATTTATGCCCACTTTCTTTCTCCCCATTGCCTCCTATCTTCCATCCCTGACTCCTAGCAATCATTAATCTATTTTCATTTCTGTATTCTGTCATTTCAGTAAGATTATATAAATGGAATCATAAAATATGTAACCATTTGAGATTTTCTCTCAGCATAATTCCATGGAGATTCATCCATGTTATTGCATGTACCAATATTTTATTCCTTGTTATTGCTGAGCAGTGTTCCACTGCATGGGTATGCCAGAGTTTGTTTATCCATTCACCTTTGAAAAGCATTTGAGTAGTTTCCAGTTTGGGTTATTATAAATAAAACTGCTATGAAAATTAATGTATGGGTTTTTGTGCTGTGAAGATTAATGACAACATAAGTTGTCATTTCTCTGGGGCAAATGCTCAAGGGTACAATTGCTGGGTTGTATGGTAATTACATGTTTGCCTTCCAATAAACTGACAAACTCTTTTCCAGAATGGCTGTACCATTTTTCATTCCCACCAGCAAAGTATGAGTGATCCACTTTCTCCACCTCCTTGCCAGCGTTTGGTGTTGTCACAATTTTTAATTTTAACCATTATGATAAGTTTATAGTGATATCTCATGTTTTAATTTACATTTCTCTAATGAATAAAGATGTTCAACATCTTTTCACGTGCTATTACAGTATATCCTTGCCATCAAAATGCTGTTCATGTCTTGCCCATCTTCTAATTGGGTTGTTTCCTTTTTTTTTTTTTTTTTTACACATAAGTTCTGAAAGTTCTTTATAAATTGTAGAAGGCATGAGACTCAGGTTGGGATCAATTTTTTGCCTATGAATGTACTAGGACTTATGCATTCCATTTAAATTTTAGAATAAACTGGTCTATGTCTACAAAAGCTTTGCTAGTATTTTTATAGAAATTGCATTAACCTACAGACCAGTTTAGGGAGAACTGACATCTTTACTATGTTTTGTCTTTCCAATCTATGAACACAATATATCTCTCCATTTCTTTATTTCTTCTTTGATTTCATTCATCAGCATTTCATAATTTTCAGAATACAGATACTGTACATTTTTTCTTAAGTTTCTACCTAAGTATTTAATTTTATTTAGAATAAGTATAAATGGTATTGTGTTTTAATTTTGGTTTCTACATGTTCATTGTTAATACATAGATATGAGATTGATTTCTGTGCTTTTATCTTGTATCCTTGACCTTGTTAAACTAACTTATTAGTTCTAGATTTTTATAGATTCCTTGGGATTTTCTATGTAGATAGTCTCATGTAATCTGTAAAATAGGACAGTTTTTTCCTTCCTATTCAATTGCTATTTATTTTCCTTGCTACACTGTAGTGTCTAAAACTTCCACTACTATGTTGAACAAGAGCAGTAAGAATGGACATTTTTTTCCTTGCTCCCAATCTTACAAGGAAAGCATTCAACCCTTCTCCATTAAGCATGACGTTAGCTGTAAGTTTTTTGTAGATGTTCATTATCTAGTTGAAGAAATTTCCCTCTAGTCCTAGTTTGCTGAGAGTTTTTAATCACAAATGGGTGTTGGGTTTTGTCAAATAATTTTTCTGCATCAATTGATATGAACATATGGTTTTTCTTGTTTACCTTATTGATGCAATGGAATATACTAACCGATTTTTTTTTTTTGGCTGCATCACACAGCTTGTGGGATCTCAGTTCCCTGACCAGTGATCGAACCCATGCCCCCTAAACTGGGAGTGCAGAGTCTTAACCACTGGACCACCAGGAAAGTCCCTCTTTTTATGTATTGATGGATTCAATTTGATAATATTTTTAATTTTATTTATTTATTTATTTTTTTCTGCGATACGCGGGCCTCTCACTGTTGTGGCCTCTCCCGTTGTGGAGCACAGGCTCCGGACGTGCAGGCTCAGCAGCCATGACTCACGGGCCCAGCCGCTCCGCGGCATGTGTGATCTTCCCAGACCAGGGCACGAACCCGTGTCCCCTGCATCAGCAGGCGGACTCTCAACGACTGCACCACCAGGGAAGCCCTGATAATATTTTTGTTGAAGTTTTTGCCTCTAATTTCATGATAGATATTGGTGTGTAGTTTTCTTTTTTCCTATTGTCGTATTCCAAATTTGGTGTAAGTAATACTAGGCTCATAAAATGAGTTGAGAAGTGTTCTCTACTCTGAGACTTCCTGGAAAAGATCGTGTAAAATTGGTGTTAATTCTTCTCTAAATGTTTGTTAGTATCTCCAGTAAAGTCATCTGGGCCTAAAGATATCTTCTTTGTTAGCTTTTTAATTACAAATTCAATTTCTTTAATGTTTGTAGGGCTATTCAGATTGTGTATTTCATCTTTCTTGAGTTTTGATTGTTTGTTGTTTCTAAGAAACTGGCCCATTTCTTCTAGGTTGTCAAATTTATGAATGTAAAGTTAGTTGTAGTATCCCCTTATTTTCCTTTTAATGACTACAGGATCTGTTTTAATGAAACAGGATCCCTGTTTCATTCCTGATATTGGTGATTTGTGTCTTCTCTTTTAATTTTCTTGAGGTTTATCAATGTTACTGATTTTTTTCTGAAGAACCAAATTTTTGTTATATTGATTTTATTATTTTCTTGTTTTCAATTTCATTGATTTATCCTCTTGCTATTTCCTTCTTTATGCCTGCTTTGGGTTTAGTTTTTGTTTCTTTTCCTAGTTTCTTGAGGTAAAACTTAGATTATTGATCTAAGAACTTTCTTCTTTTATAATGTATGTATTTAGTGCTATAAATTTTCTTCTCTGCTTTAGCTATATCTCAAATATTTTGATATGTTGTATTTTTATTTTCAATTTCCTTTGAGCCTTCTTCTATGGTCAAAGGAATATTGAGGATTGTGTTGTTAATTTCCTAGTGTTTGGATATTTTTCTGTTATTTATCTCTAGTTTGATTTCGTTATGGTCAGAGACCATATTCTGTATGGTTTCAATTCTTTTAAACTTGTCGAAATTTCCTTTAAGGCCCATGCTATGATCTATCTTGGTGATAGTTCCATGGGCACTAGGAAAAAATGTATATTCTGATGTTGTTGCATGGAGAGTTCTATATATGTTGGTTATATTCTGTTGCTTGGTGATAGTGCTCAGTTCTCCTGCATTCTTGCTTATTTGATGTCTACCATTTCTATCAATTGCTGAGAGGGAGATATTGAATTCCTCAAGTATAATTGCGGATTTGTTCATTTCTCCTTTCAGCTCTATCAGATTTTGCTTCATTATAGTGAAGCTCAGTTGTTGGTGCATACACATTTAGGATTGTTATGTCTTCCTTGTGAATGTATTCTTCTATCATTATATAATGTAACTCTTTGTGTTCATAATTTTCTTTGCCCTGAAATCACTATACCAGTTATTATTATAGCTACTTCTGCTTTTTTCCCATTTTTATTTTATTATTTTTAATTGGTTACTTTCTCCAGCTTCACTGAGGTATAATTCACAAAAAAATTGTATATATTTATGGTGTACAACTTATTGTTTTGTATACATATGCATTGTGAAATAATTACCACAATCAACGTAATTAACATATCCACATGTCTACCACCTCACATAGTTGTTTTTTTGTGTGGTATGTGTGGTGAGAATATTTAAGATCTACTCTCTTAGCAATTTTCAAGTATATAATACAGTATTATTAACAATAGTCACCATGCTGTACATTACATCTCCAGAACTTATTCATCCTATATAACTGAAACTTTGTACCCTTTGACTAACATCTCCCCATTTCCCCCTCCTCCAGCCCCTGGCTCCCACCATTCTATTCTTTGCTTCTATGAGTTTAACTCTTTTAGATTTCACATATAAGTGATGTCATGCAATACTTGTCCTTCTGTGCCTGGCTTATTTCTCTTAGCATAATATCCTCCAGTCTCATCTAAGTTGTCTCAAATGACAGGATTTCTTTCTTTGTTAAGTCTGAATAATATCCCACTGTGTATATACCATATCTTCTTTATTCATTCATCCATTGATGGATGCTTAAGTTGATTCCATATCTTGGCCATTATGAATAATGCTGCAGTGAATATAGGAGTGCAGATGTCTCTTCAAACTGTTGATTTCAGTGGGATTGCTGGATCTTATGGTAGTTGTACTGTTAATTTTTTGAGGAATCTCCATAGTGTTTTCAATAATAAAATTTACATTCCCACCAACAGTGCCCAGGTTTCTCTTTTCTCTACATCCTCACCGACACTATTTTTAAAAAACATCTTTATTGGAGTATAACTGCTTTACAATGGTGTGCAAGTTTCTGCTTTATAACAAAGTGAATCAGCTATACATATACATATATTTCCATATCTCCTCCCGCTTGCGTCTCCCTCCCATCCTCCCTATCCCACTTCTCTAGGTGGTCACAAAGCACCAAGCTGATCTCCCTGTGCTATGCAGCTCCTTCTCACTAGCTATCTATTT
Source organism: Pseudorca crassidens (assembly GCF_039906515.1). Lineage (NCBI taxonomy): Eukaryota > Metazoa > Chordata > Mammalia > Artiodactyla > Delphinidae > Pseudorca > Pseudorca crassidens. The sequence goes on along the minus strand of NC_090317.1, from coordinate 92,912,148 downwards.
TACATTTGGTAGTATATATAAGTCCATGCCACTCTCTCACTTCGTCCCAGCTTACACTTCCCCCTCCCTGTGTCCTCAAGTCCATTCTCTATGTCTGCGTCTTTATTCCTGTCCTGCCCCTAGGTTCTTCAGAACTTTTTTTTTAAATTTTAGATTCCATATACATGTGTTAGCATACAGTATTTGTTTTTCTCTTTCTGACTTACTTCATTCTGTTTGACAGTCTCTACATCCATCCAGCTCACTACAAATAACTCAATTTCACTTCTTTTTGTGGCTGAGTAATACTCCTTTGTATATATGGGCCACATCTTCTTTATTCGTTCATCTGTCGACGGACACGTACGTTGCTTCCATGTCCTGGCTATTGTAAATAGAGGTGCAATGAACACTGTGGTACATGACTCTTTTTGAATTATGGGTTTCTCAGGATATATGCCCAATAGTGGGATTGCTGGGTCGTATGGTAGTTCTATTTGTAGTTTTTTAAGGAACCTCCAAACTGTTCTCCATAGTGGCTGTATCAATTTACATTCCCACCAACAGTGCAAGAGGGTTCCCTTTTCTCCACACCATCTCCAGTATTTATTGTTGGTAGATTTTTTTATGATGGCCATTCTGACTGGTGTGAGGTGATACCTCATTGTAGTTTTGATTTGCATTTCTCTAATGATTAGTGATGTTGAGCATCCTGTCATGTGTTTGTTGGCAATCTGTATATCTTCTTTGGAGAAATGTCTATTAAGTCATCTGCCCATTTTTGGATTAGGTTGTTTGGTTTGTGCTATAGAGCTGCATGAGCTGCTTGTAAATTTTGAAGATTAACCCTTTGTCAGTTGCTTCATTTGCAAATATTTTCTCCCATTCTGAGGGTTGTCTTTTCGTCCTGTTTATGGTTTCCTTTGCTGTGCAAAAGCTTTGAAGTTTCATTAGGTCTCATTCGTTTGTTTTTATTTCCGTTTCTCTAGGAGGTGGGCCAAAAAGGATCTTGCTGTGATTTATGTCATAGAGTGCTCTGCCTATGTTTTTCTCTAAGAGTTTGATGGTGTCTGGCCTTATACTTAGGTCTTTAATCCATTTTGAGTTTATTTTTGTGTATTGTCTTAGGGAGTGTTCTAATTTCATTCTTTTAATATAGCTGTCCATTCTTTTACATGTAGCTGTCCAGTTTTCCCAGCACCACTTATTGAAGAGGCTGTGTTTTCTCCATTGTATATTCTTTCCTCCTTTATCAAAACTAAGGTGATCATATGTGCATGGGTTTATCTCTGGGCTTTCTATCCTGTTCCGTTAATCTATATTTCTGTTTTGGTGCCAGTACCGTACTGTCCTGATTACTGTAGCTTTGTAGTATAGTCTGAAGTCTGGGAGCCTGATTCCTCCAGCTCCGTTTTTCATTCTCAAGATTGCTTTGGGTGTCTTCCCTGGTGGCGCAGTGGTTGAGAATCTGCCTGCTAATACAGGGGACATGGGTTCGAGCCCTGGTCTGGGAAGATCCCACATGCCATGGAGCAACTAGGCCCGTGAGCCACAACTACTGAGCCTGCGTGTCTGGAGCCTGTGCTCCACAACGAGAGAGGCCGTGATAGTGAGAGGACCGCGCACCGTGATGAAGAGTGGCCCCTGCTTGCCGCAACTAGTGAAAGCCCTCACACAGAAACGAAGACCCAACACAGCAAAAATTAATTAATTAATTAATAAACTCCTACCCCCAACATCTTCTAAAGAAAAAAAAAGATTGCTTTGGCTACTCAGGGTCTTTTGTGTTTCCATACAAATTGTGAAATTTTTGTTCTAGTTCTGTGAAAAATGCCATTGGTAACTTGACAGGGATTGCATTGAATCTGTAGATTGCTTTGGATACTATAGTCTTTTTCACAAGGTTGATTCTTCCAATTCAAGAACATGGTATATCTCTCCTTCTGTTTGTATCCTCTTTACCTCCCCAACATTTTTATCTTTTGTTTTTGTAATAGTACACATTCTAACTGGTGTAAGGTAATATCTCATTGTGATTTTGATTTGCAATTCCATGATTAGTGATGTTGAGCATTTTGTCGTATACCTATTGGCCGTTTATATGTCTTCTTTTGAGAAATGTGTATTCCTTTGCCCATTTTTAAAAAAATTTATTTATTTAATTTATTGATTTTTGGCTGCGTTGAGTCTTCATTGCTGCACGTGGGCTTTCTCTGGTTGCAGTGAGAGGGGGTTACTCTTCGTTGCAGTGTGCAGGCTTCTCATTATGGTGCCTTCTCTTGTTGCCGAGCATGGGCTCTAGGCATGCGGGTTTCAGTAGTTGTGGCATGTGGGCTCTAGAGTGCAGGCTCAGTAGTTGCAGCGCACGGGCTTAGTTGCTCCACGGCATGTGGGATCTTCCAGGCCCAGGGCTCAAACCCGTGTCCCCTGCATTGGCAGGTGGATTCTTAACCACTGCACCACCAGGGAAGCCCCTTTGTCCCTTTTTAAATTGGGTTATTTGTTTTCTTGCTATTGAGTTGTCTGAGTTCCTTATATGCTTTAGATATTAACCCCTTTTTGGATGTATGGTTTGCAAATATGTTCTTCCATTCTATAGGTTTTCTTTTTGCTTTGCTGATTGTTTCCTTTGCTGTGAAGAAACTTTCTATTTTGACGCAATCCTATTTGCCTATTTTTGCTTTTGTTGCCTGTTCTTTTAGGGTCATATCCAAAAAATCATTGCCCAGACCAATGTTAAGAAACTTTTCCCTTTGTTTTCTTCTAGTTTTTGTAGTTACAGGCCTTATGTTAATTCATTTTGAGGTGGTTTTTGTATATGGTGTGAGATAAGGGTCCAATTTCATTCTTCTGCATGTAGATATTCAGTTATCCCAGCACCATTTATGGAAGAGCCTCTCCTTTTCCCACTAGGTGTTCTTGGCACCTTTATCGAATATCATAGAACATAAATGTGTGAATTTATTTCTGGGCTCTCTATTCTGTTCCATTTTTTGTATTTCTACTTTTATGTCAGTACCATGCTGTTTTGATTACTATAGACTTGTAATATAGCTTGAAATGAGGAAGTGTGATGCTTCCAGCTTTGCTCTTTTTGCTCAAGATTGCTTTAGCTATTCAGGGTCCTTTGCAGGTCCATATAAATTTTAGAATTTTTTTCTACTTCTGTGAAAAATGTCATTGGAATTTTGGTAGGGATTGCATTGAATTTGTAGATCTTCTTGAGTAGTATGGACATTTAAACAATATAAATTTTTCCAAACCATGAATGTGAGATATCTTTCCATTTATTTGTGCCTTCATCAATTTCTTTCATCAATGTTTTATAGATTTCAGAGTACAGATTTTTTAACTCCTTAGATAAATATATTCCTAAGTATTTTTTAATATTATTGTAAATGGGATTGATTTCTACATTTCTTTTTCAGATGGCTTTTTTTGTTAGTATATAGGAATACAGCTAATTTTTGTATGTTGATTTTGTATCCTTCAACTTTATTGAATTCATTTATTAGTTTTAACTGCTTTATTTTTTAGTGGAGTCTTCAGGGTTTTCTATATATACAATCATGTCATATGAAAACAGATAATTTTACTTCTTCCTTTCCAACTTGGATGCCTTAAAAATTTTTTTTTTCTTGCTGAGTTGCTCTGGCTAGGACTTCCAATGCTATGTTGAATAGATGTGGTGAAAGTGGACATCATTGTCTTGTTCCTGATCTTAGAGGAAGTGCTTGGTCAAGTCTGCTGTTGAAGCTCTCTACTGAATTCTTCAGTTCAGTCATTGCGTTCTTCAGCTTCAGAATTCTGTTTGGTTCTTCTTTATGGTTTCTATCTCTTTGTCGAACTTCTCATTTTGTTCATATATTATTTTATCAATTTCATTTAGTTGTCTATCTGTGTTCTCTTTTTGTTCACTGAACTTCTTTAAGACAAATTTTAAAAATTCTTTGTTGAGCAGTTTGTAGATTCCATTTGTTTAGGGTTGGTTATTCACGCTTTATTTTGTTCCTTTGGTAGTGTCATGTTTTGCTGATTATTCTTGATCCTTGTAGTGTTGTGTTGGTGTCTGCACATTTGAAGCAGTAAGCACCTCTTCCTGTCCTTATGGATGGACTTTAGCTAAGAAAGTCCTTCACCAGTCAGCCTGTCAAGAGAGTCTGGGTGGATCATCTAGCAGGGGTCCGTGGGTAGGCTCACTGCTGTAGCATCCAGGAAGGCTTGGTGGTCTTGGTGCCTGGGTCTGTATGGGTGGGCCTGGAGTCTGAGTCCAGGGTGGAAAGCTTAGAGCTTATGCTCACATGGGCTGTCCTGAAGCCTGTGTCTATGGGGGATGACCTGGCACTGGGGCAGAACTGATACCTGGGTTCAAGATGATGGTTCTGGTCCTACGTTCATGGGGCCTGTCCTGGCACCAGGGTCCATAGAGTGGATCAGGCATATGAGTCTACTGGGGGAGGTTTAGCACCTGGGGCCACAGGGGTGTCACTGTCACCCAGGATTGCAGTGTTGGATCTGGAGCCTGGATCCATGTTGTTGGGCCTGGGGCCTGGGTCTGCAGGGGTGGTCCTGGAGCCTGGGTCATGAGGGCTGGCCTGGCACTGGGTTCTACTGCACAGTCCTGTACTCTGGATCCACTGGAGCTGACCTGGACCCTGAGCCTGCTGGAGTCATGTCCACAGGGGCTGTCTTTGAGGCTGGGGCCATGGGATCTGGCTTGGAGACTGGGGTCACAAGTGTGGGCCTGGAGCTTGGTCTCCAGGGTCCAGCCTAGAGCCTGGGGCTGCAGGAGCCAGCCTGGCACTGGGGCATGCTTGGAGGCTTGGGTCAGTGGGTACTAGCTTGGAGCCTGTGTCCATGGAGACTAACCTGGAGCTTGGGGTCCGTGGTAAACCCACATGCTCACTCCTCTCACCTTCTCCACTGTGAAGTTTACCTCTTTCTGATCTGCACTGCCAAGACTTGGGGGAAGGATGACATGAGTAATGTGGAACTGTCCTTCTTGCTCTCTTCAATGTATCTTATTTCTGTGCTCCACCCAGGTTCTATAACCTCTCACCTGGAATCCTTAGCTCTTGTGAAGGTATTTTTATGCATGGATACTTGTTCAAATTGATGTTTCTCTGAGGTGATAAGCACTGGAAACTTCTATTCTACCATATTGCTACTGTCACCTCCCCCCACTTATTTTTTTTAAATTAATGTTTGCATGGTGCTATGGACTGAATGTTTGTGCCCCCTCCCAAATTCATCATATGTTGAAGCCCTAATCACTAAGGTGATTGTATTTGGAGGTGGGCCTTTGAGAAGTAGATAGGTTTAGGTGAGGTCATAAGGGTGGGGCCCTTATGATGGGATTAATGACCTTATAAGAAGAAGAGACCAGTGCTCACTCTTTCTCCACTATATAGAGATACATTTGTAAGCCAGGAAGAGCTCCCACTAAGAACCAATTTTGTCAGCACCTTAATCTTAGACTTCTTAGCCTCCAGAACAATGAGAAATAAATGTCTGTCATTTAAGCCACACAGTCTATGGTATTTGTTATAGCAGGTGAAGATGACTAAGGCACATAATATATCTTTTATCATCATTTTACTTGTAATCTGTTATTAATTTTCCAGGGCTACTATAATAAAGTACCACAAACTGGGTGACTTAAAACAACAGAAATTTATTCTCTCGCAGTTCTGGAGGTATACAAAATTAAGGTTTTGACTAGGCCGTGCTCTCTCCAAATCCTCGAGAGGAGTATCCTTCTTTGTCTCTTCCAGCTTCTGGTATCTCCAGACTTTCCTTGGCTGTGGTAGCATAACTCTAATCCCTGCCTTTGTCTTTACATCATGTTCTCCCTGTGTATGTGTCTTCACATGACCATATTCATATCAGAGCACTAGTCTATTGGATTAGGGGCCCACTCTACGCCAGTATGACATCATCTTAACCTATTTCTGCAATTACCTTATTTCCAAATAAGGTCACATTCTGAGGTACTGGGGGTTATGACTTCAACATAACTTTTTTGAAGGGATAAAATTCAACCCCATAACACCTCTGTCATTGTCTTTGAAGTAAGTTTTTTATAAAGAGAATATAGCTGGATCATTTTTTAAAAAAATCAACTCTACTAATCCCTTTTAATTGTTGTATTTAGATCAGTTACACATAAGCTAACTATTGATATACTAGGGCTTAAGTCTCCATTTTATTATTTGTTTTCTGTGTGTTTTCTCTGTTTCTCTTTTTTGCCTTCCTCCAGGTTACTTGAACATTATATTGCTTTGTATAATTTTCTCAGTGGTTTTGCTACGGATTACAAAATACATATGTAACTTATCATAGTTTACTGGTATCTACCTTTTACCATTCTGAGTTACATGTAGAAAACTTACTCCCACTTGGGTTCCTTTACTCTCTCCACTTTTTAAATATAACTTTTAAGCATTTCCTGTACATACATTGAATACTATATCCAATAATGTTACAATTTTTCTCCAACCCTCAAAGGTGATTTAAGAATCCCATGAAGATAGTCCATTATATTTCCCCCTTATTTTTTTACCCATTCCAATGTTATTCTTTTCTCACTGACATTCTGATCCTTCTGTTATCATTTTCTTTCTGTTTAGAAAAATGTCTTTTAGCCATTATTCAAGGGTGTATTTACTAATGACAAATTTTCTTAGTTTTGCTTTGCCTGAGAATGTATTTTCCCTTCATTCCTGAAAGGAAATTTTTTCCAGATATAGAATTCATAGTTGAGAGTCCTTTTCTCTCAGCACTTGAAAAATATTGTTCCATGCCATTTTGTACTCTATGGTTTCAGATCTGCTGCCATTCTAATTGGTGTTTGTCTATGAGTAATGTACCATTTCCCTCTGGTTGTTTTGATTTTTTCTTTGCCTAATTTTTAGAAATTTAATTACAATATGTCTTGGCATGAGTTTGGGGAGGTTTATCTTATATGGGGTTGACTCAGCTTCTTGAATCTGTAGGTCTATGTCTTTCACCAAATATGGAGAGTTTTCAGCCATTATTTTCTCAAATTCTCTTTTAATCTCACTCTGTTCTCCTCCCCTTCTAGGATTCTAACAGTACAAATATTAGCTTTTTGGTTATTCTCCCTGAGATTCTGTTCATTTTGTTTCAGTATTTCCTCTCTGTTGTTCCGAATGGGTAAATGTTATTGATTTGCCCTTAAGTTCAGTGATTTCTACCCTTTGTCATCTCAACTCTACTACTGATCCCATCCACCGAGTTTTTATTTTGGTTATTGTATTTTTCAGTTCTATAATCTCCATTTGACTCTTTTTTATAACTTCTGTTTCTTTACTGAGATTTTCTAGTTTTTCAAGAGAATTCATAATTGATTGTTGAAGCATTTTTAGGATGGCTGTTTTAAAATCCTTGTCAGATAACTCCAACATCTGATTCCTCTTTGTATAAAGGTCTGTTAATTGTCTTTTTTCACTTATTTTGTGGTTTTCCTGGTTCTTTGTATAAAACATCCTTTTTATTTAGGACGTTATAAAATTCTGGATCCTATTTAATCTTTTTTTAAAAACTGGCAGTTGACATGTAGCAGGAAGACCAGGTGGGTGTGTATGTTCAGCCTGCCCCTGGTTTCCACTTACATCAACCCAGCAAAGATGAAGTGCTGACTCACAGTGCCTTATTGAAGATGGATGAAGTGGAAGTTCAGCACCCCTCTTGGCCCTGCAGACATCTTCCCAGTGAAAGTAGAACACTGACTCACACTGCCTCATTGTCTCCAAGTGGGGGTGTAAGCTCAGTTCCTTGCTGGGCCCCATTAACATCAGGAGAGGGGAAGATGAGAAGGGAAGTGCCAACTAAAATCTCCCACTGGGAGATTGTTGAAACTGAGTGGGAGCTTACCACTGGGCTCTACTGATACTACCCCACCTGGGAAATCTAAACTTTCCCTGGTCCCACCAAACAGGGGATAGAATATTAGCTGCCTGCTTAGTCCTGCTGACACTCTCCCAGCAGGAAACTTGGATCACTGCTACCTGCTTCTTCTGGGTAAGACATGGAAGATCAGCTCTTTCCTTGGCTAATCAACACCATCCAGCACTGGAATCAAGGTGTGCTTTCTGCTTCTACCAGGTTGGGAAGTGGGGTGAGGTGGAACATCATCTTCCTGAGTAGGATAGGTATTTCCTAGTAGGTTTTATGTTGTTATATCACTCTTTTACAAGTACTTTGGCTAGAGAAAAACAGGCTTTTTCTTGGAACTTATTTGTCTGAGCCTGTTGGCAGTTCTGGGTTGGAGACTTCTGCAATGCCATGTCCAGGATATTTGGAAGGCAATGAGGAAACCCAGGAAACTCACCTCAGTGTTGTGTCTCAAATTCTGAGATCTCTAGGAAGGTTGCCAACTTCTTTCCACTTTTCAGAGTCTATCTGTTCTTGCTGGTTTTGTTATATCCAGGGGGTTTTAGTGGTCAATATATTGAAATTGAATCTCAAATGTTTCTTGGTCCCTACCAGTTTATATGGTCTGGAAAGAACATGTTAATAGGTTGTACCTCAGTCCCCTTTCCTTCTTAAGAAATTTTAGAGGATATTCCCCATCGAAGAGCTTTAAATGTTTTTTTTTTATTGAAGTGCTATATGAATGCAGAAAAGTACACAAATCATCAATGAATTTTCACAAACTGAACACATCCATGTAATTAGCACCTAGATCAAGAAATAGAATATGACCAGCATCCTCAAGGCCCCCATTCTTACCTGCTTCCAGCTATTACCCTCCCTTGGATAACCATTAAACTGTCTTCTAATAGTATAAACTAGTTTTGCCTACTCTCTTTTCTGTCTGGATATTTGACATTTTTGTTCAACACTATGTTATGAGATCCATCTGTTCTATTGTGGGTCATTGTAAAATGTTCATTCTTCTTGCTGTACAGTAATCTGTTTTGTAAAAATACCACAATTAAGTAATCCATTCTACTGTTGATGGGCATTTGGGTGATATATTTCAGAGTTTTCCACAGAAACAGACCCAATAGGATATATATATAGAGAGAGACAGAGACAGAGAGACAGAGCAAGACAGGGAGAGATTATAAGGAATTGGTTCACATGATTATGGTTCCAAGGTGCACAGAGTAAGTCAACAAGCTGGAGACCCAGGAGAGCCAATGGAGGAGTTCTAGTCCAAAGTCTGGCAACCTCAAGTCCCAGGAAAAGCCAATGTTTCTATTCAAATCTAAAAGCCAGGAAAAAAACCATGTCCCGGTCTAAAGGCTTCCCGATGGGAAGAATTCTCTATGACTTGGGGGAGGGCCAGTTTTTTATTCTATTCAATCCTTCAACTGATTGGATGAGGCCCACCCACATTGGGGGGGTGCAATATGCTCTACTCATTCTACTGATTTAAATGTCAATCTCACCCAAAAATACCCTCACAGAAATGCCCAGAATAATGTTTGACAAAATATCTGGGTACCCTGTGGCCAAGTCAAGTTGACACATAAAGTTAGCCATTGTTTTCTAGTTTGGGCTATTATGAGTATGCTGCTATGAACAATCTTGACTATGTCTTTGGGTGAATATATGTGCACATTTTTTTGAGTATATACCTATCACTGTGTCATAGTATAAGTATATTCATCATTAGTAGATAGAGCCGAAGAGTTTTCCAAAGTGGCTGTGTAAATTTACACACCCATCAAAAGTATATGAGAGTTCTGGTTGCTCCACATACTTGTGATGCCATAACACTTGACATTTTTTGTATTTTTCATTTTAGTCATTCTGATGAGTGTGTATAAACATTGCATTGTAGCATCAATTTGCATTTCTCCTTTTGATGCTTATTGGCCCTTTCATTTCCCTCTTTTGCAAAATGTCTGTTCAAGTCTTTCACCCATTTTCTATTGTGTTGTCTGTCTCTTTCTTAGAAATGTATAAGAATTCTTTATATAATCTAAATGTGAGTCTTCTGTTGAATATATGTATTGTAAAAATCACTTCCCAGGCTGTGGCTTGCCTTTCACTTTCTTAATGATGGTATTTGATGTACAGAAGTTCTTAATTTTTGTATAGCTCAGTTATCATTTTACCCCTATAGTTAGTGCTTTTTGTGTCTTGCTTAAGAAGTTTGGGGGCTGTTCTTTTGTTAAATTTATTTTTTATTTAAGTATAGTTGAATTACAATGTTGTGTTAATTACTGCTGTATAACAAAGTGACTCAGATATATATATATATATATATATTTCATATTCTTTTCCATTCTGGTTTATCATAGGATACTGAATATAGTTCCTTGTGCTATACAGTAGGACCTTTTTGTTTATCCATCCTATATACAATAGTTTACATCTGCTAATCCCAAACTCCCAGTCTTTCCTGCCCCTACCCACCTCCCCCTTGGCAACCATCAGTCTATTCTCTATGTCCCTGATTTTGTTTCTATTTCAGCGATAGGTTCATTTGTGTCATATTTTAGATTCCACATATAAGTGATATCATATGGTATTTGTCTTTGTCTTTCTGACTTTCTTCACTTACTATGATAATCTCTAGTTGCATCCATGTTGCTGCAAATGGCATTATTTCATTCTTTTTTTATGGCTGAGTAGTATTCTATTGTATATATGTACCACATCTTTATCCATTCATCTGTTGATGGACATTTAGGTTGTTTCCATGTCTTGGCTATTGTAAATAGTGTTGCAATGAACATCATGGTGCATGTATCTTTTTGAATTATAGTTTTGTCTGGGTATATGCCCAGGAGTGGGATTCCTGGATCATACGGTAATTCTATCTTTAGTTTTCTGAAGAACCTCCATACTGTTTTCCACAGTGGCTGCACCAACTTAACATCCCTACCAACAGTGTAGGAGGGTTCCCTTTTCTCCACACCCTCTCCAGCATTTGTTATTTGTAGACTTTTTAATGATGGCCATTCTGACTGCTGTGAGGTGGTACCGCATTGTAGTTTTGATCTGCATTTCTCTAATAATTTCAGGGGCCCTTCTTTTAATATATCTTTCTCTTTCCCAGAACAACGTTGCTCAAGAAGGAGTAAGGTGGCCAAAGAGGATGGAGTGGGAAACTGGGTCAGGTGGTATTCATGCTTATCCTTGCATTATTCCTGAAGCCATTACCACTTCTAGCCCTGGAAACTTTGTGCTAAATCAAGGTTACCTAGCTCAACTTTGTCCCCACCCATGGTGATTTCTCTTTCTAATGGCAGTGCTTCTATTCCTCATGAATTCTATTAAACTCTTCCATCCACATTTCATCAGACATGTCTGTACATATCTAAACCTCCAATTCTGTACATAGCTCCAGAGTTCTTTCCCACTGAACTCCTGAGATGCAGGCCAATCATGAAATGGTATATTGTTTAACTCTTCTTGAGAATGCCCTTGAAGTTAGGGAAACTTTATCCAATTTAGGTCATTGAGGACTTTGGATGTGCTTTCTAATTGCACAAGCTACCATATTTAAGCATCAGTTCCAGGCCAATCAAGATACCCCCATACACATATTTCTGTTAGGCTGCTTTTCAAATTATCTTTTTATTGTTTAAATAAGAGCATAAAGAGTTCTCTTAAGCTAACACTTTGTATATGTCAGTAGTAGAAATGTGAACTGATGTATCAGTTTAGGGAATAAGATGGAAAAGCATTATGGTGACAATAGTTCAGTAATTATGATTAAATATTAAGAGCTCCCAACCTGCCAGTGATCCTTAGCAAAGAGCTAAATGATTGGAATATGGTGGGAATGAAAGAACAAATTCACACAAAAGGGAAAGAGAGAAGAAAAAGAAAGGGCCCAAAGGAATAATATCAAAGCTAAATTGTGTTCCAAAAGAGCATTTAAAAATATTTGGAAATTGAAGTGTAATTTTCCCTGGAAGAAAAAAGTTAGACAAAGTAGTTCAGTGTATAGGGTAGCCTACAAAGTTTACTTAACCCACAATGTAGCAGCAATAGTACTACACTTGCCCTTAGTTCCAAGTTCCCCCGAGGTGTTTACGTCTTAGTCCTTGAGCCTAAACCATCTAAATTCAGCAACAGAACTTGAGCTTCAGGGAGACCTGAACCCAGAGAGTAGTCACATATGAAAGAGGAGGAGGTGGGAAATGTAGCTCCATGGCAGCAGGGGGCTATATACTTCTGTAGCTAGGAGATGGGAAGAAAGGTGACTTGAGCCTGCGGTGTCCCCAGATCTGCTATGAGTAGTGGGAGGGTGTGTCATGGGTCCCTCAGAAACATAGGTGAGGACTGCAGTAAACCAGCCATCACTACTTGGCCCAGACAGCTATGGTGGGAGCATGGATGTCAGCAGATACCTACAGGCTATTTGGAAAGTGTCGCTATTTGGTACTTCTCTGTAGTCTTGATCTAGTTTGAAGGGACTGAGCATCTAAATTAAATCAGAGCTGACAGACATTGTAATGCCTCTAGTTTATTAATTCTATGGTGATTTAAAGCAAATTTACCAAAAGTCTTAATTAGATTCTTGAAATTCCAAGAGCACTAGGCAAAAACTCAGTCTTGGCAAAAACATGTTAGTCCCACCCACATCCCCTTCTGCACACCCAGCTGCCAAATTGCTTAACTCTCTGAATAATCACTTTCTAGATTAAATAAATTAAGCTCATTCATTTGTGCTTAAGTTTCAAGACTTACCTGCACATCCTTCCTCCCAAAGTTTGTTATGAGCAAAATAGTGGTACAGTTTGTTTGATGTTACACACACACAGACACACACACACACACACACAGACACACACACACACAACTAGTAAAATGTATTTTTAAAATGATATTATCTGGATGTCAGAAAGAACCAAATCAGTAAATATTTAAAAGGTTTGTTATGAACTTAAAGCTACTTTTACCATCTAGGACAGAATGAAGGGGAAAGAGAATTATTTAGCCATGTAGACATGCTTGTAATCAATAGAATTACACATACAGGCTATGGTAATAAGATGAATCACTTACAAAGAAGAATGCCTACAGAAGATGAAAGAGAAGATGAGAGAGGAAAATGTATGCCATTCACCTCAGTAGGAATAGGTGAATAATGCAGCTAACATTCCTAAAAATTACCCACCCAAATCCAGTGGTACATTTGGGAACTAGCTTTCCTGAAGTCCTGTGCTACACCATCATCAGGTGAGAGGCAAGAGGACAGCCCCCTCCAGAATGAGGCTGCCTCTCCCCATCATCCAATCTAGCTTTGAGTGTGGTCCCTGGACCAGTAGCAGCAGCATCTGGGAACTTGTTAGAAATGTAAATTCTTGGATCCCTCCCGAGATGTTCTCTTAGGAATCTGTGTTTTTATAAGTCCTTCGGGTGATCCTGAGGCATGCTAAAATTTAAGAACCATTCATCTTGCAGCCTTTAAATTAAATTTGTGAAGCTTCAATGAAATGGCTTTAAAAATTGATAGTTTACAGATTCACCAGAAAATTTTACAGGGCATCTGAGGAGTAGTTGAATCACATGGGCCTGGGTTCAAATTCTGACTCAACCAACTGAAGAAGGATCACTCTGGGCAAGTGATTGTTAAACAGTGCACTGTTTCCTTCATCTGTAAATACAATCTCTCATGGTGGGATAGGGTCCAGAGAAAACGTAGGCCTAGGTTCAATACATTCATTGGAGTTGCCGGAAATCAATTAAGGAGCAAGCTGTGGCTTTGGGAAATGTTTCTTTCTCACTCTTCCCTATGATCTGGAAAGGCAAAAATAATGTGGATCTGGAAAATACCACATTAAATGAGATATATGTCCAGTAAATAGATGAACAGAATATGGACACAGACCCTGGTCTTTCTAAGAAGAATGAACTAAGACTCACCAAGCATTGCCAATTTTTAAAAATATTATTTTGTATTACATAGGCAATATAACCAAATAATACAAACTTCAAAAAGTCAGAGTGAAAAGCAAGCCTCCTTCTCAATACCTTCCCTCAGACACCCAATCCAGAGTTTCTCGTGTACCCTTTCAGTGCTATCCTATGCATACATGGGCATATAAATATGTGTATATGTTTTTTTAACATCTTTATTGGAGTATAATTGCTTTACAATGTTGTGTTAGTTTCTGCTGTATAACAAAGTGAATCAGCTATACGTATACATGGCCCCATGATTTACTCAACGTATTCCTTTCTTTTCCACTTAAAAGTCTATCTTTGAAAAGGTGCTTGACATCACTAATCATCAGAGAAATGCAAATTAAAATCACAATGAGATATCACCACACACTTGTTAAAATGGCTATCATCAAAAGACAAAAGATAACAAATGTTGGCAAAGATGTGGAGAAAATGGAACACTTGTGTACTGTTGGTGGAAATGTAAACTGGTGCAGTTACTATGGAAAACAGTATGGAGGTTGCTCAAAAAATCAAAAATAAAACTACCATATGACCCAGCAATTCCACTTCTGGGTATATATCCAAAGGAAATGAAAACAGGATCTCAAAGAGATATCAGCACTCCCGTGTTCACTGAAGCATTATTCACAATAGCCAAGATATGTAAACCAACCTAGGCGTCCATCAACAAATGAGTGAGTAAAGAAGATGTGGAGTACACATATAATGGAACATCATTCAGCCACGAGAAAGAAGGAAATTCTGTCGCTTGCGACAACTTGGATGAACCATGAGGGCATTGTGCAAAGTTCAGTAAGTCAGAGAAAGAAATACTGTATGATCTCACTTATATGTAGAATCTAAAAAAGCTGAACTCAGAGAAACAGAGAGTAGAGTGGTGGTTACCAGGTGACGGGGGTGGGGGAAACTGGGAGATATTGGTCAAAGGATAGAAACGTTCAGTTTTAAGATGATCAAGCTCTGGGATATAATGTGCAGCATGGTGATTACTGTTAATAATACTGTATTATATACTTGAAAGTTGCTGAGAGAGTAGATCTTAAATGTTCTCACCACAAAAAAGAAATGTTAATTATGTGACAGTATGGAAGTGGTAGCTAATGCTATGATGATAATCATTTTGCAATTTATAAATGTATCAAATCAACACATTGCACACCTTAAACTTACACAATGTCAATTATATCTCAATAAAGCAAAAGGGGAGTATATCTTTAAAATATTTCGATACCCATACAGATACAAATCTTCCTCATTTTTCTAACAGTGGCATAACATTCTACTGTATGGATGTATCATACTTTTTGGGGGGACCAATTCCTTACTGATGGATATTTAAATTGTTTGCAAGCTTTTGCTAATACAAGTAAAGCTATGATGAATATCTTTAAATATACATCGTTTTGCCCATCTGTGTGCATGTCACATAAATTCTTAGAAGGTAATTGTTGATTATGCATTGGATGGTTTTACTAGATACTCTCAAATTTCCAACATAGTGGTTTTACTAGTTATCTTCCCATTAGCAATGTATAAGAGAGACTATGAGTTTCCCTGATCTCATCTTCAGCAATGTTGTTAAGCTTTGACAAACTAATGGGTTGAAAATAGTACTTAATTTTAATTTAATTTATTTTTCTCTTACTATGATATATTTTTATCTGTAGTCTGACTATATGCCAGAGTTCCATGTAGAACTTGCCACTAAAATGCTTATATAGGGACTGAATCTTTAACAAAACCCCATTTCAGCAATATTTTATGAGCAGAAGCCATTGGAGACAAGGGAACATGGACAAGAGAATTCAGATTATTTCTCAACTATACTCAACTGATGTCCCATCAAGAGCATCAGCAACACAGATGAAGGACTGCATCATTACCACTAAGAATACATGTAAAGTGATAACTAATTTAATCTATGCTTCACTTAAGAGTGGTGTTTATGAGGAAAAATGGATGAGATGAGCAGATTCTGTTCTATTTCGTTTATAATCATTTAATCTAGTTCCTTTTCTGTGCTCTTATATGCTAGTAGTACCACCACTACCAACAACAAAGCAAAAAATACCCATGTTAAAATATGAGCCATTTTAAGTAGATGTTAGAAATTTAAGTGTAGCTTCATAATTCAAATAAATTTTACCATGTTTCTTTTTCTATTTTCTTCTCTTCTGGAATTATATTAAAATATTAAGTCCATTAATAATGCAATGCATGGATATTTTGTACTAATTTAACAGGTTTTATAAAGGAGATATTTTTTTGAATGTAGCCTATACCTGGGCAGTACTTTTACTTATGTGATAAATATGACACAGCTTTAAATGAATTCAGGTCTGAAAAAAGACACTTGAAATGACACTTGTATGTGCACTATAATATTTGTTCAATTTAGACTGATATATAGAGAAGTCAAAAATGAATATTGCTAATTATTGTATTTAATTTATTTTTAGTAGATACCAATTAAGAAGAAATGAGGTAATTAGAAGAAACTTCAACTGAAATAAATATAATAATCCCAGACAATCCTTTAAACCACAGAGGACCTGGGCCCTCCTTTATCATTAGTTAATGCTAATCTCTCTGTAGAGTCATTAATTATTGAGAAAATCTGTCAATATTTAAAGTCTATCAGAAAATGAAAGCTACAAAAAGAGGAAAAAATCTCAGGTCTTCCCTGGTTGTGCAGTGGTTAAGAATCCACCTGCCAATGCAGGGAGCACGGGTTTGAGCCCTGATCTGGGAAGATCTCACATGCCGCAGAGCAACTAAGCCCATGTGCCACAACTACTGAGCCTGCGCTCTAGAACCTGTGGGCCACAACTACTGAGCCTTCGAGCCACAACTACTGAAGCCCATGTGCCTAGAGCCCATGCTCCGCAAAAAGATAAGCCACCATAATGAGAAGCCCAAACACCGCAACTTAGAGTAGACCCTCTAGCCGCTCGACGCCAACTAGAGAAAGGCCACGCACAGTAATGAAGACCCAATGCAGCCATAAGTAAATAAATAAATATTTTTTAAAAATCTTAGTACAGTTACCCCATGACAAAGATATACATGTATGTGTGCACATCTCTCTCTCTCTCACACACACACATAAATAAAGCTAGTAATAACCATGTACTTTCGATAGGCTTGACACTTATATTTCCTGAAAATAATCATTCCACAGCTTAGATGGAAGTAATATAGTACATTGCCATTATAGGTGACATTTACTCTAAATCAGCAGTCCCCAAATTCTTTGGCACCAAGGACCGGTTTTGTGGAAGACACTTTTTCCACAGACGGTGGGGTGGGCGCGAGTTCAGGCAGTAATGTGAGCGAAGGGGAGGGGCAGATGAAGCTTCTCTCACTCGCCTGCCGCTCACCTCCTGCTGTGTAGCCTGGTTCCTAACAGGCCATGGACCAGTACTGGTCCACGGACTGGGGGTTGGGGAACCCCTGCTCTAAAGTACAGATTAGACTGTGGGTACTCAAATTTTACTATAATTAATCTAAACTGTTAAATTCAGTGAAATAGTTTTTGAATGTTTTGAGGCACTATCAGTACATTCATGGCTTCTCTCTAATGGTTAGTACTTTGGAGAGAGGGTACAGTTAAGTTCTTCATGAAACTTATTTATCATTTCAGTGATATTGCTTCCAGGGATAAAAGTCAGTTGAGAATTATAAAATGCAACTAGGCAGAAGATGAAAAGGCTAATCATGCCTTGTTAGGAATCCACTTAAAATGATTCAATGGTGTTTTTCAATATTCTAAGGCTAAGGGTAGTTTACATTTTAAGTTGTAACCATTTTTTGAAACTTCCAATGTATTAGGTAGCAGATTGGACAACCATCAGAAATGAGAATAATAAAGTTTTTTTAATGATATTAGGTCCATTCACGTTACCCATTTCATTTCATGCTTATAAAATAACTCTGTCATTAAAGATGAGAACATGGTACATCTGAGCAGCTTATTAGATTAATTTGGAATCTAGAGATCGTGACTTTCATGTTTAGCAGGTAAAATATGAGGTGAAATTAATGAATATTTATAGTGATTCCACAATATGCAAAAAATAACTGTATTATGATCCCACAGTATGCAAAAAAAAATCTGCTTATTTCCCGAAAAAGACTTATAATTTAGTTTGGAAAGGTCCCAAGGGAAAAAGAATCAGTTCATTGAAGTAGTAATTAAGAAAACTTGAGAGTCAGTTACCATCATCACTGAAGTATCAAAAATCTTAGGCCAAAATGACTAAAAATTCCATTTACTTATAGACCTTCAACATCTAGTGAAAATCTCACAGGGTGAGAAGCTTTCACTGGTGCATGGGAACTAGTTCATATTGGCCATGAAAGCCAGTTTTTAAATTTTCAGGAATTTTTTGAGATCGCTGTGAAAGATACATTATTAAAACTTAAATTATATAAACTTACATTTAAAGAAATTATATTATAAAGCAAAGGTAACAAATACTTGTAACTCATCACTTCCTAATTATTTCACTATTTTTTTCTATTATCTATTTTCTTGAAGTTGTTAACGTCTACTCTATCTGTGTGGTGGAAACACCATGTAATGGTGGCTACCATGTACCTCTTCCCAACTCTGCATTCAATCATGTCGTGTTGGTAGCTTGAAATCAGCCATGGTGGGAGTATTAATAACATGGAAATTGGCAAATGCTGCAAATCACTGCTTTTTGTTTGAGAGAGCCACTGGCTAAACATTTATCAGCACAGTACTGCTCATTAGAACATTATGCTGGAATTCTAGGTCTGAGGAAGATTTGAGAATTAGATTCAAAATATCTCATCAAGTAGATGAGTAGGGTGTCTCTGAAAGTGTTTTGTGAAAGAAAATTGGGCAAGATAGGTAATATTCCAGATGAGTTAGGCCTCATGATTACTTGGTATCCCAATGATCAGGCACTCCATCTCTATCAGAGCACATCAGGAGTTTTTTTTAGAAGGTGTGTATGATATGGCTTTCCTCCAGAAGCCCAGGGGTCTGTATTGTGTTGCTCTGATGGGAGATTATTATAAAATCCACACAATTTTCCCCACTACTGATACCTCTAATACCATACAGTCTGCTGGGTCATATGATTCAAACAATAGGGATGCTTGCATCATAGCCTGGATCTGCTGCAGAACTTTTCCTGCTCTGAGCCTCACTTAAAGCTGGCAGACTTTAGTGTCACCCCAATGTGTGGTCATAGTACTATTCAAAGATGTAAGCACTTTTCCAGATACCCCTAGAGCCCAATGAGACCTGTGAAGTGATGTGCTTCTTTGTGATGAGAGGGGCAAGATGCAAAAATGTTTCCTTTATTGTTAAGGGGATGTCCTGGCATACCCTAGACCATTGAAGTCGTAAAACTGTTGTTATTTGTGGCAGTCCCTTAAATTTTCATAGGGTTTATCTCCTGCTTTCTGGAGTACATGAGTCTTTTATTTATTTATTTATTTATTTATTTATTTTTGGCTGTGTGGGTCTTTGCTGCTGCGCACAGGCTTTCTCTAGTTGCAGCGAGCAGGGGATACTCTTCGTTGCGGTGCGCGGGCTTCTCATTGCAGTGGCTTCTCTTATTGTGGAGCGTGGGCTTCAGTAGTTGTGGCACACAGGCTCAGTAGTTGTGGCTCGCGGGCTATAGAGCGCAGGCTCAGTAGTTGTGGCACATGAGCTTAGTTGTTCCGCGGCATGTGGGATCTTCCTGGCAGGGCTTGAACCCGTGTTCCCTGCATTGGCAGGCAGACCCTTAACCACTGCGCCACCAGGGAAGTCCCAGTACATGAGTCTTGACATTGGAAATATTCTAGGTTTTTTTTTTTTTTTTTTGCTTAACAAGTCAGATTGGCAAGATATCATCAATAGAGAGGACCATTATGATGTTCTGTGGGATGTGTAGCTGATCTAGGTCTCTTTGGACTATTTTAAGACAGAGGACAGGGCAAGTCCTGGGGCAAGACTGTAAAAGTATTCTGTGGTATGTTCCCGATGAACAAAATTTCTGATAAGAATAAAAATAGATGCATTCTTCAGATCAACAGCCACATACCATGTACCTGAGATCATGTTAATTTGATCTGGAAAGGTACTATGCCTGGCACAAGCAGCTGAAACTGGAGCTATTACTTGGTTTGTAGTAGTCCACTTTTATCTTCCAATATATGTCCAGGTTTTACAAGGACCAGACTGGTTACTCAAATGGAGATATGAAGAAGACTACCACCACTGCATCCTTTAGGGCGGCATTAATTTCTGCCATTTCCCCTAAGATTAGATTTTATTTTTTGTTTACTATCATCTTTGGTATTTCTTGGAGGGGGTGCAATTTTAGAGGCTGCCACTTGGCTTTCCCTACTATGATAGCTCTCATCCTGGTAGTTGTGCCAACCACTAAGGATGTCCATTTCAATTACACGTTTAGGGTCAAGGAAATTACCACTGGGTGGGTCTATAGACTCAGTAGAACCACTGTGATCCAAACCATGACTCCACTTTTTACCTGGCACTCACTTCCCCCCACTCCAATAGAGGGTCCATCATGATGCTTTGGGTATACAGATTTCAATGTCAAATTGGGTCTAGTGCCCAAAAGTTCTTAAAATATTTGGCTACTACCTCTTCTTCAGTGTACAGTTACCTAGGTAAATAACTATGGGTCCCTCTCAGGATAGACTGGGGTAATAATTACTGGTGTGCTTACCACCGTGTTGCAGGGTCCTTTCTCCTAGTTACTTACTCCTCTTTCAGTTAATAGGTTCCTGTTCCAAAAACCGACTCAAGTCCAGAACTGGGAAAGAAATAGGAACTTTTACTGGAGTAATTGTGCTTAGCTACCTGATCATCTATCCTTGATTTCATTTGATTTTATGGACTGAGTAGCTGCCTTCTGTTTTTCTCCTAGTGATGCCATGTTCTCTCTCTCTTTTAATATCTTTATTGGAGTATAATTACTTTACAATGTTGTGTTAGATTCTGCTGTATAACAAAATGAATCAGCTATACGTATACCTATATCCCCATATCCCCTCCCTCTTACGTCTCCCTGCCCCCGCCCCCGCATCCCACCCCTCTAGTTGGACACAAAACACAGAGCTGATCTCCCTGTGCTATGTGGCTGCTTCCCACTAGCTATCTGTTTTACATTTAATAGTGTATATATGTCCATGTCACTCTCTCACTTCGTCCCAGCTTACCCTTCCCCCTCCCCATGTCCTCAAGTCCATTCTCAAGTCTGTTCTGTTAAACATCTCCATTACTCTTTGAAGGTCAGAGTCCCCTGGCTCTTGCTCTAAACTTGTTGCTCATTACTGTAATTATATTCACCTGGCTTCTAATGGTTATAGCACTTCCACCTGGCTTCTAGCATCCCCATTTCTATCAGTGAGGCCATTTTCATAGCAGCACCACCACTGGCCAACAGAAGACTACCACCATAAAACATTTTGGTGATGTTGGTCCCCTCTCACCATCACATCTGGCAAATGTGATGATAAGTGCTGTATCCTCTTAGTCTTCCCAATAAATACAGCCCTCCAGTGGGTTTTCTGGACTTACATATTATGTCCACTTTCGCATTCCCACTTTTGCCATATAGTCTTCCACTACCTGCCATGGCAACTCTGGTGTTTCTATCTAAACTAACATTAACCATTGCTTTGTCCATGTTTGGAAAGGAACCATCCTTGGAGTCCTTGCCAAGGAGTCAAATCCTGTTTCCTGGAAGAGTGCTCCCAAATCAATAAACTCTCCCTTTTCCAACTTTATGTTATGTCTCCCTCCCCTGCTTAGTCAAGTGCCCTCAGAATCCAGTCCCACCTATATTCCTCCAACTCATACCAGTATGTATTGACTGGGAAGTGCAGATCTTTTGAGGTCGAGTTCCTTTCCTACCTTATGAGACCATCATTTCCCTGGAGAAGCCATGATATATCTTAACCCTGGTTATTGGGCTAGTGACCAGAATGGTGATGGGGCATATCTTGGGGTGTGGGGTTGGATGGGGAACACAGGTGGTTTTATGTGGTAGACATCTCTGCATCATCTTCAAACAACTAGAGAGAGCTAGCTTTTTATAGAGAAGAGGGGCCAGAGGTTCAGGGGAACCTGGGTATTTAAACTATTGAGACTATTAACCCATCTGTCTCTATCCTTTGTGTCGGGGTCGTATTCTTTCCCAGCGCAGATCAGGAACTTGGCATAACAAAACTTGGTTTTTTTTTTTGGAGGGGGGAAAGTTTATCTTCTTTGGAGCTCTTTTCCTCTTAAAATTAAGTCCTAGGCTTGGTCTTCAGTTTCCACTCAGTTCCACTGTCCTTATAGTTACTCTTTCCCTCATGTTTCTTAAATGCCAGAATCATATCATCAGCTAGTGAATTCCTTTCCACCAGTATACCATTCCATTTCACTAGCACTGAAAGTTTTAACAATGGCACTGCTGTCTTGTGCCAAAAGCTCCTTCTGTTCCACCTATCACCAGTGGCGGAATTCTCATTGCCAGTTGGGTGGCAAGTGATCCAGTTCCTAATTCTATTCTCAGTATTTGCTTTGTCAGATCTGGCACCAACTGTGGTAGGTCAGGTAACTGGGAAACAGTCTCAGAGACAGAGCTTACAGTGCAGTAGGGTTATTAGGGAGTGCATTGGGTTCAAAGCCTACGGAAGAGTTGTGAGAAAACAAAATTGGGAGGAGAGAGAAGTTAAGTTGTGTTTTAGAGTCAGTGGAGGTCTCAGCTGACCCTACAGTCAGCTTAGGATTTATTATGAGTTGAAGTGAGATGATCAGACCTTTCTATCCCTTCTTGAATCAGTCATTATGTGTGGGCTGCCCTGGGAAGGGAGCATGACCTTGGGCCAGGCAGCGCTGAGGCAATCTCTTAAGGGGCTCAAGAGCTGAGGGCTACCTGTCAGCAGTATTCCCAGAGGCTGGCCAGAGTGGGTGGGGAGAAATTGTTTCCCCCTGCAGGAGAATCTAGGTGGCACATCACAGCATTCGTCAACTATAACAGCAAAATATCTTTGATAATTTCTAGATTTCCAACTTCCAAAGAGTGCAGAACTGCCTAGAGATGGAAGTGGTAAACAAATACAAGTGTTATTTAATGATCTATTAGGTTGAAGAATATGACCTTGACATTTCTGTAAGTCAAAATGATTGAATACCAGCAATTTCATACTGTCCAACTTAATTGTAGAATAAACAAGGAAGGAACCTACATTGGGCATGTGGTCATATTTAAATGTTTATGCATTCTAAAGTAATCTATCAAATAGCTTCACCTCCCTCGCAAGCCTGACACCCTCGCCATCCTCCCCATTTTGGTTATACTCATTAAAAACCCTGCTTTTAAAGCATTTGATGTCACCCAAAACCAATGGTAAAATAATGCCTCATGAATGCAATGGAAACTTATCTACTTCTATACAACACTTTCATTCCACCTCTGAGTCTTGACCCTTGTTCCTCTCCTCACTTGGAATGCTTCTTTCTGCATTGCCCCAACCAAACAACAACAAGAACACTACCCTTTTCCAAACCGACCTCCTCCTTATAGCCTCTTTTGATGATACCAGGTTCATCATAGCTTCCCTGAGTTTCTTTAGCACTTAAAGTCCTGTTCAACACAATCTAGGATTTAATAATGGTGCGGTCTGTCTTATGGAAGGATTTTTTTCAATGTGGGTTACCTTTGTTTCACCAGATAGGTATAAGTACCTTGAAGACAGAAGTAACATTTACGTCCTCTGTTTTGCCCACATCCCTAGCACCCAAATGGAAACTCATGACTGAGAATTATGTGGACTATAAAGACCTTTGAATTTGTATATTTCCTATTTATCTACTTTAACTGTCTTTTCAAAGTTGTATATACATAAAAAATTAAATCATTCATAAGCACTCAAAAAGTCAAGGAATGAAGTTTAGGTTCTTTCAAAGTATTCTTGGAGGGTGTGAAAAAGATGAGGTGAGAAGAAAAACTGTAGCCAACCAAAGAGCAGAAGCTATGTTTGGCTTCTTAATTCTTCCTCTCACAGAACTCTGCACTTTCTTTAATAACACCTCTCATCATTTCTAACTATATGTTTATGTCATTATTTAATTAGTTTCTGTTTCACTCCAACTAACTGATAAGCCCCAAGAGGGCAAGGACCATATTTGTTTTATTCATTATATTTCTAGTGAGTAGCATATAATACATGCTCAATAAATGTTTATTGAAATAATTATTGAAGGCAATAACTAAATGACTATCATTTGATGGAAGGACTTATGCTTTCAGCTCCAGGGACTTCTAATCACCAACCCTTGTCCCTGGCTAATGCTCCAAGGTGGCTTCTTTCACCCTGTCATATTTCTCATTTGAGAATATCCCTAATGTGTAAATATAATGTATAAATATTCTTAGTCTTTTATCCCTACTACAAGAACCCATCTTTTCCTCTTCCGGGCATATTTTTAGAGTATGCCCAGAGGTTCTTATTGCCATCATTCCAGAGGTTCTCTGTCCTATGACTGAATCTTCTGCTTGAACCAACAACATCTACCCATAAGATCATGAACTTCAGCAAAACAAGTTCATCTCCTGGCAGTGGCACCTGCAAATTGGCACCACAAACTCTTGAAATCCCCCTAAGAAACATTTCCCCCAATTTTTCCCTTAATATCACCCTCTGGACACACCATCCCTAAACTGTCTCTCATGTTTGACTCAAATATTGGAAGTGATTTCTTGCATTTACTACTCAGTACAAGTTTATCAGACTCATGAATTCATTCTCTCCCTTCCTCTCCCGCTAGTTTTCACAACTCTTATCTCTCCTCTACACTATTATGGGTGTGTGTGTGTGTGGTGAATTGTGGAGTGTGAACGCGTTTGCAGCATGGCAGAGTGAAGAAAGAGTGTCAAGGGAAAGAAGATAAAGTCATTTCAATATCTTTTTATTCTGCATTTACGAGTTCTCTATTGCTGCATAACAGATCACTCTAAGACTTAATGGTTTGAAACAATACCAACAATTTTGCTCACAAATCTGAAATTTAGGCAGGCCTTGGCAGGGGCATTTGTATCTGCCCTACATGGCATCAGCTAGGGCAGCTCAACTAAGGGCTGAAGGATCCATTTCCAAGATGGCTCATTCACACATGACAAGTCAGTGCTGGCTGCCAGCTGAGAGTTCAGCCAGGGCTGAGGGTGGCAGGGAGGTGGGGCTGTTGGATTCAGTGTGTTGGCTGAGTTCCAAGAGTGAACATCCCAAACCTAAATGGATTATGTTTGGATATTATCAAAGAATTTAGCTGAGAATCCCAAGTATTGCCTGATCTTTTCTCCATCTGTTTTTCATTTATAACCAGCTTATTTCAAAATGGATTTGAGGCAGAAGCTCCTTTTATTTAAGGTAGACACTGTAACCTTTAAAAGCAATTCTTATACTCTGGATTCTAAGAGATGGTCTACATTTTGGAGAGAGAAAAAACAGTATGTGCACGGTGCGGGGGAGATATGCTTGTGAATTTGCATGCTGTGTGGACACGTGTGAACATGCCTGTGTGTTTTACGTGTGTGTACATTATATATGTGCCTATATGTGTCTACTCGTGTGTGCATGTGAGAGTGTGTGTATATATGTGTGTCTGCCTATGCTGGTGAAACTGTCTCTGTATTAGCATTTGTATGCATGTGTGTATGGTGTGTAGTTTCCATAAGGATATCAATCTTTATTGGTAGTTCTACAGTGACTTGGAGAATTGCTCCAGGACTGACTAAACGATAGCATGATATTTTTTTAAAAGAAAATTCAGTTCTATGTGCAAATTCAACAGACTGTAATATAATTATTTTAAACTGCATATATATTAGCCCAAACCATAGCATTTTCTTAAGTGACGCCTTCGTTTACAAAACTGACTAAGAGGGCTTATTTGAGCCATCATCTTTTAAATGTTATAGTACCAGAAGTCCTGTAGATTGTCCTGATAAAATACAAGGGATGCTGTAGAAGAATCTGCTGAATTTTCCCTGACAATTATGATTCATGACATACTACTTATACTTAGAACTATCTGAGAAATGCTTATGAAATTATTCATTTGTTCCTGGTTCAAGTTAACAAAGAATGCAGCACATTTTTACCATTGTTTTTAAAGCAAAGATTTTGGTTTCCAAAGAATGCACTACACGACCACCCTAACCTTGGTTTCTGATAATGCTAAACCTTATTTCTGTGGTGCATGAGGCACTTACAGCAGTTACCTTTTGCTTAATTTTGTTATTTATATACAGTAATATACACCATTTTACAGTTCTATGAGTTTTGACAAAATGCACAGAGTTGTAAAATTGCCATCAAAATCAGGATACAGAATAGCTCCCTTACCCCAAAATATTAGCTCATCATACCTCTTTAGAATCAAACCTTCCTTCTCCTCTAACCCTTGGTAACCACTTATCCGTTCTCCCTCCCTATAGTTTTGCCTTTTCCAGAATGTCATAGAGATGAGATTACACCACACATAACCTTTGGAGTCTGGCTTCCTTCACTGAGAAAAGTGCATTTGAGATACACCCATATCATTGCATGTATGTACATTTAGCTTGTTTTTATTGCTGAGTAGGATTTCATTTTATGGATATACACTATTTGTTCATCCACTCACCAACTGAAGGACATTTGGGTTATTTCTAGTTTGGTGCTATTGCGAATAAAGCTGCTATAAACATCCATGTACAGTTTTAGTGTGGGAACATAAGTTTTAATTTCTCTAGAGTAAATAGTACATACTTAGCAAGTGGGATTACTGGGTCAGACAGTAAGTTTATTTTTAACTTTATAAGAAAATGTACCTTGAGTTTCCATCAGCAATGTATGAAAGTTCCAGTTGTCCCATATCTACTTCAATATTTTGTATCGTCAATATTTTTTATTTTAGCCCTCTTAATAGGTGTATAGTAGTATCTCATTGTGGTTTTCACTTCCATTTCCCTAGTAACTAATGATGACAATCATATCTTTATGTGTTCATTTTCCTTCCACATAGTTTCTTTGAGAAGTGTCTGTTGAAACTTTTGCCTATGTTTGAGGGTTGTATGCTTTCTTATTGTTGAATTTTGTTTGTGAGTTCACTACATATTCTAGATATAAGTACTTTGTCAGATATAATTTGCAAATATTTTCTCCAGTCTTTGGCTTATCTTTTCATTCTTTTAACAGTATTTTAAAGAGCAAAAGCTTTAATTTTCACAAAGTCTGACTTATAAATTTTTATTTTATAAATCGTGCTTTTGGTTCACATCTAAGAACTCATTCCCTAATACAAGGTCACAAAGATTTTCTATATTTCATCTAAAAGTTTTATAGTTTTATATTCATATTAAATCTAGGAATCATTTTTAGTTAACTTTTATATCAAGTGTGAAGGATAGGATATGGTTCATTTTTATGCCTATGATGTTCAATTGTTCTAGCACCATTTGTTGGAAAGTCTATCCTTTCTACATTGAATTACTTTTGCATCCATTGACCATATTAGAGTGGGTCTATTTCTGGAACATCTACTCAGCTGCATTGATCTATGTGTCTATCTTTTCACCAATATCACACTAACTTAATTACTGTAGCTTTATAGTATGTATGGAAATCAGGTAGTGTGAGTCCCTCAATTTTTTTTCTCTTTTTCAAAATTCCTTCACTTATTCCGGTTTCTTTATCTTACAACACAGATCTTAGAAGCACTTTTAGATATCTACAAAAAATCTGGTGAAAAATTTGGTTGTGATTGTGCTAAATCTATAGATCAGTTTGGGGAGAATAGACATCTTAACAATAGTGGGTCTTCTGACCCACGACCATGGCATATTTTTCCATTAATTTCGGTATTATTTGATTAAAAAAATTTTTATTGGAGTATAGTTGATTTACAATGTTGTGTTAGTTTCAGGTGCACAGCAAAGTGAATCAGTTATACATATACATATATCCACACTTTTTTAGATTCTTTTCCCATATAGGCCACTAAAGAGTACTGAGTAGAGTTCCCGGTGCTATACAGCAGGTCCTTATTAGTTATCTATTTTATACATAGCAGTGTGTATATATCAATCCCAATCTCCCAATTCGTCCCGTCCCCCTCTTCCCCCCTTGGTAACCATAAGTTTGTTCTCTACATCTGTGACTCTATTTCTGCTTTGCAAATAAGTTCATCTGTACCATTTTTCTAGATTCCGCATACAAGCGATATTATATGACATTTGTCTTTCTGTGTCAGTCTTACTTCACTTAGTATGACAATCTCTAGGTCCATCCATGTTGCTGCAAATGGCGTTATTTTGTTATTTTCTATAACTGAGTAATATGTCATTGTATATATATACCACATCTTCTTTATCCAATTTCTCACTTGAAATTGGGGGACTTCTAGAATGCTGGGTTTATTTATTTCATAAGTTCTAGAAATTAATAGCCATTATAGCTTTATTCTCTCTCTACTGCCCTTTTGGGATTCTAATTAAATTACTGTTAAACCCTTTCCCTGTATCCCTCATGTCTCTTAATTTCTCTTTTGTAGTTTCCATCCTTTATTCTTTCTGTGGTGCATTCTGGATAATTTTTTCTGACTTATCTTCAAATTCTCAATTATCTTTTTACCCATGAATAATTTTTAAATTCTACGCATTGATCCATAATGTATCCACGTATGTGTGTGTGTATATATACATGTATATATATGCATGTATATATACATATATACATGCATATATATCCATACAGATATATATCCATCCATGAATATACCTATATTGATCTATTTATCTATATAAATATATTCATTTCTAGAAGTTCTAACTAGTTCTTTTCCAGATCTGATTTTACTTTATAAGGTTTCCTGTTTGCAAGGATATTTTCAGTTTATCTTTTATTTATTTAAACATTGAAAGCATAGTTGTTTTACAAGCCTTAACTAATAATTCCATATCCATAGTCTTTGTGGATCTCTTTCTGTTGTCTGTTCTTTCTGCTTGTTCTCATGCACAGTGCTTTTTTTCTTGTGTGAATGGCACTGTTTGCTGCTAAATATCTTTGAAAATGTATTTATAGGAATAATTTGAGCTCTGCTATAAAAGGTGCAAAAATACACAAAAGAAAATACACATTTGCTTAAACCAAATATCTAGGGACACTCTCTGTTCAGTATCACTTCAAACTAAATTCAGCTAGAGGGTTTCATTTTTATGTTGTTGTTTCTGGGTTTGCTTTTTTTTTTTGGCCATCCATAGGACGTCAATTTCAGCTAAAAATACATTCAAAGGCCAATTTACTTCTGCTTCACACTGACCCTAAGAGTATAGCCCTTTAGGATTTCTACTTATAATGCAAAGCATCTCCTCTTAACTTCCCACCTTGGACAGACCATGTCAGCCTGGCTGTTAACACTAAAGTTCTAATTTTTCCTGGTTGACAAAGGCCTTCAGAGGTCTCTGGGCTCCCTTTACCTGTCTGGGTTCCTGCTTTCCCTTCAAGTTTGCCCTGGAAATTCCTATCTTGTCAGCTCTTCAATGCTTTTTCTAAAAAAAATTCATTTTTTTGCATTTTATCCATAATTTGCAGTTGTTTTTCTGAAAAAAGTTGGTCCTAATAACCTAACTTGCTATTACTAGAAACAGAAATGAATTAATAATGTATACAAGAAGAGTCTCACTGCAGATTGGAATTGTATGGGTCCTGATGTGACATGGCTGTAGTATTTTTATTTATTTTCATTTTATTTTTGTGGGGAGGTGTTGCCCATTCTAGTTTCTGCACACAACTATTTTATTTTAGGGATAAAAAAATGAAATATTCAGTAGGAGTCTTTGTCTTTTGGCGTCAGCAATGAACAGATTATCCTCCCCATCTGTTAGTGGGGGGGAGGGTCAAAAACATTTTCGTTTTCTCTTTTCAGACATACTTATATAATTTTACAATTACCTTTATGTTACAGAATATTTGTTAGCACTTCTCAAATTGACCTTTCTTATTTTGTGCTCACAAGTCTTTGTTATTATTTTTTCCTTCCTTTCTCTTGTTTGTATGATAATGAGGATCAGGGTTTGTAAGTTTCATTTTCTGGGTTTGTTTTTTTTTGGTAGGAGTGTGTGGGTGAGGGAAAACTATCTTTTTTTTTTTTTTGTCTTACCTGAACTCTTGTTATTCTATTTTCCTTATTTAAATTTGTTTTATAGAAATAGAACCACAGACATAGAAAACAAACTTATGGTTACCAAAGGGGAAAGGGGGGGAGGGATAAATTAACAGTTTGGAATTAACGTTCACACACCACTATATATAAAATAGATAAACAACAAGGACCTACTGTATAGCACACGGAACTATACTCAATATTTTACAATAACCCATAGGGGAAAGGAATCTGAAAAAGAATATATATATATATATATATATATATATATATATATATAACTGAATTACTGTGCTGAACTAACACAACATTGTAAATAAACTATACTTCAATAATATGTATACACACACACACACACATATATATAAAGAAAAGAAAAAAATTTTTGATTTAATCCACTTTATTTTTCTTGGCTACCTATGAAGTGCTGATAAAGACATTTCTCTAAGTTTTATGGTGATGGGATTGGATTCAGAAAATTTTTCTAAATAAATAAGAGAGGATTATAAGAAGTTTCAAAGAAACTACAAGTCAGACTTTTGGTAACAACTGGATTATCTCATCTATTAATAAATCCAACTTCATCAAGCAATAACTTGCTACTCTCTCATTATAATCAATGCTTAAAGTGTTTATAGTCTTGTCATTCATGAGTCACCAACTATTGGAAGCTGTACCTACCTAGGGGTTTTGTGAAGAAGGGAGACTCCACCCTTACACACCCGCACTGAGTAAACCAAGAGTTGATGCTTGAAAAGAAGACATAAAAGATAAGTAACGAGCCAATAAAATAACAGAGGCTGATAAAAATTAAAAGATAGCATGCAGAAAAGAATTAGATATACAAAAATTAATAATTATTTGGGATTATTGCAAACTTAAAGACCATACTATCACTTTATTAAAAAATGTGTAAGCTAGGACCTCCAGTTTTCCAGATGAGACATTATAGCTTCACTGTGGACACTCCTGATTTCCCCTAAATTCAGTGATCCTTTTTTTCCGACGGTGCCTTAGAGGATCCATTCTCACAGTGTGTTTTCATCAAAGAGTCATTCAGAAAGCTGGTAAGAGGTATCATCAGAAACAAACAAACAATCCTCTGGTCAAATAAGATTGGGAAACACCAAATTAAATAAAAATCAACCGGTTTTCTCTTCTGTATAATTCCTGAGTCTTCAACATGCCAATTGGTATAATGAATCTCTGAAAGGGAAGTTAGGGTGTAGTGGTCCCTCTTTTTGTGAACATGTCTTAGAACATTTGTTCTGTGGAACACACAAGAAATGTGTCTTTAGATAGAGAGTGAGAACTTTAAAAAGGAGGGGGAGAGAGGAAAATCTAATTCTTCATCCTGTTGAAAGTTGCAGTACCAGTAAAGCCCCCAAGAGTCTTTATCTCACTTCCTAATATTGTGTGAAATATGTATTATCCTTAGAAAACTGAGATACTAAGAGGTTAAGTAACTTGTCCAAGATCACACATTTGTAAGTGTCAGAACTAGGATTTGAGTCCAGAAGTTCTTCACTCATACCCTTGACAGTATCTCTTCTTTCATACAAGAAAAAAAAAATCTTCCTGATGTATCCACGAATTTTCCAGTAAGAAAAATTCTTTTAAGAAAATGTGCATAAACACATAAATCCACACAGGTCACTGACATTCTGATAGATGGACATTTGTGCAGCCAGGAATGGATTGAATTTTACAAAATATGTTTGGGTGTTTATCGTGTACCTACACTTTGATTAATTGACCTAGCACACAGGTACAATTTAGAAGAGCCTAACCTTCCACCCTGCCCATCAGGAATGAGAAAAATGCCTGTGGCATTCACTAAGTACACTAGCCTGCATGGTTTCCCTTATCACTGGGAAGGAGGGGAGTCCAGTTTCACCAGCAGCATCTCCTGCCTGCTCCTCATACATTCACTCTCCTTCACATCCCTTCCTGATTCTATTCCAAGTTTCTGTTTTAGAAGTGATTATCAAGGAAAAAACTTACTGGTGGAATTCTTATGTGGTTCATGTTGGACGTGAGGTTCACAGAGAATTTGACATGTACCAAGTCTCATTCCTTTTGAATGATACACTAAACATGCCCCGAGATGTTTCAGATTGTTCCGGGGCATGCATACCAGGATTCGTTAGGGCATGATGTGTATCTCTGCATCCAAGTTAAAATGGTGTGTGCCTTCTCAAATCTGATGTCTTCCCCAGGAAGATGGTGCTACTCAGATGCTGTGCATGGTGACACACACATGATTCCTTCCAAGTCTTCAGCAATTCATTACTAAGGAGGCAAGATTTTAAATCAAGTAGATTTTAAATCAAGTACCAAAGAAAAAACAAACCCCACAAGTACAATAATAGAGTATCCATTAAACGAAATATACCCCAATTGACAAAAGATCAAAGAGTCTTTAAAATGTTCATGACTTTTTAATGATATGGAGAAACATTCATGATATAACTTATTTAGCACATACTACTTGTCAGGTTCTGCTTTAAGGACTATCTTGGGGCTTACATTCTGTTGGAGGGATGGGTGTTAACAGGTGCCAGATTCGTGACAGATGTGTCTCATCCACTGAGGTTTTTATGAAGGCTGGAGTGTCTCCCGCACTCCAGTTTCACTAACGCCAATCACAATTGGCTTCCTCCATTTTCCCCAGCATGCTGTTCAAACAGTATCATTTTCTCAGTGTGCCATGATGGAAAAAAATGTTAGGATGTCTTACCAAAGGAAAATAAACAAACAGGTAATGTGATAGATGTTGATATGAAGAAATATAAATCAGAGTCAGAAGGAGAATAATAGCAGTGTCATTTTATGTGCCTAGTAAAGAAAGATCTCTTCATGGAGGTAAATTTTAAGCAAAGTGTGGATATTTCCAGGCAGAGGGAACTGCAAGTGCAAAGGCTCTGAGGAATAAGCATATTTGGCATGCTAGAGGAATAGTAAGGAGGCTAGTATAGCTAAAGTGGAATAAAGGGGAAGAGTGAAAAAAGATAGAGATGTAGGCAGGATACATTAGTGAATATCCTTTAGACAGAGGGACCATAAACTAGAACCAGTTTATGCCAAACCCAGCAAGCTAGAGTTGAAAGTTGAAAGCCTTTAGATCGGGCATGAGCTCCCCAGATGAGTATAATATTCACATAATCAGTGTCTTTTTTATGTTATCCACCTGGCCCAATAACCAGCATTCAACTTTGTACCTCTTGCTATGTGATATGAATATGCCATAATGGTAGCTATTACCAGGTGATTTTTAATTTCTCCTTGAAAGGTTTATTTCCCAAATTTTCTACAAAAAGTATGTGATTTTTTTACAGTGAAAAAAAAATGAAGTTGGTTTTGAAACAATTGAGTGGAAGTCTACTCTAAGAGGAAAAGGCAGTTCAGGATTCCATGCCAATAAAACTTTCCAGCCAGTAAAACTCTTTATAATAAAGGCGGTTGAAGATGTAGTTCTGTTCAGCCCAAGGCAGCCTGAGAGGATGAAGAGAGGCCAGCAGGGGTGAGGCATTTCTAGGCTCAAGTCCAGTGCAAGCTGGAGGTCTCTCCTTGTGGTCTTAGCATAGGCCCCTCTGAGGCAAGCAACTGCCTTGTCTCAAGGGAAGAGTTACATCTCACAGGACAGTTAACAGGCTCAGAGACCAGGTGGCACAAACAGCAACCAGGGTTATCTTGTCAAAATGCAAATGGATCCTCTTACTCTCTATTCAAAATTCTTCTATGGATTCCCATCTACTGCATCTAGGAGAAAACCCAAACTCTTCCATAGCTTACAAAATCATGCATGACTTGGCCCTTGCTTACCTCTCTAGTGTAATCTCCTTCCATTCTATCTTGTCTACCAGGACCTGTCCACCCTAAGGACATTTATTTTCTCTTTCCACCTGTTGCAGGTTGGGTTCTCCTGGAAATAAAACCTGTGGCAGGGTTTAGCACGCAGGGTGTTGATGTAAGGATCAATACCAGTAAGAGGTAGGGGGCTCAAGCAGCCATGAGCAGAAGGAGAAATCCAGGCTTTTGGGTCAGTGCCAGCCCAAAAAAGACATTAGGCAACACTGGGGGGCACTCTGAAGTTAGAATGGCCCTTCGGAGCTGTTCCAAGTGGAGACAAGATAGCCAGACCTGCCTCCATCAGTCACCAAGTATGGGCCACCCTGGCCAAGGGCATGGCCTTGAGTGAGATGGTTTTCTGCAGCTGAGGCAGGCCTCCTAGAGGCTGATAGCTTGAAGCTGTTTGCAGGCAGCATTCTCAGCAGCTAAGGCAACAAGATCTTCCTTAAAGGGGGTGTTATGGGTTGAATTGCATCCCCCAGAAAAGATATGTGGAAGGCCTAGCCCCCAGTACCTCAGAATGTGAACTTATTTGGAAATAGGGTCTTTACAGAGATAATCAAGTTAAAGTGAGGTCATCAGGGCGGGCCCTAATCCAATATGACTTGCGTCTTTATAAAAAGGGGAAATTTGTTAGCATACTAAGTGAAGTAAGTCAAACAAAGACAAACATAATATGATATCACTTGTATGTGGAATCTTAAAAAAAATGATACAAATGAACTTGTCTACAAAGCAGAAACAGACTCACAGACTTCGAAAACAAACTTATGGTTACCAAAGGGGAAAGGTTGGCGGGGGGAGGGATAAACTAGGAGTTTGGGATTAACATATACACACTAATATATATAAAATAGATAATCAACAAGGACCTATTGTATAGCACAGGGAACTCTACTCAATATTCTGTAATAACCTATAAGGGAAAAGAATCTGAAAAAGAATGGGTATATGTATATATGTATAACTGAATCACTTTGCTGTACACCTGAAACTAACACAGCATTGTAAATTAACTATACTCCAATATAAAATAAAAATTAAATTAAAAAAATAAAAAAAATACAAAATAAAAAAGGGAAATTTGGAGACAGACATGCACAGAGGGAAGACTACATAAAGAAACATGGTAAGAAACACCCTGTGAAGGTGGAAGATTGGAGTGAGGCATCTACAAGCCAAGGAACTCCAGATTTCCAGTAAACCACTAGAAGCTAAGTAAGAGACATGAAAGAACCAACCCTGCCGACACCTTGTTCTTGGACTTCCAGCCTCCAGAACTATGACCTTTCCATTATTTTAAGCTACCCAACTTGTGGTACTTTGTTACTGCAGCCTGAGCAAACTAATACAAGGAGCCTTAGGCAGTGAGTTGCAGTGAAGACCACAACCTGCACAACCCCATGTACTATGTGGAGGCAATATACTGGTGTTTTTTCTTTAACCACTCTCTTCTCTTTCATCTCTCTTTGGTGATAGTGGTGATTGTCTCTTTCTGATGAACTTGTACAGCAGGATCAGTGTTGCCTAAATGTTTGTCAGTCACCTGATACTAGAACTCTATGCCACCTGGGTCAGATACTCTACCTATTTGTGTTCATGCATTACTGTGTCTATAGAGTCTCTCACATAATAGGTGTTCAATGAAACTGTGTTTGTGAACAAATAAATTAGTTCATGAATATTCAATATTCACATGCCTATGGACATTCAATTATGTCTGAAACTCAGCCAAGGGAATGCTCTTTTGAACTGGGCTGGAATCAGACCTGGAAGAAACACATCAGTTTTATCCTACAGTAGCAATGCCAGGGAATGAGTGGAGGAATCTGGAAATAAGACCACGTAAAAGGCAAACAAACAAATAGAAATAGAGTCAGATCAAAGTGATGACTAAGAGCCTGGTATGAGGAAGACATGAGAGTATGGAAATACATATACCAGGAAGCAAAGCATCAGAAGTCACACCCAAGCAGGGAACAAGAGAATTATATTTTCCAACCTAAGGAATTTAATCAGAAACCAAGAAGCTAAGGGATTCTGGGTGTCAGGAACACAGTCAGCGAATAGAGGACATGAGCAGTAATGGATACTTTTGTACTCTTGAAACTGAGGCAGTCTTGCTGGAGCCAGAAAATAAAAGACCATGGGCCTTGGAGTCAGACTTTGATCCCTACACTAACTCTGCCATTTACTAGCTGGGAGACCTAGGTAAGAGAAGTCTCAGTTTCTTCTTGGACAATATGAATATAAAAATGACTATCCAGGTGACAGCAGAGTATTTATTAAATGTGATTTGCCTGCCTTTATGTGTTTCCTGCAAGGTTCAGAGTTGTTTGTTGGGGGTCATCTGCGTAGTGGACAAAAACAAGCATTTTAGGGAACTGATGAGATAAAGAAGTTAGTGGTCCTGGGGTTTATCAAGGCAGGGTGACGGCAGTGCTTTCCAAGTGGGGAAGCTACCCCCTCAGGGACTTTCCTGGCTGAGGCAACCCACCAACCCAGAGTGGTTCCAGCCTAGGCCCCATTCAAAGAGCTGTTCTGAAAGAGACATAACTTTCTAACATACTATGATATGTATCTCTTTCTCTTCTCCATCCTGATACCTCCAAAAAGCCCCAGATTCCCTCCCATGTGCTGGTCCCTCATGACCAGGGAGCTTATATGTATTCTTCCCAGTGTTTAGCGCATTACCCTTGTCCATAAAAGTTGCTCAGTAAATGTTGAATTATGAAATGTTGCTCCTCTTGTATAGGCCCCTATTTTATAAACTTCTGTGATCATAGCAGGTATAATATCAAGCATATTTGAAAAATAATATCTCTACTTTCCCTTCTGGTCAAGTTGAAATAACAGGGACCACCCAAAAAAAACAACTAAAAAACTGGAAAACTATATGAAACAATGGGTTTCAAGATATCAGACCTGAAACAGTGGAGAAGAGTGATTGCCAAGACATGGGAAATAAACGAAGTGAACCTGTGATTACCACAGCTTACTGCTTGGAGAGAGATTCCAGGCTGTAGGGCAGTCACCCTGAGTTGAGAAGCAAGAACAAGGGGTCCGGTGAGGCCCAAAGTTGCTAGATTTCAAGGGAAGAGTAACAGACAGAAGAGAACGGGACACAGAGAGAGCTCCAGAGATTTGCAGAGGGATCCCCTCAAGTATTTAGGTGAATATAGATCAGCACGTGCCAACGAAGAAAATACCCAAGGTTGGAGAAAGAACTACTTAAAGGATTGGAGGAAGCAATCCTCAAAACTCACACAGGACAAAAAATAGTTCTTATTCCCACAAAACAA
Source organism: Pseudorca crassidens (assembly GCF_039906515.1). Taxonomy (NCBI): domain Eukaryota; kingdom Metazoa; phylum Chordata; class Mammalia; order Artiodactyla; family Delphinidae; genus Pseudorca; species Pseudorca crassidens. Next base: position 92,874,927 of record NC_090317.1, on the reverse strand, counting down.
AGTAGAAAACCTCATATATGGTGTGGTAGACTAAATAATGGGCCTCCAAAGTTGTCCATGCCCTAATCCCCAGAACCTGCAAATATGTTGTATTACATGGCTAAAGGGACTTTGCAGATGTGATGACATTAAGGGTCCTGTGATGAAGAAATTATCCTGGATTGTCTATGTGGGTCCAATGTAATCACAAGAGTCCTTATAAGAGGGAAGCAGGAGGGTCAGAATCAGAGAAGGAGAGGTGACAATGGAAGCAAAGGTAAGAGAGGAAGAGAGAGAGAGAGATTGGATGATGCTATGCTGCTGACTCAAAGATGGAGAAAGGGACCTCAAGCCAAGGAATCAGGCAGCCTACAGAAGCTGGAAAAGGCAAGGAAACTGATTCTCCCCCTGAGAGCTTCCAGAAGGAATCAACTCTGCTAACATTTGACTATAGCCCAATTAGTTTGATTTTGAACTTCTGACCTCCAGAAATTTAAGATAAAAAATTTGTGTTGTTTCAGGCCACTAAGTTTGTGGAAATTTGTTACAGCAGCAATAGAAAAATATACACATGAGTATTGAGTAGAGTACTCAGAAAGGTCTTGCCTCAGTAGTATGGCAAAATTATTTTTCGACTAAATGGTACTCTAGTCCTGCCCAACAAAGCTTAAAAAGCAAGACTCAAAAGGATTAAACTGTTTCAGGATAGTTCAAACACATCCCAGAACAAAGCTCAAGAATACTTATAGGAAGACAAAAATATCCAGTACCTAATAAGGTAAAATTCACAATGTTTGTCATCCAATCAAAATTACCAGGTAAGCAATGAGGCAAGAAAATATGACTCATGATGATGATAAAATCAATCAATTGAAACTGGCCAAGAAAAAAACAGGTGATGAAGTTAGTAGACAAGGTCACAAAACAATTACTATAACTGCATTTCATATGTTCAAAAACCTAGAATAAAGATTGAACATGTTAAGCAGAAAGAGAAAACACTAAAAAGACTGAAATAGAAGTCCTAGAGATGAAAACTACATTTGAGATGAAAAATACACTGGATGAGATTAATGTCAGATTATACATGGCAAAAGAAAAGATTACTGAACCTACAGCCATAGCAATAGAAACTAGCCAAAATGAAACAGAGACAAAAAGAGTAAGAAAGAAAGAAAGAAAGAAATTAAAAGAAACTAAAAGAGTATCACTGAGCTATGGGATAACTTAAAACAACCTAATATAATTAGAGACCCTGAAAAGAGAAGGGACAGGAAAAATACTTGAATACACAAAATTTTTCCAAATTGAATATTATAAAGTCACAGATACAATAAGTTCAACAGACCCCAAACACAAGAAACATGAAGAAAATCACACAAAGAAATCACACATATCATACAATCATATGTGTACATATATATATCATAACCAAATCACTTTAAACCAGTGATAAAGATACCTTAAAAGCAGTCAAAGAAAAATACACACTATGTAATAAGCAAAAAGATAAGGATAACAGCAGATTTCGTGTCAGAAACAATGCAAATAAAAATAGAAATAATATCAGTTATAAATAAACTCTTATACAAAATTAAAGAGGAAGGGATGTTTCCTAACTCACTCTCTGAAGCCAACAAATGAGATAAAGATATTACAAGAAAGGAAAGCTACAAACCAATATCTTTCATGAACAAAATTGATAATGAAATTTTAGTGAATTGAATCCAACAATGTATAAGAAGGATAACACATCATGAGCAAGGAAAATTTATGCAAGGATTCCACAGTTAGTTTAATATTCAGAAACCAATCCATGTAATTTGCCAAATTAACAGATTAGAGGAAAAAAATATGATCATTGCAATAGACACAGAAAAAGCATTTGACAAATCCAACATCCATTCTGGATAAAACTCTCAGCAAACTAGGAATAATAGGGAAGCACCCTCAACCTGAAAAAAATGATCTATGAAAAACCTACAGCCAACATCATGTAATAGTGAAAGACTAAGTGTTTCCCCTTCTATTCGGAAACAATGTAAGGATGTCTGCTCTATATTCAGACATCTATTCCACATGTCTGCTCTTCTATTCAACTGTGTACTGGAGACTCTATCAGTGTATCAAAGCAAGAATAATAAAAGCTGTCCAGATTAGAAACTCTATTTGTAGGTAATATGATCAAATATGATCAACCATACAGAATCTCCAAAAATGTGAAAATCAGTGAGATTAGCAAGGTTGTATGACAGAAGATCAATATTTAAAATTTAATTGAATGTGTTCTAGTAAAGAATTGGAAGTTAAATGTATTATAACATAACTGAACACTAAGCAATGACACATTGCTGAGAGAAATTAAAGAATTCCTCAATACTCCCTGTTTTGACAAGTTCAGCTTTTTTAGATCTCACATATAAGTGATACCATACAGTATTTATCTTTCTCTGTCTGACTTATCTCACTTAGCATAATGCCTTCAATATCTTTAATATAACATTTTTAATATTGAAAGACAAAAAAGCCAAACAACCAATAGAAAAATGTAAAAAAGTCATGAATAGTCTTTCTCTCTCAACATAAAAATTTTCAAACTCACTCATAATTAGAGAAATGCAAATTAAAACAACACTGAGATACCATTTCTCAACTATCAGACAGACAAAACTTTAAAAGTATGGCTACACGTTTAGTTCGTGAGGCTATGGGAAAGCAGGCACTCTCATACATTGCTGGTGGGAATGCAAATTAGAATAATCCTTCTGGGGCGAAATTTGACAATATCTGACAAAACTACTTATGCACTTACCTTTTGACTCAGCAATTCCAATACTAGAAATCTACCCTGAAATTATACCTCTAGCAATACAAAAATACATATGCACAAGGTTATTAATTGCAGCATTGTTTGTAATTGCAAAATATTGGAAACAATCTAAATGCCCATACATAGCATGGTTGAATAAACTATGGTGTATCCGCACAGTGGAGTGCTCTGCAGCTTTTTGAAAAAGAAAAGAATGACTAAGATCTCTATGAACTGATTTAGGGTGAAAATAACAAAGTGCGAAAAAGTATCTATAGTTCTTGTAAGAAAGAGATATAAGAAAATACACGCAGGGAATTCCCTGGTAGTCCAGTGGTTAGGACTCTGTGCTTTCACTGCCGAGAGCTCAGGTTCAATCCCTGGTCAAGGAACTAAGATCCCACAATCTGTGTGGCCAAAAAAAATAAAAGTACATGCATATCCACTCTTTTGTGCAAAAGAAATATAAGAAGAATAAACCATACATTAAAAGTGTTTCTCTCCTATTAGGAATGGTCAACAAAAGAGGGAAAAGAAAGGTGAAATGGGAATGGGTTAGTAGGGATGAAGAAGGAGCTACACTTCCCTGATTATACTTTTTTGTATAGCTTTGACTCTTAGAAACATAATAATGCTTAACATATCTTCCCCAATAAATAGCTGAAACAAACCAAGATGTGAGAGCAACCCAAAATGGAATACAAACAATAATAAATGAACAGAAGTGTATTACAAATGAATAGCATAACCACACTGAAGGAAATCAGGAAGAAAATTCCTAATCTAAGTATACTTGGAGAAGAGTATTTTGACTGGATACTGGAGTAAGGCTAAAGACAAAAAGAACTGGACAGAAATACTGTATTATAGTTAGTAAGTCTGGTTCTCACACGCATATGGGTTAGCAATTCTGAAATTATTTTATATGAAATCTAGAGTTGAACAAATAGGTAAATATATTTTAGATAATGAGAGCCAGGTTTTTCACTCTCAGAATTCCAAATAAGGAAAGTGTTAGAATGAACCCTGTGGTGTGGTATTAGAATTGGAGGTATCAGAAGGAACTCATAGTTTTATATATATATATATATATATATATATATAGTTAGATAGCTACAGAAATAAATACAGACATGTGTATATATGGGTTAGTACACACAGATATATTTCCTAGCTCTGTTTACTGAGAGAGCCTAGAAGCAGTGATATCCCAGTAGCAATAAGCACCCCTAGTGTCCAGAGCTTGGTTTCTAAAACACCATTCTCCAATAAAAGAAACAAGGACTCCTTGGAGAAGTAGTTGATTCCAAGACAGGGACAAGAATAATGCAAGATGAGCCTGGAATATTTTGTGGTGCCAGGAAATAAAGAAGTACTCAGAAAAGGATGAGGGTATGTCAAAAGGACATAGGACCCAACTTGAAGAAGGTCCCAATGGCCAAAGATGGAACAATTTGAGAAATGAAATGAATAATGATAGTATTAGATTATAATCCACAGAAAAAAATAAATGTTCATGAGTCTATGTTGATAAAAATAATTAACACATGAATCAGTGAGTGAGAATGGACAGCTCTCCCTTACTGAAGAATTCCAATTTTAAAACGTAGAAAGAATGAGAGAAATGCAAAAATGACCATGGGGCAAACACCACAGTGATCATTGTTGTGGGAAAGATCCACTGATGGATGCTAAAATCAGTGAGTGAAAGTTTGAGGAGAAACAGAGTATTAGCATACCCTAAAAATATCTCTCTCAAGGTATTTATCAATTCCAAAGGAAAAAATAGTAATTTTCAGTAGAGAAACTTGGAAGGCACCACCCTTACCAAGTAATCAAGGTTCATAGTAATAAAACATATTGACATCATGTACCCCCAGTATGATGCACTGAGAAGGACACGACATAACTTCTATATTGGTCTTGTCAAAAATGCATAACCTCAAACTAATCATGAGAAAACACCAGAAAAACTCAAATTAAGGGTTCTACAAAATAACTGACCTGTACTCTTCAAAAGTTTCACAGTCACAAAAGACAAGGAAAGACTGAGGAATGGTCACAGATTGGAGGAGACAAAGGAGACACAGTGACATGCAACACAGGATCCTAGAACAGAAAAAGTTAATTTGGGGGGAAAAACTGGTAAAATTCAAATGTGCTCTGTAGCTTAGTTAATCATGTTGTACCAATGTTAATTTCCTAGTCTGGATAATTGTACTGTGCTTATATAAGATATTAACATTAGAGGAAGTTGGGTGAAACATATACCTGAAATTTTTCTACTATTTTTGCAACTATCCTGCAAATCTAAAATTATTTCAAAAGGCAAAGTTAAAAATAATCTGTGTGTATGTGTCTGTAGGCAGCGGAGAGAGAGACAGAAAGAGAGAGAGAGAGAGAGAATGAGCGAGAGAGAGAAATGTCACGAGAGTCACCAGAGATGTATGGCAGTAATCAAATATGACATGAGTCCCACTAAAAACCAACATGTTAAATAGCATAAAGGTGAATGCCCACCTACTGGAGCTACGAGAAAGGCAAAGTAGGGGCATCAAGCCTCCTTAAATTACAGAAATACCATTGTATTTCTGATATCTAATCCACTGAAAGATAAACCAAAATGAGATTAGTCTAGTTAAACATGACAAGCCTGCACAGGTTTAGTGAAAGCAGACATGGGCAGGCATTACCTCAAGACCAGAACAAACTCAAAAAGACAGGTGAAAGCTCACCTTTACTGAGAAAGAAATGACCATTCTCCCAGAATCTGAAGGTCCCCAGGATTTCAGAAACTCCTTTTTCTCTGATGTGTGAGGTTACCCACCCATGGAGATAGGTACAGAGCCGCAACAAAGGGTCTAATGGCTGAGTTTTTGTGCTACTATCTATTCCCTGTGTTCGTTACAATCTTACCAGCTCCCTTTTGTTGATCTTGGACTAATGCCCTCATGCTTAAAAGCCGCTTCAAAAGATAGATTATTTAAATATCTTTGTTCTGACTTTTATTTTTTCATTCTGAAGAATTTTTCTATTATCTTATTGCTACACTGGTTTTCACCTTTAATCCAGATGGAAAATATATGCCTAATGCAATACCCTGCAAGTATTTTTAGTCTCTGAACTTTTTTGCCAAGAGTAGCCATTTTAAAGGTGGAGTTTGATAACATCACTTTTGCTGATTAATTGCCTCCATGTTAGATAGATGAGTGTTAAGAGCTTTAAGTTTGGCAAAATGACAAGACAGACAATAATTAAAGACTAGTAGAGAAAAGACAATTCTTTTCATTTCAGGTTGGACAAGAAAAAGAATAATAATGGTAGTGAACCATGGGTACAATCTTTTGGATTAAAGAAAAATGGCTTTGTGAGTAGTGATTGTAAAAGTAGGGAGAGCAAAGAGGGTTTCTTTTGTGGCAGAAGAGTTCTAGCATAGAATGATCATGAAATGCTTTTATTAAAAGTCAGTTGATGTCATATCTTATAAGTCACATTTTGTTTTAGCCTGGGTTCCCTAGAATCTGAGGAAGGCTTATATACCAATGTATTTTTTTTTACATTTTTATTGGAGTATAATTGCTTTACAATGGTGTGTTAGTTTCTGCTTTATAACAAAGTGAATCAGTTATACATATACATGTCCCCATATCCCCTCCCTCTTGTGTCTCCCTCCCTCCCACCCTCCCTATCCCACTCCTCTAGGTGGTCACAAAGCATTGATCAGATCTGCCTGTGCTATGCGGCTGCTTCCCACTAGCTATCTATTTTACATTTGTATACCAATATATTATTCAGGAGGATACAATCCTAGGGAAGCAAGAAGGAGGGAAAAAGGAAAGTGGGGCAAGGAAGGAAAGAGAGCATATATAGGTGATGAGCTGGCCACAGCTTCTCAAGAAAATCTAACTAGTTCTCAGTTGTGTGGGAAGTTTTCAGAGAAGCCACACAGAGAAACTCCTTCTATGCCCTTTCTCATTCATCATTGTGGGAGTCGTTTAGCAAACATAGGACTAGAATAACTGACCTCTTCCAGCGGGGGACCAGACACACCACTGGTTTATTATAGGCTTACTAGTTCATCTAGTGGTGTGAGAGGAGAAAATGTAGGGAATGTTATCATTATTGGCAAACCCACTGCTATTGCTCATCTACACCAGGTTCTCCAACATCAATACAGCTAATGTTTTAGTCTCCATCAGCCACTCTGCTGCTTATAACCATTGGTATAGAGCTCAGGCATGGGAAAGAAGGGTGTTATCTATTAGCCCCTTCAACCTATAATAGCTATGATTATACTGTGTTATTTGATATTACATATAGGAGTCCGGGTGGGGGGAGAAGGGAGAGAGGCAGAATGTACCTATGGTTCACAATTTTGGACATACCACTGTAGAAAATTCTCACATTCTCATCCTTGGAACAAAGTTTTGATTTAAGAGACAAAGTTCATCACAGCCAAGTCCAATGGATGTAGTGAATGACTTTGGTGTGGGTAACAGGATTGCTTCTTCTTAGGATAGTGAAAAATAGTGTGAGACAATGAGAGAAAAATGCAGAATAAGAAGGGATTAAAAGGAATTGGATGGCTCTTGTGAATATTTCATATTCTAGTCCTGCCAGTGATTCCAACAGTATAATTCTAAAAATGTTTGAGTCAATGACAGCATCTTTGGAACAAGTATTTATTTGGTCTTTTAAGATGATTCTTTTGAAGCATAACAGTCATTTGGATATTCAAATTCTCTCTGGTATCTGTAAGGTCACCATATAATGTATTATACCCAAAAGGGGCACTTTTGAGAGTGAAAAGGGTGCTATTAATAATTATGCTGGAATAAACTAACACAACAACGTAAAGCAATTATACTCCAATAAAGATGTTAAAAAATGAGTGTGGGTGAGTCTGGGGGTGTTGGGGTGGAGAAAGTATAAAGCCATGTAAGCCATTTAGAAGAGCAATGCTAGAACTTTGCCCACTTAAGAGCATTCATGGGACTCCCCATCCCCAATTTGGAAGCTTTGCTGTAATGTGACCTCTCTAATCTAAATGGAGTGGCAAGAACAACACAGCAAACCTAAAGTCAGGCCTGGTACAGGGATTATGAAAATTCAGAGAACTAAGATCCTCAACATATAAGCACTTCAGGCCTACAGGATTGCTCCCTGAATGAATGTCCTAGACACAGAGCTCATCTGAGCTTCCCTAGCTGGCAACATCTCACATGGGCAGGGAATTAGGCACATCCACTGGGAGAGGACCCCTGGAATCTTGCTCCTGCTTTCTCTGGACGCTGCACCATGTCTCTTCTTCCTGTGCTGATCCTACTCCACACCTTTTCACTGTAATAAACCATAACTGTTAGTCTAACAAAAAAATAATAATTATGCTGCAACAAAGGCACAAATCAGGACTGTACCAGGCAAATGGGGACATATGGCGGACATATGTAAAACATACCATTGTCTTTCCATATAGTCACCCTTTTAAATACCATCAGATGTCTCTTTTTGAAGAATTTCCATTGTGAGGTCCTATGGAAGGAGAAACATTTACTGAAATCTCTTATTGAGATGATATCATATTTAGAGAGTAGGGAGGAACTTTATTCTTTTTATACCAGTGAAGGGGACCAGAATATGCTATCCCAAAATATGCCACTTTGGCATAAGAATTATTTTGAGCTAAAGGCAATTGAGAAGCAGCAGACCCAAGAAAAGCTTTTTACCTCCCCCAACTGCCTAAAAATAAGGTATAAATTTCCCCTTTTGTAAGGACATTTACATTTATATAGGAAATTTCCTTATTTCTTTTTCTTTTCTTTTTTTTTTCCAGTACGCGGGCCTCTCACTGTTGTGGCCTTTCCCGTTGCGGAGCACAGGCTCCGGACGCGCAGGCTCAGTGGCTATGGCTCACGGGCCCAGCCGCTCCACGGCATGTGGGATCTTCCCGGACCAGGGCACGAACCCGCGTCCCCTGCATCGGCAGGCGGACTCTCAACCACTGCGCCACCAGGGAAGCCCAGGAAATTTCCTTATTTCTTTTTGTAAAAATGTCTGTACCAGGCAGACAGCTACTCCTAGAGCCAACTCTCATCACCTACGTGAGAGACTCTTATCTGCATACAAAATAACACTTATTTACCACACATTTCCTCCCCTCCCCTTCCCATAATTTACCTCCCCTGCCCAGAAGTCACAAACCCCTTTTCCTTTGTTTAGCCTAAAATGGTATATAAGCCTCAATCATATGGCCACCTACTTGAGCCACATTTTTCTTTCTAACTCCCTTGTACATCATTAAAACCGTTTTTTCTCTTGTTAATCTATCTTTTATCAATTTGGTTTGCAGGCCCCAGACGTTGAACCTAGAAGAAAGGAAGCAAAAATTTTTTCCTCCCCTACACCAGCTGTGTTGTCAACAAAAAATGCCAGAACAAATGTCAGAAAAGAAAAATTTAGTCAACTGACTGGAATTTAATTACTAGATGTTCTGACTGTATCATTCCAAGTGGCTAGTGGGGATGACATTTCTTCCCCAGGCAGCCTGAATTCCCTGGTTTTATTGGATCTAGAAAAATTGCCTTAGTGTTACCCCAAAACTGGGTTTACCTCGTGGTGGGTGTTGAGCCAATAGACACAACCAAGCCAAAGATCAGGAGAAGGAAGGATTTATTATTACTTGCAGCAAGTAAGGAGAACACTGGGGATCTTTCCCAAAGCAGTATCTCCCCAGAACAAAGAATGGGGAAGTTTTAAGCTAAGGGTATGAAACCAAGCAGGACCCTGTGGGGCTCCTAGGCATGGAAGCCTTTTCTGTGTCCCCCATTTCTTGTTTGCAGGGAATAGGCTTTAGCCTCCATGACCTTCCCTGAGTTCCAAAGGATAGGTTCAAACCGTTGCTAATCAGGTGAGGGAGGGGATGCAGAGACATGGGAGGATCAGTCAAGAAACAATAGTGCAGGCCTGGGACAGGATTCCGCCTCTAGGGATACACATAGCAATATCTTTGAGCTCTTCTGAAGAGCTAAAACCCCCAACAAATGGAAGATGTTAACTACTTGATGGAACATTCTTCATTCCAGGCAAAAGGTCACAGTTTGATAACATTGAGAACCACAGAAGCTCATCAGGAGGCCACCTGAGGACAGATTAAAGGAGTGCAGGCCCTGCACACACCCTGATCCTTAACAGTAACCTCACCCTTGAACCATTGCTATAAAACTCCTCGCCAAATTCCCCCAGATTGGGACACACAGTTTTTTTTTTTTACATCTTTATTGGAGTATAATTGCTTTACAATGGTGTGTTAGTTTCTGCTATATGACAAAGTAAATCAGTTATACATATACATATGTTCCCATATCTCTTCCCTCTTGCGTCTCCCTCCCTCCCACCCTCCCTATCCCACCCCTCTAGGTGGTCACAAAGCACCGAGCCGATCTCCCTGTGCTATGCGGCTGCTTCCCACTGGCTATCTATTTTACGTTTGGTAGTGTATACATGTCCATGCCACTCTCTCGCTTTGTCACAGCTTACCCTTCCCCCTCCCCATATCCTCAAGTCCATTCTCTAGTAGGTCTGTGTCTTTATTCCTGTCTTACCCCTAGGTTCTTCATGACATTTTTTTTCTTAAATTCCATATATATGTGTTAGCATACGGTATTTGTCTTTCTCTTTCTGACTTACTTCACTCTGTATGACAGACTCTAGGTCCATCCACCTCACTACAAATAACTCAGCTTCGTTTCTTTTTATGGCTGAGTAATATTCCATTGTATATATGTGCCACATCTTCTTTATCCATTCATCTGATGATGAACACTTAGGTTGCTTCCACGTCCTGGCTATTGTAAATAGTGCTGCAATGAACGTTTTGGTACATGACTCTTTTTGAATTATGGTTTTCTCAGGGTATATGCCCAGTAGTGGGATTGCTGGGTCGTATGGTAGTTCTATTTGTAGTTTTTTAAGGAACCTCCATCCTGTTCTCCATAGTGGCTGTACCAGTTCACATTCCCACCAGCAGTGCAAGAGTGTTCCCTTTTCTCCACACCCTCTCCAGCATTTATTGTTTCTAGATTTTTTGATGATGGCCATGCTGACTGGGGAACACACAGTTTTTGAGGGCATGAGCCCCGCTGTGTCCCCCTTTGCCTGGCAAAGCAATAAATCTATTCTTTTCTACTTCACCCAAAACTCTATCTCTGAGATTCAATTCAGCACCGGTGCACAGAGGCTGAGTTTTCAGCATCAGGTACATGCATATTCATGCGGGGACTTGAGCAGAGGAGAATTCAGCATAGAATTGGGGAAAATGTTGACAGAGTCCAAGCTTTACTTGATTGAGATCAGGAGCGTCAACATCATCATTCCTTCTCCAGCTGGGTGGGGGCCTTAGTTCCTGAACTCAAAGATATATTATTATGTATATCCCTTGAGAAACCAGGACCTTGCCCCAAGGCTGCACTAGTGTTTCTTGATCGTTCCTCCTTAGTTTCTGCATTCCCTCCCTTAAGATCATGAATTACTGAGACCTGTTCAAGGGCAGGAAGTGCAGCCAGGCTTAGATCACAAAATAGCTTAGGCCAAAATGGGTTCTCTCATGTCAAGAAAGCTATTCCTGGTTCTCCTTTTTTGGGAACCCCCTAATCTATCTGCTTACATTAGTGTCCTCAGAACTGATTGCACAGAGTTGTGGTAGACACTATGATGTGCTGCCCAGATCCTCCTTCAGAAATGAAGAACTTGTTCCATAGCTACTGGGAGTGCCGCCTACTAATAGCTCTCAGTTCTCAGCCCCCTTCAGGGCTTGCCTTGGCTGAAAAAAAAATTCCTTCACTCAAAGTGCAACTGGGGAAGCCCACATCCAATGCCTGAACAATGCAGGGGTTATAAAAGCCTGGCCCCCTTGCATCAAGTAGAGAAGCTCTGAAGAGCTATCCCAATTCCATTGCTCCCCAGGACATCAGCTGAAGGCTTCATTGAGACTGGCAGCTCAACTTCTCCCTCAACCCAGTCTTGTTTCCTTCCCCTCCTTTCAGGTATTGATCCCAAGAGCACTTCCTAATAAATACCCTGTATGCTGATCTCCATCCTGGAGTCTGATTCCTGGTGACCCCACACTGTGACAGTCAGCTTTAGTCTAACATTTGATCCATTCTGGTCTCAACTCCTAAGTAAAAGGCTCAGATTTATTCTTGGCTCACAAGTTCTACTTTCCATGAATGCCCAGATGGAGAGATTAAAGGCCTCTGCTCTTAAAGTTGCCACTCTCCTTTGAGGATAGACATTTAAGGAGGAATAATGGAAATATCTGTACAACTTCAACAATCAAAACAAACCCATTATGCATACTACAGCAACAGTCTTTGTAGCTTGGAAGCCACTTGACTCATCAGAATTGTGAGGTCCTACTCCCTGTCTCTCTATAAGACAGAAACTGTCTTATTCCAGGTGGATCCCTGGTGCCCTGCACATAGTCAAGAACAGAAGAGATACTTGGTAAATGTTTGTGAATGAATGAATATATGCCTGGAGAGAATGATGAACCAACTCATGCAGTCCCCCAGGGCAGTGCCTGAGAGCCGTAGAAATGAAATATCCAGCTCAGGATGAGGAGATGAGAAGAAAGAGCTGAAGAATTAAGTGAATGGGAGGCAAGTAGGAAGGTCCATAAAAGGGAGACAGAAGACTGAATAAATTCAAGCCAGTCTTTTACTAAAGAAGGAAGCATTCTGCAAGCTTAGTCACTCCTTAGACTTCTCTCCCCTTAGTTACTTTTCACCAGATTCTCACCTCCATTCAACCTACTAAAGTAAAGGAGCATATTACAGGCCCTGCTTTATTGCAGAATTATTTGTGGCATTATGAGAATTTGTCTATAGCACCAGAACAGTGCTGGTTAACTCTGAGTTCTTTTTATAGAAAACATTTTCTACAGCAGTTGGAATTGAAATTGGAAACATGCAGGCCTCGAGTGTTAAGCTGGAGATGATGAGCAGGAAGTGGTAAATGAATAACTACCTTATTAGATCATATTCTCATTTTTACAACTCTTTAGAACAAAGACATTTGCTGCCACAAAACTTGTTACCTAGTGGTATAGTTGTGTCCAAGCCAATAATGATTGTACCAGGCTAAAAGCCTGTTCAAATCCATCACTGGTAAGTATAAAGAAACCTCAGACACTTCAGGATTTACTATAATTTTTTCTGGATAAACTATGACTTAGTAATGGAAATTTCTGAAAGTGATTCCAGGCATCAACTAACATAAAATATTTTAAACAATGGTGTGAATGGATTAGTGTTCTCTTGATCACAAATAAAATCTATTCTTTTGTTTCTATTTTAAGAGAAAAGACAACTAAGATAAATGCCTTTAGGGATCCTTTCAAACTCCCAAATGTCTAACTAGGGTTTCAAATAACAATGGATCAGAGAATGAACCAGTCCACCCCATGTCCATAAGTATGGACAACATACTTATTCACACTACACGAGGCTGAATGAACTAATCCTGAATGCTCAGCAATATTATTAGTAGGGGCAGCTGTATTTGAAAGCTCTGACTACCTCTAGTAATTATGCTAATTACAGGTGTAAAAATTTTTTTCATAGTGTGTGTCATAAAATTCACTGTGAATGTTAACCATGTTTCATCTTATGTGGCGCATTAGGCATGTGTGTCGATAGGCTAGGATAAAGCATGAAGCACTAATCAGATGATTATAAAGCATGAAGCAGAAATCAAATAAGAGGGCACTTTCTACTGACAGCACTTAGAATTGCCCCATGAGGTCACTCTGAAGAGTTCAGGTTCTAGTAAAATTATTTATGGTTAAGTGCTATAAGGCTATTCAAAGAATGTATAAACAATAACTAAATCGAATTTTTCATGGATGCCATAATTACTTAGAGTTCTTGTTTTTAGTTAACTTTTAAAAGTACAGGTTTATTTCAGAAATGGATTTTTGGGAATGCTTAAGAATTGCAATCTTAAAAAAATTAATAGTCAAATAATGTACCAACAAATGAATAGTAGTTCAAATTTAGTAAACTATAATTCAAGAAACTCTATTGTTCATAACTGCTCCCAGAATAGCTTAGTTCAACAATGTTCCAAGTTTACCCTATGACCGCACCCTTGCAGAGCTCTGTCAGCTACTTGCATTCCTATACCTGGGGGTGGAAGGAAATCATGTAAAAAGTCAATAATGAAAGGGGTGCAAAGCATTTTCAGAACCTGATTTTCCCCATTCCTTACCCTAGTGCTCAGAGCAAAGGGAGGGCAGAAAGAGAAAGAATACATACATTTCAAAGGAAACTATAAAAGTTTATCCACATTTAGATAACCCAGAAGGCATAAGTTTTACACAGGTCATGGAACCACCCACTTCCATTCAGGAGGTAGTCACACCTATTTTGTGTCCAAAATAAACCTATACAATTGTAGATATTGTGGAGGAGAAGGAGTCAAAGGTTAATACAGAGTGTTCAGAGGAAAAACTCATAAATTGTGCTCTTGGGGAAAATACTAGTACAAATGAATATGAATCAGAAAATGCATTCTTCAATAATTGGTGGGAGAGAAATAAATCTCAGAGTTTATATTTATTCAAAATGTATTTTCTCTTTTTTTCCCCCAGTAAGCCAGAAGCATATGCCTCTTAGCACCATCATTGCCCTGTGAGATCTCACCAGAAGTACAGCTAAAAATGGGTTCATATGTACCTTTATGCACCTTTGGCAATAAAGATTTTTTTTAATAACAGCTGAAATTTGCTTGCGTGCTTGTAACACAAAATTTAGCCAGGTTTACTATTACACCTGATGTTGTATATAAAACTGTGTGCTATTTTAAAAGCTCTGACAGAATTACAAAAATAACCATAGCACAGGAACTCTATGCTAACGTGATGAGTGAATGAGTGAACATGTGAATTTCAGCTTACATTATTGGAAAACATTTCCCCTCATGTATTCTTGCAGCTTAATCTCCAATTTTATCTTCCCAGGAACAGTGTTGATATTAGAACAGAACCTATGAAGTTCTCCCCCAAGAAAGTACTCCCTTTTAAGTGGAGAGTAAAAAAGACTTCAGCTTTTTTCCTATTCTTTAAAGTAACAGTTTTTTAAAAAGTATAATTTACATACCATAAAATTCACCAGTTTTTAGTATACAAGTTAATGATATTTAGTATAAAGAGTCTTATAACTATCACTACAATCCAACTTAGAATATTTCCATTACCCCAAAAAGATCCCTTACACCCATTTACACTCATTCCCTATTCCTATCCCCAGCCGCAAGCAACCAATAATCTACTTTTAGTCTCTGTAGATTTATCTTTTCTGGACATTTTATATAAGTGGAATCATACAGTATGTGGTCTTTTGTGACTGGTTTCTTCATTATCCCATTGTATGGATATATTACATTTTGTTTAATCATTCAAAAGTTGGTGGACTTTTGGAGTTGCTATTATAAATAATGCAGCTATGAACATTTGTGTACAAGTCTTTTTGTGAACATATGTTTTCATCTCTCTTGGGGAGATATCTAGGAGTGAAATTGCTGGGTCCTATGGTAGATTTATTTTAACTTTTTAAGAAACTGCCAAATTGTTTTCCAAACTGGCTCTACCATTTTACATTCCCCTCAGAAATATATGGGGGTTCCAGTTTCTCCACATTCTCATCAACACATTATTATCGTATTTTTGAGTATAGCCAATCTAGTGGATGTGAAATAGCATCTCGTTTTAATTTGCATTTTCCTAATGACTAATGGGATCGAGCATCTTGTTCATGTGTTTACAGGACTTTAGTATATGTATTTGCTGAAATGTCTATCTCAAAACTTTTACCTATATTTCAATTGGGTTATTTGTATTATTATTGAGTTGAAAGGATATTTCCTATATTCTAAAAACAAGTTCTTTATAATATATTTGATTTATTAATATTTTCTCCCTATCTGTGGCTTGCCATTTCATTTGCTTAATTGTGCTTTTGAAGTCCAAAAGATTTTAATTCTGATAAATTCCAATACATCATTTTTTCTTTGGGTGTCATATCTAAGAAATCTTGGCCTAACGCAAGGTCACAAAGATTTTTCTGCTATGTTTTTCTCTAAGATTTTTTTTTTGTTTCTTTGTTTCAGCTCTTACATTTAGGTTTATGATCTATTGTGAGTTAATTTTTGATTATGGTGTAAGATAAGAGTCGTTTATCTTTTTTTATCTGTATGTACAATCGTCCCAGCATCATTAGTTGAAAAGACCATCGTTACCCTATTGGAATACATTGGTGACTTTCTCAAAAATCAATTGACCATAATTTTAAGGGTTTGTCCCTGGACTCTCAATTATGTTCTCTTGATCTATAATATGCCTATCCTTGTTCTTGTTTCTGACTTTAGAGGCAAGCATTCAGTCTTTCACCATTAATTATAATGTTAGTTCCAGGCTTTTCATAGATGCCTTTTATCAAGTTGAGGAAGTTCTCCTAGTTTGTTGCGAGATTTTATCAGGAATGTTGAATTTTGTCAAGTGATTTTTCTGTGTCTTTTGAGATGATCATATGATTTTGTCCTTTATTCTATTAATATAGTGTATTAATTACTTAATTTTTGGATATTAAATCAACTTTGCATTCCTGGGATAAATCCCACTTGCCATGGCATATAATCCTTTTTCTATGTTGCTGGGTTTGGTTTGATAATATTTTCTCAGAAATATTTGTGTATATATCCATGAGGGATATTAGCATAGTTTTCTTGTAATGTATTGTCTGATTTTGCTATTAGGGTACTGGCCCTATAGAATGATTTGGCAGGTGTTTCCTCCTCCTATGTTTTATGGAAAAGTTGTGAAGGACTAATATTATTTCTTGTTCAAGGGTTTGGTAGAATTTACTAGTAAAGTCATCTGTGTCTGGACTTCACTTTGTGGTAAGATTTTTATTTACTAGGTCTGGGACTATACATATTTTCTATTTGTTCTTCAGTAAATTTGGGTAATTTGTATCTTACTGGGAATGTGTTCATTTCATCTAAACTGTAATGTTTATTGACATAACTTTGTTCACAGTTTTGCCATATAATCCTTTTAATATTTGTAATTTAATAGTGGCATCTCCTCTTTCATTCCCAATTTTTGTAATTGTCTTCTCCTTTTTATTGGTCAGTCTAGCTAAGGTTGGTCAATTTTGTTGATCTTTTCAAAAAACCAACTTCTGGCTTCAATGATTTTCTGCATTTTTTTTCTGTTTTCTGTTCCATTGATTCCTGCTCTAATCTTTATTATTTCCTTACTTCTGCCTGCTTTTGGTTTAATTTGCTCATATATCACTAGTTTCTGAAGGTGAAAAGTGTGGTTATTTATTTGAGATCTTTCTTCTATTCTAAAATAGGTGTTTATAACTATAACTTTCCCTCTAATCACTGCTTTGGCTGCATCCCATACATTTTGATATGGTGCATTTTGTTTTCATTCTGCGCAAAGTATTTTCAAATTTCTCATACAATTTCTTCTTTGACCTATGACTTATATAGATGTGTGTTGTCTAATTTTCAAATATTTATGGATTTCCCAAATTTCCTCCTGTCATTTATTTATAATTTGATTCCATTTTGGTTGTAGGTCACACATTAATTTATGGCTGGATGCCATTCTGCTGCTTGTCCCAACCAGTAATGTAACCTCAGTCTAGCTGTGATGTTGTTCTTCCCTGATTGTTTGCCACTGAAATTGGTATTGTTTTTGACAGTCCCCCAGGTATAGAATGCTGCGAACAAGTCATCATTCTTGCACGGCTGCAGAGCACAACATGCCCACCTAGGTAGGATTATGGAGCTAAGGGGAAGGAATTGGAGTTGTACAAGGCTAAAACACCAGAGACTCTTACTGTTTTTATAGATGTTCATTAAATTTTCATGAATAAACACTCTTTGATTTGTTCCATGTCTTTAGTCAATTTTCAGAGTCTTTAAAAGGTAATTTTTGACAATTGTGCCCAGTTTAGCATTGCCTTTTGGAGAGAGGCTTATACAGCCTTTCTAGATGCCCTGCAGAATTTCAGCTTTTTAGATAAGTAAGACAGTCTAAAGGCCAGACGGCTTTGGGACATTTTAGTTATTTTGGTGCAATTAGTACTTAAATTTTACTAATTTCTTTAAAACGTTTTTTTAGAGTGAGTAAATTGGCCATAGAATTATTTTTAGAATTCAACCATTATTGTCACTTACTAAGGATTTGTTATGTGCCAGGTACTTGGCATAACTTATATTCAGTAGTAAAAATCTTCCTTTAATATATTATTATTTCACTTTATAGATAAAGAAACTGAGACTTTAAGTTCTTTGCCTAAGAACTCACAATGAATAGGTCCTTGATCTGGGATTTGAATTCACAAATACCTGACTTCAAAGCCATTCCTTTCCATACACCATGCTACAGAACTAAGCACTACCAGATATATTTCTCCCCAAGACATAATTGCAGGTTACTAGATGAATCTTGGATAAGAAGTAAATTTAGATCATTAATAGAATTGGCATTTATCTACTTGGTGGGACATTAGAGGATAAAAAATGCCACATAAATTAAAATAACCTCTAGTGCCTGCAATTTATTCTATTAATTTATTAGTCAGTTTTTTATGAATGATTTATGCTCTGCCTACTTCAGAAGACTAGAAGTGACTTAGGAGAGTCTTTAGATGCAATGATTTTAAACATTTGGGGGTTCATACATCATTGAAGATCAGATAAAGTCTCTCCCAGAAAAATGGAAAAATATATACCCAATTGTGAATAATACTTCTAGGAGTACATGGGCTCCAAAAGTCATAAACTCCAGTTTGAGAACTCTTGCTTCAATAATGGGGATGAAACCTAGAGCAACTGCTTGCCCATACAACACCTTTGTCAAGTATTAGAAGAAGGCAGCCATCACAGTCAAATGCCCCTGTACAATAGAAAACCTGCACGGCTGTACATGATGATCCTGAAAAAGACCGTGGACTTCCTAATGAAGGTGTCTATGCTTCCTTTGTTTTGTATCCCTAGTTCCCAGCACAATACCTGGTACACAGTTATGTTTGATTCATGAATAAATGATTACTAAAACACTTTATTCCAAAATAAGATATGACTTAAAATGCCAATGACCTGAGAAAGGTAACAGTGAGTCTAAAATTTAGAGTAAGGGTTAAATCCCTTGTTTGTTCCTTTGAGATGGACTAGGAAGGTCACAATGTAGAATTTGGGCATTTCAAAAAGACTTTCACCCAGGCCTGAGTCAGACAGGATCTTAGTCACCTAGTTCTTTTCTGAAGAAAATAGTGAATAAAGAGTGAAAGAATAACTTACTTGTGGGTTGTCACAGATTAAGTAGACCTCCATAGATAAAAACAACACAACTTTAGCAGTGCTAGAACACCTTAGTGTTTTCCACATCTCTGCAAGTTCATTTTGCTTCCATGTAAATTATTGATTTACATTGACTCATAACAGCTTCTACAGGCAAAAATTTAGAGAAAGTCAAATGCAGGTATGTTGGGTTCCATGTACTCAGCGGTCTCCAATCATCCTGTTCATGGAAGGCTGTCAGGGCAGCCAGCACACATTCTGACCTTCAGTTTATTTTCAACACTCTTATAGGCATTACTGAATATATCATATTGAATCCCCAAACTTCTGATTTTTACAATTCAATTCAGCAAATATTTATTGAGGTTCTACTATATGCCAAGCATGGTCCTAAGATCTAGAAATATAACATCTGTGATTAATGCATTATTGACCACAGGGGAAGGGCTAATGAAGCAACATTCAACTGCTATGAAATTCCAGGTGCTTATTGGGGCTCCTCAACACCTAAGTGATAAGTTGTCCTGCTTATCCACCACCAAGACACCTTGGGGATTTCCTTTGGTAGCACTGGCCACATTAGTTTAATGGCTAATTTCCTATTATACTGGGAGACCCATACTCTCTTATTCACTATTTTATCTCTTACATCTAGTATAAAGAATGCTACAGAGTGGTATCTCATAAATGTTTGTTGAATAAAATACATGTTAAAGCAGGTTAAATATTTTCTGATGGCAGGATTATTTTCTAAGCGTAAAGAACCAGCATTCTGGAGAGAAGGGAACACAATAGAAGGTAGGGGTTAAGGCAGAACTGTTTCTCTCTTAGGGCAATTAGACCATAAGCCTTCATTCCCAGCAATATTTCTTAATGCTGTATCTCTAGCACTTTAGTTTTTTATTCAGTCAGCTGTTTTCTATTGACAGGAACTTCTAGGCTTAAGAGCTAACTATACATAGATACTTTAAAGAAGCCTACACTTTGTCCACCTCTAGGAAAGGAGAGTTTGGTGGGCAGACTCTAAAAGGATCCCAGCCTCCTGATATTTACACCCTTGCATGATCCCCTGCCCTCGAGTATGGGTGGGACCTGCTTCTAACAAACAGAACACAACAAAAGTGATGGGATATTGGGACTTCCCTGGTGGCACAGTGGTTAAGAATTCGCCTGCCAATGCAGTGGTCACGGGTTTGATTCCTGGTCCAGGAAGATCCCACATGCCATGGAGCAACTAAGCCCGTATACTACAACTACTGAGCCTGTGCTCTAGAGCCTGCGAGCCACAACTACTGAGCCCACACACCCTAGAGCCCGCACACCACAACTACTGAGCCCATGCACCACAACTACTGAAGCCCCCACACTGTAGGGCCCATGTGCTGCAACTACTGAGCCCGTGTGCTGCAACTACTGAAGCCCGCATGCCTAGAGCCTGTGCTCCACAACAAGAGAAGCCACTACAATGAGAAGCCCGCTCACTGCAATGAAGAGTAGCTCCTGCTCACCGCAACTACAGAAAGCCCGTGCACAGCAATGAAAACCCAATGCAGCCAAAAAAAAAGTGATGGGGTATCACTTCTGTGATTATGTTACATAAGATTGTAACTTCTATCTTGCTAATTGAATCTCTGACTTGCTTGCTTTGGTAAAACAAACTGCCATATTTTGAGTTGCCCAATGGAGAGGACTAGGTGGCAAAGAAATGAAGACAGCCTCTGGCAAATAGCAAGCAAAGAATTGAGGTCCTCAGTACATCAGTCTTAGAGGAAATAAATCCTGCCAACAACTACATGGTCTTGGAAGCAGATCATTCTGCAGTCAAGTTTCCAGATGAGACCTCAGTCCTGGCTGACATCATGATGGCAGCCTTATAAGAGAGTCTGAATCAGAGAACCTAGCTAAGCCATGCCCAGATTCCTGACCCACTGAAATTGTGAGACAATAAATGTTCATTTTTTAAGGTGCTAAATTTGTAGTAAATTGTTATGCAGCAATAGATAATTAATACAGAGGGGTAGCTTATTTTTTGCATTTTCCTTTAGGCAAATAACTTTTGTAGCATTATATTCCATCTGTCAATTTTGTTCTGGGATTCAATAGTAAGAAGAGAGAACAGTATCCAAAGTGATAAATAAATTTCAAGGCTAATAATATCAATAGCTATTAACAGAACTGCTAGAATCTCAGTAAGAGAATGGAAATGTACAGTCACAAAAAAAGAAAGAAAGAAAAAAGAGGAATAGCAAAACTCTTCTTTATAGATCATAAAAGGAAGCACCTGAAGACTTCAGTTTCAGGCCAAGAGGGTATAATGTTGCCAGGATTTAACCTACACATTGAAACAACTAAAAAATAGACTTGTCATATGAAATAGCAATTTGTAAGACACTGTACATCAGAAAAAAAAGGATTGTGATCTATGAGAGATGGCAAACAAAGGAAGTGAGCCCTACAATTTTCCCAGCTTACTGCTTTGAAGGATTTTCCAAGCCATGCATCAGGAAGGGGAAATGCAAGCAGAGTCCAGGGATTTCCTGAATCGAAGAGACAAATCTGAGAGCCTGGGGACACCAAGGCAACTAAAGTTCTCATGAAAGAGTACTGAAGAGGAAATGACTGTTCACAAAAAGTTCTGGAGATCTGCAGATGGTCCCCCTGAAGTATTCAGCTTAGTAATGATCAGTGCATATGTGTGAGGAAATTACCTGAAGCCAAGGAAGGAACCACCTAAAAGGATTAGAGACAATGCGCCAAGCCCTCACATAGGGCTGGTAATAGTGCCTGTTCCCACCATCCAAACTGAAAAGCCTCAAAATTCACAGAGCATTGGTTTTTTTTTAAACATTGAGTCTAATTTTTTTTTTTTTTTGGCTGCTTTGGGTCTTCGTTGCTGTGCGTGGGCTTTCTCTAGTTGCAGTGAGTGGGAGCTAATCTTTGTTGTGGTGTGCAGGCTTCTCACTTCAGTGGCTTCTCTTGTTGCAGAGCAGGAGCTCTAGGCATGCAGGCTTCAGTAGTTGCAGCACGCGGGCTCAGTAGTTGCAGCACATGGGCCCTAGACCGCGAGGGCTTCAGTAGTTGTGGCGCATGGGCGCTAGAGCGCAGGATCAGTAGTTGTGGCTCATGGGCTTAGTTGCTCCATGGCATGTGGGATCTTCCTGGACCAGGGATCGAACCCTGGTCCCCTGCATTGGCAGGTGGATTCTTAACCACTGCACCACCAGGGAAGTCCCATGGTTTAAGTATAGAGAGGGGTCTTGCCTCAGTAGTGGTGATTAGTCCTAGAGTGAACACATCTTTTGTTCTGACTAACAAATCTTAAAAGGAAGACCCAAAACAATCAAACAGTTTCCAAGTAACTTAACTGCATACCTGAACAAAGCTCAAAAATACTTTTAGTATACAAAAATATCTGACACATACAGAGGTAAAATTCACAATATCTGGCATCAAATATAAAATTATCAAGAAAATATGACTCAAAATGAGGAGAAAATTCAATCTGTCAAAACTGACAGAGAAGAGACACAGATGTTAAGATAGTAGAAAAGGATATTAGAACAGCTTGTAACTGTATTCCATATGTTCAAAAGGAAAAGTGGCTATGTGAAAAATATTAAAAGGCCCAAATAAAACTCCTAGAGATGAAAATTATAATGTGTGAGACAAAAATAATATACTGGATGGGATTAATGTCAGATTAGAGACTGCAAAAGAAAAAAATAGTGAATTTGAAAACATAGCAATAAAAATTATCCAAATGCAACACAGAGGGAAAAAATATATTTTTAAGGAAAAAAGGAGGTAAAGAAGAAAACAACAGAGCATCATTTAGCTGTGACTTCAAGCGGCCTAATGTATGTGCAATTGGAGTCCCTGAGATGGGGAAGAAAAGTGGGGAGAGAAACATATTTGAAGAAATAATGGCCAAATTTTTCCAAATTTCCAGATCAAAGACACTTAACAAACCCAGTCACAAGAAACATGAATAAAACTATACCAAACCACATCATAAACAAATTTCTGAAAAACAATGAGAAAGGTAAAATCTTAAAAGCAGCAAGAGAAGAAAAAACATTATGTATAGAGAACCAATGATAAGGATTACAGCAAATTTCTCATCATAAACAATGCAAGTGAGAAGACAGCAAGCAATATTTTTAAAGTACTAAAAGAAGAAAAACTCTTAACCTAGAAATCTATATCCAGTGAAAATATCTTTCAAAAACAAAGGAAAAATACTTTTCAGACATACAGAAGATAAAACAACTCATGACCAGCAAACTCACACTACAAGAAATGTTAAAGAATATCCTTCAGACAGAAAGAAAACAGTATCAGATGGAAATATGAATCTATGCAAAGGAATGGTAAATACATGGAAAAACATATAAGATTTTTTTCTTATTTAAATCTCTTTAAAAATTGCTATTTAAAGAACAATAATAATAAATGGAGATGGACTTCGTAACATATGTAAAAGAAAACTGTATGGCAATAATAGCACAAAAATTGGGAGGGGAAAAATAGAAGCATAGTGTTGTAAGGTTCTTATACTCTAGGAGAAGCGGTACAATATCACTAGACGGTAGATCGTGATAAATTAAAGATGCATACTATTACCCTAAAGCAACCACTAAAATAACAAAAAAAAAGTCTACCTACTAAGCTATTCAGGAAATAAAACACAACAATAAAAAATAAATACTCCAAAATAAGATAGAAAATAAGGAAAGGGGAACAAAGAGGAGATGGAAAACAAGTTGGTAGCTTTAAACCCAACCATATCAACAATCACATTAAATGCTAAAAATGTGAAACACCCCAATTAAAAAACAGAGATTGTGAGATTGATTTAAAAGGCAAAACCCAATTATATGCTGCCTATGAGAAATGAACTTATATAAAGTCACAAGTAGTAAAAGAACTGAAAAATATATTCTATCATAACAATAAGCAAAAGAAAGCTAGAGTGGCTATATTAATATCAAGGTAGATTTCAGAGTAAAGAATATTACCAGGGATAAAAAGAGTCATTTCAAAATGATACAGTGGTCAACTCATCAAAAGGACACAGCAATTCTAAACATGCACCTAATAACAGAGCTTTAAGATATTGATACATGAAGAAAAAACTAACAGAACTGCAAGGAGAAATAGACAAATCAACAATTATAGTCTGATATGTGAATACTTCTCTCTCAATAATTGATAGAACTAGTAGACAGAAAATTAGCAAGAATATAGTATACTTGATCAACATGATCAACTAAAAGCATGATTGGCATTTATAGAACATTCCACCCAACAATATCAAAATACACATTCTTTTTAATTGCAAATGAAACAGCTACCAAAATAAACTGTTTTCAGAGAAAAATACATTAAAACAAACAAAAGGAATTAAGTCATACAAAGTATGTTCTCTGACAACAATGGAATTAAATTAGTAATCAATAACAGAAAAATATCTGGAAAATCCCCCAAATATTTGGAAACCAAATAATACACTTTTAAATAATCCATGAATGAAAGATGACATCAAAAGTGAAATTAGAAAATATTTTGAACTAAATTAAAATGAAGACATAACATATCAAAATTTGTGAGGTGCTACTTAAACAATACTTTGGGGAAATTCTTTAGCATTAACTCCTATATTTGAGAAAGAAGAATGGTTTCAAATCAATGACCTCAGCTTCTACCCAAAGAAACTAGAGAAAGAAGAAAAAAATTAAGCTCAAAGTAAGTAGAAGAAAGGAAATAAATCAACAAAAACAAAAGCTGGCTGTTTGAGATGATCCATAAAATGGATAAACCTCTAGCCAGTCTAATCAGGAAAAACAGCTTTAGCTTTATTGAGGTATAATTGACAATAAAATTGTAAGATATTTAAAGTGTACAATACCTTGTGAAAAGATTCTTCCCATCAAGTTAATTAATACATCCATCAGAGAACTTAAAGAGCTCTGAAACCCTGGTTATAGAATAACAAAATCATAATATATTTGAGCAAAGGATTTAAACAGACCAAAGAAGATATATGAAAGGCAAAGAAACAAATGAAAAGTCATTAGGGAAAAACAAGTTAAAATCACAATGAGAGATTACTATATATTTATTAAAATAGCTAAAATTTAAAAGACTGACCACACTAAGTATTGGTGAAGATGTGGAGCAACTATAACTCTCATACATTGGTGATCAGAATGTAAAATGGTACAAACACTTTGGAAAACCATTTGGCAGTTGTTTCAAAAGTTAAGCATGCACTTACTATATGACCCAGCCATTCCATTCTTAGGTATTTATCCAAGAGAAATTAAAGCATATGTCTATTCAAAGATTTGCACATGAATGTTCAAAGCAGCTTTATTTATAATAGCCAAACCAACCCAAGTCTCCATCAACCAATGAATGGATAAGCTGTGCATTCAACAGAATACTACTCATCAATATAAAGGAATGAACTATTGATACAAGCAATAACATGGATGAAGCTCAAAATAATTATTTTGAGTGAAAGAAGCCAGAAGAAAAGAGTGCATGATTTATGATTCCATTTTCATAAAACTTTAGAAAATGCAAACTAATATACTTTTGACTTTTGGGGGTGATGGATATGTTCATTGCCTTGATTGTGGTGATAGTTTCAAATATATATATACATAAATTTCACAGATATATACATAAATTTTTACAAAATGATAAAATGTATATATACATTTTACCAGTTTGTAAAAATTTATTAATTTCATGGTTAAATTATATGCAGTTTATTGTATGTCAATTATTCATCAGTAAAGTTTTTTTTAAAGAGAAGCCAAAAATATTGGCATTGAACATTTGAATGGAAGACCAGATGGGGAAAAAAGAGCCTCTTGGTATGGGCATTCAACAAAGAAGATAAATATCCATCATTTATTGCAATGGAGGTAAATTTTGAAACATTTACAGGTATCAAAAGGGGAAAAATATAAATTGTATGTATAACATTGATTTTTACCAACGTAATTTATGTCAAGTATCATCTTTTCCTTATTAAAAAAATAATCCACTGAAATGTACATTCCTTATAAAGCTAACATGATGAACCCTACATGGAAAAGCACACCCTGCCTGTTACAAAATCCAGATTTACAAATGCATCACATTTTGCTCCTAAACAATCTGGAGATTTGTCTTCAATGCATAATTAGTTAGGAAGGCAGTTTTGAAGGTACCTTCCTAAAGGACCAGTCAAATCTTTGAAACTGGGACAGATCAAACTCTTAGGCAGGGTTTTCTGTCTCACTGGTGCTGAATACTTTCCTCATAATATCCCTTCAAAATAATCATTATTGTCTCCATTTTGCAGATAAGAAAAACTGAGGCTCAAGAAGAGTAATTTTCTCTGGCTCACTCAATTGCACCAGAGGGCATCATGAAGCTTTGTATTAGATAGGCTAGATTATAAAGTCTAGGATATTCACACAAAGAGCTCTCTACTCATGTTATCCTATTTAATGATGATAAAAATTCTGAGTGATTTTACTATTTCTGACTTACAGATGGGTAAACCAAGCCAGAAACGGATCAGTGCTGGTGAGTCAACGAAGAGCTGTGGGTGGATTACAAAGATGATAATGCCATAAACAAGCCCAACAGCCAGATGAGTTTCAGAAGCAGAAGAGAGGGGACCAAGGAGATGGTAGAGGTATGCAGGCTACAGATGGGGACCAAAGAGATGGTAGAGGTACGCAGGCTACAGTCCAGAGACAATTTGCCAGAAAAGATGATTTGGCTGTAGCTGCCTTTTATTTCCATTTAAGACCCTCGAGAACATCCCACTCTATTTCTTAAGGGAACACTGTTGATTTCTGACAATGTTCTAATAGATTCATGGAGATGGATCTGTGATTAGGCCTGGACCAGCCTTCATGTCCTTCTCTGAGTCCTTTACTACAAAACAATGCTAAACCCCAGAACAGAGATACCTCTGTTTAGTATTTACTTCATCCATGTTATCCCATGGTAAATTATTTGTATGCAGGAATCTTGGCTTTATTTAATTTTTTGTTCAAAGACAAGAAAAGATATAAAATTTTTGAAAAGAATATCCCAAGAGAATTTTACCTCAGCACTTCTTAATTTGGAAGATCAAAACCTTTACCTCCAAAATGATAAAGTTTGTAGTTACCAATGAGAATTGACAACATATTAAAGGGCATTGCCTATATAGAGTTCTCGTCACCTGAGAGGGATTTGAAACAAAAACTAAAGTTCTTTGGGTGCAGTTTTGTTGATCATTTAAAAAAATGCATGCATATATTGTAGAAATTCAAATGATAAGAGAACCACTTTATAAAGCTGAAAACAATAATAATAGTAATTTTTTGAATGTCACTAAATGCCAAGAAGTTATATACATGCTCTTGATTAATCCTCACAATAATCAGGTAAAGTATGCATCATTATCTTCACATGAGGTTCAGAAGGTCATATGACATCTTCAAGTTCACATGACTAATATATATCAGAATAAGGATTCAAACACAGCTTTGTTTGGCTCCAATCCCCATATCTCACTACCACCCTGGTACTGGGGGAAATAGCTACTTCTGCTCTATTTCCACTTTCCTGATTAGACATGTTTCAGAGGATGTGAACTGGTCAGTGTATGGCTGAAACAATAGGAAATTCTCTGGTTAGAAAAGATCATCAAATGCTGCATGGCTTTAGGAGGAACCACTTGGCTTTGAGCCTCCATCTTTCCTTGTCTCCAAATTAGGTCTAATGGTGGATATTGTGGAAATACGGGCATTGAAATTGGTTCATGTCATTTCAGGAAGATGCATGTTGGACTGATCCACCTATACAAGTGTCAAAGGTCCCTCTCAGAACCCTGGTGAAGTGCCTGGGGTCTTGCCATTTGTTCACAGACTTAGCATTAATATTTATTAAATTCTTTATGTGGATTATCTCATTTCAGCCTCATGTAATTTGACAAGATGGCAGTGTTTCTGATGAGCAACAGGGCAGAGAGCGGATGAATAATTTCCCTAAAGTCACATAGCTAGAAATTATAAAACCAAGATTCAAACTAGGTCAGTCTGACTTCAAAATCTACCCCCAGACATCATGGCAGTGTTGCTGAAAGCATGGTTGTTTTCGGAATTACACAGCAGGGCCATCTGTCAAGGGGAAGGGGGTGTGTAATCACACAGATTCTTGGGCGTCACTCAGACCCACAGCAATAACATTGAATCAGCTGCACTTGAAAGTGTGAAGACCATGATGCTCTTCAGTGAAGCCCTGTTCCTTGCCTGAGCATCTCAGAAGTGCCTGCTCCTGCCTCTCCTCCCCCACTGCTGCTCACACACACCTGCTGGTCACTCTCTGCTGGCTCCCTATGTTGCTGTCAGCTCTGGGCACAAACCCTGTCACCCTTCCCATCTTATATGCGTTCTCCCCCAGCTGTTATCAGGACCCAGCCCCTAACTGTCAGTACCATGTCCCCAAGACATGGCAAGCACAATTCTGTGAAACTAAGGACTGCACATCTCAGAGAGTAAGGTTGACTGAGTATTGGATTGTTTAGAGCTGCTGGGGCCGACATGCTTGGGCACCAGAGCCCCGGAAAGAAGAATCGCAAGTGAGCTCTGCTACCAGGCACTGTGATCAATGCTGAGTATATGGATCAACACAATTCCATATAATCCCCCCCAGCCACCCCAAAAGGTGGGTTTCATTATATCCAGGAGGAGAGCCATGAGGTAAAAAATGTGAAATAATCTCCCAGCATCACATGCGGTATCTGATATCTTCCATTTGCCTCTCCAGATCCACTCCCCCACTTGCTCTCTGTCCCAAAGTCTGAATGGTCCCTTTGCCCAACTAGGTTCAACCAATGGGTGTCCTGGCAGGCTATGGGAGGGCAGGAGGAGAATGAGGTCAGGGTAGTTATTCCCTGGCTTCCTCCCTGCAGGGTCCTTTTAGACTGTTTGCAGCCCTCAACTGAAGGTCACAGTTCCTGTCAGATGCCCCTCTCTGTGTTATTGTAACCACTCCCTTCTCATTCTTTCAGGCCCAGGAGTAGTAACAGCCACTCCATGAGTGCACTATCCTATGTGGTTCTCCTATACCCTTCCCGCACCTTTGCAAATTGTTCTTTTTTTAAGCTTTCCTGAAATCATCCTACTTTGAATGTGCCTGGGACCCTGACTGATACACATGGTTATGGAGTCATGGAGGTAGGATTGGAACCCAGACCTACTCTGGCTCTAAAGCCCGTATTTTTACCACTACCCTGTTCTAATACTTTGGCTCCTAACCAGAGCAGATCCAAAGAAAACACCACACATCTCGCTCATTCATTTCAATTCAACATTCACAGAACATCTGCTGTGTGTTAGGAATCATCTGAAATCACAGACAAGTTGCTAAACCTTTCTGAGCCCCCTTTATCCATTTCTATGAAGTATGAATAGAATTATCTCCCTAAATTGTAAGATTGTTCTTAGGCTAATATAATATTCTTTATAAAACATGACAGGAAAAGAATGCTACTCATTTTTCTGTCAGAACTTTCTACAATACATGATTCATAGTAGGACTCCAGTAAATGTTATTTGAATGATTGAGTACCTGGATGGATGGATGGATGGATGGATGTACAGACGGACAGAATATGGTCATGCTAGAGATCTGTAATGTATGTATTAACTTCCTCTTCCATTGGACTTTGAGCATTCAAAGGGCAAAAGGCTTCCCCACTCCTGTGTGGGGCACTTCTCTTTCCACTTTAAGACTAAGAAGGCTGGGAAACGAGATGAAGTCCGAATCTGCTACACTGGCCCAAGGATCATCTTCCTGAAAATGAATGGACCAAGTCTGTACTTACGCCAAAAACTTTACATCGATTTTAAAACCATCCATGGAACTTCTGCAGATACTTGGAGAAAGACTCAAAATGTGCTCAAACACTCAATAACTTCCAACACAGCATTTTAATGAATTACGGTAAATGTAAATTGACCAGGAGCATATGGATTTCATTTATTCTTAAGGACGTGCATTTAAACATTTAAGGAGAAAATGTGTCTTTTGAAACATATTCTGGACTATGTCCAGTGTAGCACATTTAAAACAAATTTTCAAATTTTAGATGTATCCAGATCTCTAGTATGCTCACTCGGGCGTTATCAAGAGATGCAGATGGAAAGTTATTTTTATTTTTAAAATGACATTCTCAAAAAGAGCTAGGAATTGGAGTCCTGGTCTGACCATTTAACGTGTGACCTTGGCAAAGCCTCTTACCTCTGTGAGACTGTTTCACACTTGTGAAAACCATCTAATACCTTGTGCACTTCACCTGCTTTTTGTGAGGATCAAACAAGATGGTTTATGTCAGAATCTGGTGGCTGGGGACTTCCCTGGTGGCACAGTGGTTAAGATCCGCCTGCCATTGCAGGGGACATGGGTTCAAGCCCTGGTCCCGGAAGACCCCACATGCCACAGAGCAACTAAGCCCGTGCGCCACAACTACTGAGTCTGTGCTCTACAGCCTGCGAGCCACAACTACTGAGCTCACGTGCTGCAACTACTGAAGCCCGACCGCCTAGAGCCCGTGCTCCACAACAAGAGAAGCCACTGCAATGAGAAGCCCACGCACCACAACGAAGAGTAGCCCCCGCTCGCCGCAACCAGAGAAAGCCCATGCACAGCAACAAAGACCCAACACAGCCATAAATAAATAAATAAAAGAATCTGGTGGCTGGTAAAGTGCTACAGAAATTAAACAATTATTTGCTGCCATGCACACAGTAGACACTTTATAAATACTTGCTTTTCTCATAAATATTGATTTTAATTATGAAACAAATGACTTCCCTTTTCTTTGTATTTCCCTTCTATCATCACACACTCAGTTTAGAGTTCACTTAACTCACACCTACTTGGCTAACTACACAGGGATGCTTGTTGCTGGTTTTTGACATTAGTTTTTCAGACTCCCAGATTCCCTGGAAGGAGCACTGATCAAGCTTTATTCGATTAACACAAAGAACTTCCACTTTTATCCTTCTAGTATTGCTTATTAAAATATATTCTACTGATAATTTTGCTGATCAACTCTGGCCCAGGGCAGGATAAACTGTGCCTGCCCCAAACTGCCAACTTGTTCAAGGGCATTTGTGTGGTACAACGTTGATTTATCTTTGCTGTTCCAGTAGCTGAGTCCTTTGACCTAGAGTAATCTCAGGTGTGGAAGGCAGCCATTCAGAAATTCCAGAAGCTGTTATCTCTAGCATACTTTGTTCCTCAACCCCAAAGACAAAATTTTTGTTTTGTGGTTATTTTTCTTTTGCTTGAATCTCTGCTGCATCTGGACTCTTTCAGAGAGACATTTTTTCACTTTTTATTTCAAATTTAGATAGAGATAATTTTAGATATAGAGAAATGTTGCAAAAATAGTAAAAAGAATCCCCATGTGTTCTTCACCCAGCTTCCACTAATGTTAACATCTTACATAACAATAGTACAACTACCAAAACCAAGATATTGATGTTGGCACAGTAATATTGACTGAACTACATACTTTATTTTTATTTCACCAGTTTTTCCACCAACGAACATTTTCTGTTCTGGGATACAAATGGGTATTCCAAATTTCATTTAGTCATCATGTTGCCTTCATCTCCTCCAGTCTGTGACATTTCTTCACCCTTTCTTGTCTTTCATGGCCTTGCCACTTTTGAAAAGTACCAGTCAGTTATTTTGTGTAATGTCCCCCAAATTGGATTACTGTGATGTTTTCTCATGATTATACTAAGGATATGCATTTTTGTCAAGAGTATCACAGAAGTGATGCTATGCCTTTCTCAGTACATCATATCAGAGGATCTTATGACTGGTGATGTTAACCTTGATCACTTGATTAAGGCATTATCCGTTGAGTTTCTTTACTGTATGTAAAATTATTATTTTCTCTTTGTAGTTAATAAATATCTTGTGAGAGATACTTTTAAAGTACAGAAATATCCTGTTTCTCCTCAAACAGTTGTTGACTAATTCTGGCATTCGTTAGTGGATATCTTGCTTGCAACAATTATTACTGCAGTCTTCTAATAGTGATTTTGTATTTCCTTTATACCTTCTATATATATTAATTGTAATTCTTCTGTAAGGAAGAGCTATCTTTTTCCCCTGTTCATTTATTTATTCAATCAATTATTTATTTACATCAGTCTGGACACATGAGTATTTATTTTATCCTGTGGTTTATGATTCAATACTATTGTTATTCATTTTGTTGCTCAAATTGCTCCATCTTTGGCCATTAGGAGCTTTTTCAGGTTGGTCTCTATGCTCTTTTGATAAGTCCCATACTTTTTAAAGAACTTCCTTATTTCCTGGCACACAAGATGCTCCAAGTTCATCTTGTGTTTTCCTTTTCTCAGCTCTGGAATCAACCACTTCTACAAGAAGCCCTGGTTCTTTTTATTGAAGAATGATGTTTCAGAAACCAAGATCTGGGTGCTAAGGTGTTTGACTGCTTATAGGCCTCCCCCTGTCTTCTCTCCGTATATATAAATTGACTATAAATGTTCACATTTATAGTCAATTGATTTTCAACAAGGGTGATGAGACAAGTCAATGGGGGAAAATAGTCTTTGTAAAACAGTCTTATAGTCCCTCAAAAAGCTGAACACAGACTTACCATTTGACCCAGCAATTCCACTCCTGGTTACATACCCAAGAGAAATGAAAATCTATGTACATATAAAAACTTGAATGTTCATAGCAACAATATTGCTTAATTTTGATACCTTAGAAGATTTTAGAGAAATCTTTCTGTGATTGATTTCTAGTTCAATTCCATTATCATCAGAGAACATAGGTTGTATGATTTCTTTAATATTAAACACGCTCTTTGATTTTTGACACAGAATATGTTCTACTTGGGGGAAGTGTACTTGAAAAAAATGTGGATTCTGTTCTTACTGGTTTGCATTCTCTATATATGGCATTTAGGTCAAGTTGTTTGATAGTGTTGTTCAGTTCTTCTGTGCTCTTACTGTCTATGTACTTGTTCTACCAATTACTGACAGACTAGTATTGAGGTGTCCAACCATAATTGTAGTTTTGTCTATTTCTCCTTTCAGCTCTATCAGTTTTTGCTCCATGTATTCTGAAACTCTGTTGTTAGGTGCATGTCCATATAAAATTGCTATGTCTTCTTAAAGAATTTATTCCTTTATTATTATGTGATGTCCTTCTTTATCTCTGATAATATTCCTTGTTCTGGATTTTACTTTGATAATACTATAGCTACCCAGCTTCTTTATTTATAGTGTTTGCATCATACATCTTTTCCATCCTTTTATTTTAACGTACCTATCTTTCTATTTTAAGTGGATTTATTGTCGCAGCATATAGTTCTTATTTTTTTGCCTTCTCTTGTATTCATTGTATATTTTTATTGAGCTTTTTGTTATTCTGTTTTATCTCCACTACTGTTTAAAACTTATTATTTATACTTTATAAAAATCGTTGTGTTATTCTAGGGCTTACAATATATATCACCAGTTAAACAGAATCTATCTTCAAATAATATAATATCACTATATGTGTAGTGTACAGACTTTAAATAGTGTGCTCCCAATTCCTCTCTCCCATTCTTTATTCCATATTGTCATTCATTCAACTTTTACATATTATGCCATATATATAATTTTGCTTTAATTAGTTAGTTTTATTTTAGGACAATTTAAGGTAAGAAGAAAGCAAATTTTATTTTACCTTAATTTATTCCATTTCAAGTGCTCTTCATCTCTTTGTGTCTAAGTTTTTACCTAGTATCACATTCCTTCTGCCTGAAGAAGTTTCTTTAACTTTTCTGGTAAAATTGTTCTGATATTTTGTTTGTCAGAGAGAGTGTTTATTTCTCCTTCATTTTTGAAAGGTATTTTTGTGGACTTTAGAAATTCTGGGTTGAAAGAGTTGCTTTTCTTTCAGCACTTTAAAGTTGTCACTCATTGTCTTCTGGTCTGTGTGGTTTCTGACAAGAAGTCTATGGTAATTCTTATCCTTCTTCCTCTGTATGTAATGTGTCTTTTTTCCTCTGGATGCCTCAAGATTTTCTCTTTGTATTTCCTTTTAAGCAGTTTAATTATTTTATGCCTAGGTGGGTATGCTGGGGGTGGGGGTTGGATTTGGGTTTTCAGTATTTATCTTTCTTGGTATTCTCAGCCTCGTGGTTCTGTGTTTCAAAATTCTCAGCCTCTTCGTTTTGTTTCAAAATTCTCAGCCATTAATTCTTCAAATATTTCTCCTGTCCCATTCTCTTTCTCTTTTCTTTCTGGGATTCCAATTGTGTGTATGTTAGACTATCTAATGTTCTGGGATTCCAATTGTGTGTATGTTAGACTATCTAATGTTGTTCCACGGCTCTTGGATGCTCTGTACTTTTTTTTTTCACTCATGTTTATCTTTGTGTTTCAGTTTTGATCATATCTATTGACCTAGCTTCAAGTTCACTGTTTCTTTCCTTGGGTGTGTCAAGTCTCCTAATGAGCCAGTCAAAGGTATTCTTCACCTCTGTTACAATGTTTTTCATTTTATTCTTTCTTATAGTTTTGGTCTCTCTTTGAAAATTTCCCACCTGATTATGCATGTTGTCCACCTTTTGCACTGGGGCCTTCAGCATGTTACTCATGGCTATTTTAATTCCATGTCAGATAGTTCCAACATCTGTGTTATCTCTGAATCTTGTTCTGTTGATTTCTTTGTCTCTTGGATGTGTTTTATTTTTTTCTTTCCTTTTGTATGCCTCATAATGTTAAGTTGAATCCCAGACATCTTGTGTAGCAGAGACCAAAGTAAATAGTTTTGATGCCTGGAAATGGACATGCTTTTTCTTTTGCTAAGCCTTTAATGTGGAGGTTTGAGAATCTAGTAAGGAGTTGAGTTGGGCTGGAGGTTTGTTGTTGCTCTAGTTTGTTGTTGCTTTAGTGTACCCTCAGTGCCCCCCAGACTTCAAATTCCTATAGCAATACCTTATGCTTAGACTGGAGACCAGTTTGCTAAAGAGACTTTTTTCAATGTCACATCAGCTTTAGATTTTCTTTTTAAACTGTGACCATCTCTACAGTCTTGCAACTCTTCTGGCAGTATTCCACTATTACTTGTTACTTGACACTTGGTTGTAAGGAAGCATGGCAGCAGGGTATCTATTGTTCTGATTAAACCTCAGTTTTAGGCAGGCCCCATGCCCCTGGATCTCTGCCTCTTCCACAATGGTTGCTACTCCTCTCCCACAGGCCTTCACCAAGAAGGATGCTTTCTCAGAACTCTTAGCAAGTGGAGTCCATGCAGAAAATTTTTCTTATATCTGCAGCCCCCAGGGTCTCCACACTCTCTCACCAGTCCACACTCATCCTCCACTGCTTCTAGGTGAAGTTTTCATACCAGTGTTTAGGAACTTCTGCCCTGGTTAAAAAAAAAAGTGCTTACATCCTGTCTCCAGGATGCCCATCTCCCCTTTGATTTCAGGCTAGTTGGTTACCCTGCTACTCAGCTCTCTCAAGAAAATTCATGTACATGCAATTTGGCTAGCCTTCTTTATTGCAAAGCTGGGAATGACTCACTCTAGCTTTCTAAATCTCTGTATGGAAATCAGAAATCCCTCGGAGAGATGTTCAAAAGCAATTTTTAACTATCTTTATAGCAAAGAGGTTACTCTACCAAGGCCATAGAGCAGTAGCTCCAATGGCATGGCATACAAATAATTGTTCAGATCAGTTTGCTATGAAACAGAAGATGAAGAAAGGAAAATGATATTGAACATTTATATCCTGAGGAAAGCATTATAGCATTTTCTCATCTACTCCTTAAGCCTACATAAACTTCCCCGTGTCTCTAGGCCCTTCCATGACCAACCACTCAATAAAAAGAAGGTCAGAATTTGATTTAATTAAAAATTCAGGGCTTCCCTGGTGGTGCAGTGGTTGAGAGTCCGCCTGCCGAGGCAGGGGACATGGGTTCGTGCCCTGGTCCAGGAGGATCCCACATGCCACGGAGTGGCTGGGCCCGTGAGCCATGGCTGCTGGGCCTGCGCGTCCAGAGCCTGTGCTCCACAATGGGAGAGACCACAACAGTGAGAGGCCCGTATACCGCAAAAAAAAAAAAAAAAAAAAAAAAATTCATACTGTGTTTTTGTGTTTTATTTAGTCCATTGCATTCTGAATTCTGTCTGTTTCTTCTTCTAATCCCAAGGCAAGTAGAGAAGCAGTCCTTAAATAATTAATAGTAATAAGTCAACAAGAGCTGCTTGGGTGTCTTTCACCACCATACCTGCAAACAGCTGCAGTTATGGACCCAGCCTACACTCACTTCATCCATCCATCAGTCAAAGCCAAACTCTCACTTTAGTTACAGGTTACATGTTCTTCCTATAAACTTGTGTGATCTCATGGTGGTTTCCGAACCTGGCTACACATCAAAATTATTTAGTGAGCCCACAACAGAGATTCTGATATAGTATATCTTGGGCAAGGAGTCTGTGTTTTAAACAAGTTCTCCAGGTGATTCCGACAAAACTGGTTTGTCTTTGGAACCAAAGAAGTTGCAGATACACTCTGGATCCTTAGTTCTTGATTCCTTAGATAGTGTGTCAACCACAGCCAGGGTTATATTTATGGGACATCGATACTCACAGGGCCTGTTCCTGTTTCTCCAGCCACACAGTTAAAACTTCTTAGAGCCCTTTGTATCTGACCATTCACTGCTGAGAGGAGCTCCTGGACTCTATCATGAGGAGCCTCGTTGTCTAACATTTTGCCAAGATCAGGGTGTTATAGGCAGCCTCCAAGATGGCCCCCAAAGATCCCTGACTCTTCACTTGTGTAGTCCCCTCCCACATTGTGCCATGGTTCTTCTATGTGACAAAGAACTATGGTAGAAGTGATGGCATGTCATTTTCAAGATTACGTTATAAAAGACTTCAGCATCTGTCTTGGGTGAGCACTCTCAGATCACTCTCTGAGGGACGCCATGCTGCGAGCAGTCCTTCAGAGAGGACCACGTGGCCTATGTTTCATTTTTTTTCTGCCAACAGTCATGTGAGTGAGCTTGAAAGTGAATTCCCTAGTCACTTCAAGAGGACTTCAGTCCTAGCTGACAACTTGACTACTCCTGAGGGACCCTGAGACAGAACCATCCAGCTAAACTCTCCCAATTTTCAAACCCTCAGAAATTCTGTGAGATAATCAGTGTTTATTGCTTTAACCTTCTAAGTTTGGGGGTAATTTGTTCTGCAGCAATAGATAACTGATACACTGGGTCAGACCCACAGCTGATGTGAGGAGGCAACAACTGAGAACAGACCTCTCCTGATTCCAGGTAAGATTGGTTTCTAGTAGGCTGCAGGCATACTCTACCTGCTTTCACAAACAGGTTCATTTCCTCAGATAGCTTTCCCAGTCCATGCATTCCTGTACATCAAGGATAGGGCAGCCCAAGTATGGAGTTTCTCAGTACAAAGGAATCTGAAGGAAGCCAGGCTTATCACAGCTCAGCTATCACATGATTAAAAGCATCTATTCCTCATTTCACCTTTTCAAAACACCTGAGTACCATGGTGATTGATGGTATAACAGCAAGCAGCCAGTGGGCAAGAGAACAATGAAAGTATGTGTTGTATAGAAAACAGGAATGATGTCCATACATAAGCACTCTGGAAAGGAAGCTTCCAGGATACACAGAGGTTTTCTGTGAAGACCAGGAATTTGGCACTCAAAGAAAGCAAGAGAGGCAAGCAGCTTCTGGTCAGTGTAAAGCAGCCAAGTGAGAGGCTTCTATTCAAGCAACAGGGTCTTAGGTGTAAAAGGAAGGCCATCATGTTGACTTGATTTGGGGAAACATGGCAAAATGAAATATATTGATCATTGTTAAGTCTCTGAAGTTTAAAGCAATGAGGAAGGGAAGCAATAATGTACAATGGGGAAAAGACAGCCTCTTGAATAAATGGTGTTGGGAAAACTGGACAGCTACATGCAAAATAATCAAACTAAACTACTCTGTCTCACCATACACAAAAATAAATTCAAAATGAATTAAATACTTAAATGTAAGACCTGAAACCATAGAACATCTACAAGAAAACATAGACAGTAAGTTCTTATCTACTCAATCTAACTTGATCTTAGTAATATTTTTTTGGCTATGTCTTCTCAGGCAAGGGAAACAAAAGCAAAATAAATGGGACAACATCAAACTAAAAAGATTTTGCACAGTGAAGAAAACTATCAAATAAATGAAAAGGCCACTTACTGAATGGGAGAAGATATTTGCAAATGATATTTTTGATAAGGAGTTAATATCCAAAATATACAAAGAACTCATACAAAT
This sequence comes from Pseudorca crassidens, assembly GCF_039906515.1. NCBI lineage: Eukaryota > Metazoa > Chordata > Mammalia > Artiodactyla > Delphinidae > Pseudorca > Pseudorca crassidens. Next base: position 92,836,376 of record NC_090317.1, on the reverse strand, counting down.
CAACATCATAAAAGCAAGCCAATTAAAAAATGGGCAGAGGATCTGAATAAACATTTTTCCAAAGAATACATACCAATAGTCAACAGGCATATTATAAGATGCTCAACATCACTAACCACCAGGGAAATGCAAATCAAAACCACAATGAGATATCACCACACACCTGTCAGAATGGCTATCATCATAAAGACCACAAATAGCAAATATTGGAGAGGATATGGAGAAAAGTGAGTAATTAACACCTTGGAGGAATTTAGAGCTATAGAATCATATGTGATGACTTGGAGCACTGGTTCCCTAAATTTCTTGGTTCATGGCACCCTTAGGGTCTCAGTAATTTTTTAGACAGAATCCTTATGCCAAAGGAGATACCCAACAATTCTGTTTACCAAGTACAGAACAGAAGAGATTTGAGGACCTCCTGTATTACTCCATCTCTAAGAGGAAGATGATCTAGAAAAGAAAGCTGCAGTGAAGCTGCCACTGAGGTAGGAGGAAAGCCAAGAAATATCCTGAAAGTTAAGGTTTGTTTTTAATTTTTTTTAAGTGTCTCAAGAAGAAACCAACTTTGGGGAAAAGAGTAAGATAAAGTGTGAGGGAATTCTGAGGAATAACATCAGCGAGATAGCGGTATAGAAATTTCTAGCATTTGTCCACCCCCAGAAACATAAATTTAAACAACTATCTACACCTGAAAATAAATTCATAAGAACTAAGGATTCCATATGAGGGATTAAAGCACCAAAGTGGGGCATAGAACTAAGAAAAGACACATTGAAGAGGGTAGGAAAGAGTCCCACATTAGTCCTGTCACCTCTCCCCCAAGTCCCAGCAGCCCAGTGTGGAGAGAGATGCTCTCCCTGTGGGGGAAGGAGAGTGAAGTGAACACCCAACTTCAACACGGACCCCAGCACCAGGCTCACACCAACGCAAGGCGGCTCCTGTGGGCCCAAGCTCCCAGTGGGCTCCTACAAACCCAGCCCCCAGCCCACTCCAGTACCAGGCCACCCCATACACAACCCCAACGTCACTAATCATCAGGGAAATGCAAATCAAAACCAAAACGAGGTACCACTCACACCTGTTAGAATGGTTATTATCAAAAATCAAGAGATAACAAATGCTGGAGAGGGTGTGGAGAAAAGGAAACCCTCCTACACTGTTGGTGGGAATGTAAATTGGTGCAGCCATGATGGAAAATAGTATGGCGGTTCCTCAAAAAGTTAAAAATAGAACTACCCTATGATCCAGCAATCCCACTTCTGGGAATATATCTGAAGGAAATGAAATCACTATCTTGAATAGATATCTGCACCCTCATGTTTATTGCAGCATTATTCACAACAGCCAGAAATGGAAATAACCTGTGTCTGTCAGTGGATGAATGGATAAAAATATGTGGGACATATATACATATATATATATATATGGAATATTATTAAGCCATGAGAAAGAAGGAAATCCTGCCATTTGTGACAACATGGATGGACTTGGAGGGTATTATGCTTAGTGAAAGAAGTCAGACAGAGAACACAAATACTGTATGATATCACTTATAAGTGGAATCTAAAAAAGTCAAATTCATAGAAACAGAGAGTAGAATGGTAATTATCAGAATTGGGGGTGTGGGAAATGTGGAGATGTTGGTCAAAGGGTAAAAATTTCCAGTTTTAAGTTGAATAAGTTCTGGAGATCTAATATACAGCATGTTGACTATAGTTAACAATATTATACACTTGAAAGTTACTAAGAGAGCAGACCTTAAATGTTCTCACCACCAAAAAAAAAAAAGATAACTATGTAAGGTGATGGATGTGTTAACTAACCTTATTGTACTAATGACTTCACAATATATATGTGTATCAAATCACGTCATACATCTTAAGGTTGTTTCCAAAGGAATTGGCAGAGTTTAGGGAAATGGTCAGGGCATTGTGCAATTCCCTGAGGCTAGCGACAAACGGGAGCTGTTATCCCCTAGGCCTGAAGAGGCAAGAAAAAGAAGTTACAGGGACTTCCCTGGTGGTGCAGTGGTTAAGAATCTGCCTGCCAATGCAGAGGACACGGGTTTGATCCCTGGTCTGGGGAGATCCCACATGCCACAGAGTAACTAAGCCTGTGCGCCACAACTACTGAGTCTGCGCTCTAGAGCCCATGAGCCAAAACTACTGAGCCCACGTGCCACAACTACTGAAGCCCACACGCTTAGAGCCTGTGCTCCACAACAAGAGAATCCACTGCAATGAGAAGCACGCGCACCACAATGAAGAGTAGTCCCTGCTCACGGCAACTACAGAAAGCCCACGTGCAGCAACGAAGACCCAACACAGCCAAAAATAAATAAATTTAAATTTAAAAAAGAGAGAGAGAGAGAGAAAAAAGAAGTTACAGGAACCAGGGAAAGTATGACAAACAGGAGCCTTGGGTGGAGCCTTAGGTCAAGGATTCAGTCAACTCATGGTGATCAGGCTGGAAGGGACCCAGAGCATAAATACCTTGACTTTGCTCTGTCCACCCTCTGACTTCCTTCTAGTGCCTCCCATTGGCTGAACCCAAAACAAAGCCAGAGGTTAGGGAGCCTATTGATATAACCCATAGATGTCAGTCTCCTGAAGAACAGAGAAGGATGGAGAGGGTGAAGAGTGAATCTGGAAAAGATTTTAGTGTCAAGAAAAATATAGTTAAAGTGACTCAATAGGGATTACAGGTTTTGTTCAAATGATGCACATCAAGGAGCACCCCAAAATTAGGTAACTCCCTGAGCTGAAGCAGGATTGGAGAAGAGAGGGGTACATGACTTTGGTCTTGTCTCTGGTTGCAGTTTTCTTTATCTGTAACTGATGCAAAACTTGCGGTTGGAATAGGTTGGTTTTCATGCCTCAGGATCACTGGTGCCATCTCATATTGGCAGCGGATAGAACAGTTCTTTCCAGAGTTATCTTTGTAAGCCGGGACAGTTGTCTGTAAGCTCTCTAATGTCAGTCAAGATTCAGGAGAGTGGGAGATAGGAAAGGGGAAAAAATGGAAAGGAGAAGAGAGGGAAAAAAAGAAAAGGAGGCAAAGGTCTAGGCAAAGAAAACTGAGGTCTGCCTTAATTCTTTTATAGCTCTTCCTCTTGGCCAAGATAAACTACTTTTATCTCCAGGAAAATCTTTTGGGAGTGAAAACAAAATTACAGGGATGTTCAGCATTCAGGAATTGAGTCAAGAAGTCTCCCATAATGGGTTGGAGGAGCAGTTTGTTCTTCGGTTTTCTGTCTTTAACCATAGTTTGGGTCAACTCTTTGGACAGGACAGTGCTGCCAGTCTTGATTAGATGTGATTGGATGCACTTGAGGAGGGGTTTTCCCATAAGAAGAAAAAGGAAATGATCACTAGCCCTCGGCCAGAAGTGTATCCCATGGGACTTCCCTGGTGGCGCAGTGGTTAAGAATCCGCCTGCTAATGCAGGGGACACGGGTTCGAGACCTGGTCCAGGAAGATCCCACATGCCGCAAAGCAACTAAGTCTGTGCGCCACAACTACTGAGCCTGCACTCTAGAGCCCATGAACTACAACTACTGAGCCCACGTGCCACAACTACTGTAGCCCGCGCATCTAGAGCCTGTGCACCACAACAAGAGAAGCCACCACAATGAGAAGCCCACGCACCGCAATGAAGAGTAGCCCCAGCTCACCACAACCAGAGAAAGCTCGCGTGCAGCAACGAAGACCCAACGCAGCCAAAAATTAATTAATTAATTATTTTAAAAAGTGTATCCCATGGACTGTATCCCTGTTATGAAGACCCAGGGAAAGAGGTTCCTTCCCCAATCACCTGAGGATGATCCATAGGTCCTAGAGCAAAGGACTGCATCATTCACTCAACAACTGTCTTGGTTTGCTTCACAGATGTGCTCATTCAACAAAAAGACATCAGAAAGTTTTGAGAGGATGTGTGTGCAGCAATCATCATTGACAACTGCACAAGTGTATCCCCTAGGTATCAGGATGATGTCTAATGCCAGTCAATGGTGGACAACAGCCTCTGGAATTCTGGTATTTCTTGAGTGTTTCAATATTTTGGTGACATTGTTGGTGGCGTGGGTAACTGAAATTTTTATAAGCCCACAGGGTTTTAGTGATAACCACAGCATAAAATCCAACCCAGGTGGTGGTGAACACATCTAGATTGATTCTGGGTCTTTTAGCTTCTTCACATAGTTCCTTTGCATCACTTGCTGGAAATGGATGTTTTGCAAAGAGGGGTGCTTGACTCCCCTTGTATTATTCTTCCATTTCGGGATCGAGAGTTTGACTCCTCATCTAAAGAGGTCATAAATTCAGATAGGTGAGAGAATATGGTTCTGTATAATTGCTTATTGTTAAAAACCTGTGCTTTGCATCTAGTAGGCCCTTGGCAATGGGCCTCTCAAATATAGCAAGAGTCCTTTGGCCACTGTGGTAGCAGCTAAAACAAACTCCTCATGGGCAGATTTTCTATGACTGAAACTGCAGCCAGCCAGGGAAAAGGAGGCAGAAAAACTGTTTGGACAAATTTTCTGGAACAATGCATTCCTGAACTCTGCCCACCCACACCTTTGCCCCACCCCGAGACACTGGCCACTCCTGAACCTGGAATTCACACGCAAGCCAGAGGCCAAGTTTGGAGCTAAGGAACACCTGTGTCTATGAGGAAATGAGCTAGTCTGATCTCTTCCCTCTTCCCAGAGGCTACAAACTTGAGAGGCTCACACAGTCTTGCGTTTCCCTGCCCAGGAGTGGGGCACAGCCTGACTCACTGGAAAGCAAGCATTAAGCAGCTACTCTGGGCCAGCATCAGTGAATACAGAAATGAATATCACCAAGCTATGAATAAATGTAAAGCTGATAAACTTACCTTTGCTCATACATTTCTTAGCTCAGCAACATGTTCTCCCAGAAATGGCAGACTCCACCATTCACAGGATCTGAATATCCAATCATAAAGAAGTTCAGAGTCTTGAAGTTTTGTGTAAGGAAGAGGTCAAAGGGAAGAAGGAAAGGTAGAACCTGAAAGGTCTAACTCCCCAGCTGATTAAGGACTTCAGTCAAAATATCAGGTCTTCTCCTAGAAGTCACCGATGCAGCCCTAACCCCATACCTTGTTCTCTTTGTATTTGTTCTGGTTCCAACGCTAGAAAGGCAAATTTTTTTTCTTTTTATATTTAATGTTGAAGTACCTTAGGTCAAGAAGGGGCTTTGACATGTGGGGGAATATAAGGGCAAAAGAAAACTGCATTAGAACAGATGGGTAGGGTAATTTCCCTGGTCCAGCTCACCTATCCAGAAACACTAGAAAGGTCATAACCAGTCTTCATGAAGTATGCTTCCAAGACTAAGTCATACCTGCAAAACATCCTTTCCCCCCTGACTTTGGCAGGGTTCCCAGAAGCAGTGGCTGACATAGAAATTCCAGTTGAAGGGATGTATTGAGGAAGGACTATAGGCTGGCGGGGGGGGGGGGGGGGAGCTGGGGGCGGGGGAGATATAGCAAGCAGGAACATGATCCAAGCAGGAGTGTAGCTTCAGCCTGATCCCATGGGGAGGCTCTAGAGCACTAATCCTACCCGTGTGTCAGTAGGCCAAAGTCTGCAGTAGGCAGAAGAGCATGGAGATTGCTAGGCAATTGTCTCTGGAGAAGAAGGTATCCCATAAGTTATCAGCCAACAGTGCCGGCAGCTGGGATATGAGTGCAAGGGCAGGAAAAGGGAAACTGGGTGAGGCATCAGCAGCATCCTCTACCACTCCCTCCACCATTATCTTCTAAATCGGGAGTCAGCAAACTTTTTCTGTAAAGGGCCAAATAGTAAATAGTTTAAGCTTTTGCCATAGTCTCAGTCACAACCATTCAACTCTACCATCGTAGCACAAAAGGAGCCGTAGACAAAATGTAAATGAGTGGACAAGGCTGTATTCCAATAAAATGCTATTTACAGAAACAGGAGACTGTTTTTCATCTGTCCTTTTGAAGAAAAGGTGCCATCTTGGTCTGTCACCAGTACCAGGTATGAGAGGCAGATGTGGACTGTGGTGGAAAAGCTTGGGCTGCTAATTGCAGCCGTGTCTCTCCATTTCTTTCAGATGCAGGGGCGAGAAACCCAACTCAAATGAGCTCAGAGGAAATGGAGTAGGGGAGAGGGAGTATTTAGTGACTCAGGTAACCTAACCATGGGTGAGCTGGGCTCAGGGACAAACAGTTCCAGGAGTTCAAACTCCTTAGGACCTGCCCTCTGCTTATTCAACATTTTGGCTTTGGTCTCTCCTACTCTCAGTGGACTTTATTTTTGTGTCAGGGAACTTGGCTTCTGGCAGTTCTGGACTCAAACATTGATGGCCCCAGCTCTGGAGAGGAAAGAGGATCTTCTCTACCCAAGGCTAAGAAAGAAGGTCATGGGAAGAAAACTGGAGCATGTGCTCATCAATGTTTTATTCACTCCTCCTTCTTTTCCTCATGACTAAGGTGACAGAGTCTCGCACAAGAAACATGGCAAAGAGAGCCCAGACCTGGCCAGTGGGGAATCATTTTGACCCAGAGTCTCCCCAAATTATGTCAATTACATTAACCTTGAGCTACTAACCTTTGGACTTTCAGTTTTTTCTCAATGCCTACAGTAATATTTCAGTACTCAACAAATATTTTTTGAGCATATACTATATTCCAGGTACTGTGCTAGGTAGGTAGTGTAGATTTAGTACGACCAAGACAAAAATGTCTCTGCCTTCACTTAACTTCCTACAAGTGAGCATTGCAAAACTCAGAACAGCCAGCCCTGATCTTTGGTCCCAATGGTTTGAGAATCACAGAACAGGGTATGTTGCTCTAAAGAATAGTCCCCATTCACGGTCTCCACTTCTTCCCTCATTATTTCTGTCCTACTGCATAGTCCTTAATCATTTCACTGAAACCACCCTGGAAAAAGTCACCAGGAACCTCCTTATTGCCAAAAGGAGTGTACCATTTTTGTCCTCACTTGTACTGAATTTGGAGGCCTTTGATGTAGCTGTCTACTGCCTACATTCTAAAATTGTATTTTCTTAACTTCGGTGCATGTACTCTTCTGGTTCTCCTCCTAGATATGTGGATGAGAGGTCGGTTAATTATGCTTTTTAACTTTACTTTCTATGATTTTTTATAAATAGGAGGTTTTATATTGAAAATTGAATTTTAAAAATAAATTTCAGTTAAATATGGTTAATAAGAAAGTTTAAAAGTCTAGGATTCAAGAGAAAATGGGTTTTAATCTAACTTTAATCCTATCTAGCTGTCAGAATAAACTCTCTACATTTCATTGACTTAATCTCTAAGAAGAGGGGATATAGGTTCAAATTAATAAGCACTGACTGGATAGTCTCTTTGCATTAGGAGTACATACATATATATACATTAGGAGATATATATATATATATATATATATATATATATATGCATTAGGAGTACAAAGATGATGAAGACCTTGCCAACGGCTTCCACAAAGAGCAATGGTGGAGGGGCAGGAAAGATTTTATACATGAGATGATAATTGTCTCGAGATTATGAGGAAGTGTTCAGCAGGCCACCAAGGTGGCATGCCAAACAGGATCACGGCAGGTACATCAGAAACAGCAAAGTTTGTGCTGGGAGTCCTAAGGAGGTCCTCATGGCTTAAGTGTGAAGTTTGGGGGTGGGGACAGAAGGGCCAGGATGAGGCCAGAAACAGAGACAGGAGTGAAATTAGGGGAAGAAATATGACATTTGAATTGTTTGTGCAAGCAGTGGGAAGGCAGTAGAGCTGTGCTTTCTTAACCTGGGCTATAATGTGGTTGATCACCTTTTTTTTTTTTTTTTTGGATTTTTGAATTTTATTTTATTTATTTTTTTATACAGCAGGTTCTTATAAGTCATCAATTTTATACACATCAGTGTATACCTGTCAATCCCAATAGCCCAATTCATCACACCACCATCCCCACCCCACCACGACTTTCACCCCTTGGTATCCATACGTTTGTTCTCTACATCTGTGTTTCAACTTCTGCCCTGCAAACCAGTTCATCTGTATTATTTTTCTAGGTTCCACATACATGCGTTAATATACGATATTTGTTTTCCTCTTTCTGACTTACTTCACTCTGTATGACAGTCTCTAGATCCATCCACATCTCAACAAATGACTCAATTTCGTTGCTTTTTATGGCTCAGTAATATTCCATTGTATATATGTACCACACCTTCTTTATCCATTCGTCTGTCGATGGGCATTTAGGTTGCTTCCATGACCTGGCTATTGTAAATAGTGCTGCAATGAACATTGGGGTGCATGTGTCTTTTTGAATTATGGTTTTCTCTGGGTATATGCCCAGTAGTGGGACTGCTGGATCATATGGTAATTCTATTTTTAGTTTTTTAAGGAACCTCCATATTGTTCTCCATAGTGGCTGTATCAATTTACATTCCCACCAACAGTGCAAGAGGGTTCCCTTTTCTCCACACCCTCTCCAGCATTTGTTGTTTGTAGATTTTTTATGATGGCCATTCTGACCGGTGTGAGGTGATACCTCATTGTAGTTTGGATTTGCATTTCTCTAATGATTAGTGATGTTGAGCAGCTTTTCATGTGCCTCTTGGCCATCTGTATGTCTTCTTTGGAGAAATGTCTATTTAGGTCTTCTGCCCATTTTGGATTGGGTTGTTTGTTTCTTTAATATTGAGCTGCATGAGCTGTTTATATATTTTGGAGATTAATCCTTTGTCCGTTGATTCATTTGCAAATATTTTCTCCCATTCTGAGGGTTGTCGTTTCATCTTGTTTATGGTTTCCTTTGCTGTGCAAAAGCTTTTAAGTTTCATTAGGTCCCATTTGTTTATTTTTGTTTTTATTTCCATTACTCTAGGAGGTGGATCAAAAAAGATCTTGCTGTGATTTATGTTAAAGAGTGTTCTTCCTATGTTTTCCTCTAGGAGTTTTATAGTGTCCGGTCTTACATTTAGGTCTTGAATCCATTTTGAGTTTATTTCTGTGTATGGTGTTAGGGAGTGTTCTAATTTCATACTTTTATATGTAGCTGTCCAGTTCTCCCAGCACCACTTTTTTTTTTTTTCGGTATGTGGGCCTCACACTGTTGTGGCCTCTCCCGTTGCGGAGCACAGTCTCCGGACGCACAGGCTCAGCGGCCATGGCTCATGGGCCCAGCCGCTCCGCAGCATGTGGGACCTTCCCAGACCAGGTCACGAACCCGTGTCCCCTGCATCGGCAGACGGACTCTCAACCACTGCGTCACCAGGGAAGCCCCAGCACCACTTATTGAAGAGACTGTTTTTTCTCCATTGTATATCCTTGCCTCCTTTGTCATAGATTAGTTGACCATAGGTGTGTGGGTTTACCTCTGGGCTTTCTATTTTGTTCCATTGATCTATGTTTCTGTTTTTCTGCCAGTACCATATTGTCTTGATTACTGTACCTTTGTAGTATAGTCTGAAGTCAGGGAGTCTGACTCCTCCCGCTCCGTTTTTTCCCCTTAAGACTGATTTGGCTATTCGGGGTCTTCTGTGTCTCCATACAAATTTTAAGATTTTTTTGTTCTAGTTCTGTAAAAAATGCCATTGGTAATTTGATAGGGATTGGATTGAATCTGTAGATTGCTTTGGGTAGTGTACTCATTTTCACAATATTGATTCTTCCAATCCAAGAACATGGTATATCTCTCCATCTGTTGGTATCATCTTTGATTTCTTTCATCAGTGTCTTATAGTTTTCTGCATACAGGTCTTTTGTCTCCCTAGGTAGGTTTATTCCTAGGTATTTTATTCTTTTTGTTGCAATGGTAAATGGAAGTGTTTCCTTAATTTCTCTTTCAGATTTTTCATCATTAGTGTATAGGAATGCAAGAGATTTCTCTGCATTAATTTTGTATCCTTCAACTTCACCAAATTCATTGATTAGCTCTAGTAGTTTGCTGGTGGCATTTTTAGGATTCTCTATGCATAGTATCATGTCAGCTGCAAACAGTGACAGTTTTACTTCTTCTTTTCCAATTTGTATTCCTTTTATTTCTTTTTCTTCTCTAATTGCCATGGCTAGGACTTCCAAAACTATGTTGAATAATAGTGGTGAGAGTGGACGTCCTTGTCTTGTTCCTGATCTTAGAGGAAATGCTTTCAGTTTTTCACCATTGACAATGATGTTTGCTGTGGGTCTGTCGTATATGGCCTTCATTATGTTGAGGTAGGTTCCCTCTATACCCACTTTCTGGAGAGTTTTTATCATAAATGGGTGTTGCATTTTGTCAAAAGCTTTTCCTGCATCTATTGAGGTGATCATATGGTTTTTATTCTTCAATTTGTAAATATGGTGTGTCACATTGATTGATTTGCGTATATTGAAGAATCCTTGCATCCCTGGGATAAATCCCACTTGATCATGGTGTATGATCCTTTTAATGTGTTGTTGGATTCTGTTTGCTAGTATTTTGTTGAGGATTTTTGCATGTATATTCATCAGTGATATTGGTCTGTAATTTTCTTTTTTTGTAGTATCTTTGTCTGGTTTTGGTATCAGGGTGATGGTGGCCTCATAGAATGAGTTTGGGAGTGTTCCTTCCTCTGAAATTTTTTGGAAGAGTTGGAGAAGGATGGGTGTTAGCTCTTCTCTAAATGTTTGATAGAATTCACCTGTGAAGCCATCTGGTCCTGGACTTTTGATTGTTGGAAGATTTTTTTTAACATCTTTATTGGGGTATAATTGCTTTACAATGGTGTGTTAGTTTCTGCTTTATAACAAAGTGAATCAGTTATACATATACATATGTTCCCATATCTCTTCCCTCTTGCGTCTCCCTCCCTCCCATGTTGGAAGATTTTTAATCACAGTTTCAATTTCATTACTTGTGATTGGTCTGTTCATATTTTGTGTTTCTTCCTGCTTCAGTCTTGGAAGGTTATACCTTTCTAAGAATTTATCCATTTCTTCCAGGTTGTCCGTTATATTGGCATAGAGTTGCTTGTAGTAGTCTCTTAGGATGCTTTATATTTCTGTGGTGTCTGTTGTAACTTCTCCTTTTTCATTTCTAATTTTATTGATTTGAGTCCTCTCCCTCTTTTTCTTGATGAGTCTGGCTAATGGTTTATCAATTTTGTTTATCAAAGAACCAGCTTTTAGTTTTATTGATCTTTGCTATTGTTTTCTTTGTTTCTATTTCATTTATTTCTGCTCTGATCTTTATGATTTCTTTCCTTCTCCTAACTTTGAGTTTTGTTTGTTCTTCTTTCTCTAGTTCCTTTAGGTGTAAGGTTAGATTGTTTATTTGAGATTTTTCTTCTTTCTTGAGGTAGGCTTGTATAGCTATAAACTTCCCTCTTAGAACTGCTTTTGCTGTGTCCCATAGGTTTTGGATCGTCGTGTTTTCATTGTCATTTGTCTCTAGGTATTTTTAAATTTCCTCTTTGATTTCTTCAGTGATCTCCTGGTTATTTAGTAACGTATTGTTTGGCCTCCATGTGTTTCTGTTTTTTACTGTTTTTTCCCTGTAATTCATTTCTAATCTCATAGTGTTGTGGTCAGAAAAGATGCTTGATATGATTTCAATTTCCTTAAATTTACTGAGGCTTGATTTGTGACCCAAGATGTGATCTATCCTGGAGAATGTTCTGTGTGCACTTGAGAAGAAAGTGTAATCTGCTGTTTTTGGATGGAATGTCTTATAAATATCAGTTAAATCTATGTGGTCTATTGTGTCATTTAAAGCTTCTGTTTCCTTATTTATGTTCATTTTGGATGATCTGTCCATTGGTGTAAGTGAGGTGTTAAAGTCCCCCACTATTATTGTGTTACTGTCTATTTCCTCTTTTATAGCTGTTAGCAGTTGCCTTATGTATTGAGGTGCTCCTACATTGGGTGCATATATATTTATAATTATGTCTTCTTCTTGGATTGATCCCTTGATCATTATGTGGTGTCCATCCTTGTCTCTTGTAACATTCTTTATTTTAAAGTCTATTTTATCTGATATGAATATTGCTACTCCAGCTTTCTTTTGATTTCCATTTGCATGGAATTACTTTTTCCATCCCCTCACTTTCAGTCTGTATGTGTCCCTAGGTCTGAAGTGGGTCTCTTGTAGACTGCATATATATGGGTCTTGTTTTTGTATCCATTCAGCAAGCCTGTGTCTTTTGGTTGGAGCATTTAATCCATTCACGTTTAAGGTAATTATCGATATGTATGTTCCTATGACCATTTTCTTAATTGTTTTGGGTTTGTTCTTGTAGGTCCTTTTCTTCTCTTGTGTTTCCCACTTAGAGAAGTTCCTTTAGCATTTGTTGTAGAGCTGGTTTGGTGGTGATGAATTCTCTTCGCTTTTGATTGTCTGTAAAGCTTTTGATTTCTCCATCAAGTCTGAATGAGATCTTTACCGGGTAGAGTAATCTTAGTTGTAGGTTCTTCCCTTTCATCACTTTAAGTATATCATGTCACTCCCTTCTGGCTTGTAGAGTTTCTGCTGAGAAACCAGCTGTTAACCTTATGGGAGTTCCTTTGTATGTTATTTGTCGTTTTTCCCTTGCTGCTTTCAGTAATTTTTCTTTGTCTTTAATTTTTGCCAATTTGATTACTATGTGTCTCGGCATGTTTCTCCTTGGGTTTATCCTGCCTGGGACTCTCTGTGCTGCCTGGACTTGGGTGGCTATTTCCTTTCCCATGTTAGGGAAGTTTTTGACTATAATCTCTTCAAATATTTTCTCTGGTCCTTTCTCTTTCTCTTCACCTTCTGGGACCCCTATAATGTGAATGTTGTTGCATTTAATGTTGTCCCAGAGGTTCCTTAGGCTCTCTTCATTTCTTTACATTCTTTTTTCTTTATTGTGTTCCGCAGCAGTGAATTCCACCATTCTGTCTTCCAGGTCACTTATCCATTCTTCTGCCTCAGTTATTCTGTGATTGATTCTTTCTAGTGTAGTTTTCATTTCAGTTATTATATTGTTCATCTCTGTTTGTTTGTTCTTTAATTCTTCTAGGTCTTTGTTAAACATTTCTTGCATCTTCTCGATCTTTGCCTCCATTCTTTTTCCGAGGTCCTGGATCATCTTCACTATCATTATTCTGAATTCTTTTTCTGGAAGGTTGCCTATCTCCACTTCATTTAGTTGTTTTTCTGGGGTTTTATCTTGTTCCTTCATCTGGTACATAGCCCTCTGCCTTTTCATCTTGTCTATCTTTCTGTGAATGTGGTTTTTGTTCCACAGGCTGCAGGATTGTAGTTCTTCTTGCTTCTGCTGTCTGCCCTCTGGTCTGACCATCTTTTTATATGTGTTAACCATCTCAATTTCTACTGGGTGGCTTATCTTTTTCTTATCAATTGGTAGGGTACTTTATGTAATCTGGATCTTAATAATTTGCCTGTTTCTAGTGGTGCAAATATGTCCTCTCAGTCTGTCACTAATTTTTTCTGCTTGCCTATGTGTCATTACCACACAGAACGTCTGTACTTTTGTGTAGATACATGTGTTGGTCTTTTACTTTAGTGAATTGAGAATTAATTTTGTGTCTTAAAAAATCCTTCTCCATTTCAAATATGAAAAATATTTCCTTGTCTAATTCTTTCATAGTTTTGTTTTATAGTTAGCTCTTCATCTGGGAATTATTTCTGTGAATGGTGTAAGATAAAGATCTAACTCTTTTTTTCCACAAAGAAAGAACTATCTTTCACAGCACCATTAATTATACACTCTATTATTTTCCACAGTATGAATTGCCATCTTAATCACACTCTAAATATTCCAGATTTCCCTATGCACATTAATTTACAGCTGTAAATATGTGTAAAATTGAAAAACACCAAAACCTAAGTAAGAAAATGGTTTAAAGACATTAACAGGCACTACATAGAAAATATATTTAGCTAATCTCCAACCTCAATAGAAATGGAGTGCTGGCTAAAATAATAAAATAGGATTTTCTTCCAGTTTTATTGAGATATAATTGATATACAGCATTGTATAAATTTAAGGTGTACAGCATAATGATTTAGCTTATGTACCTCATGAAATGATTCTCACAATAAGTTTAGTGAACATCCATCATCTCATATAAAGAAATAGAAAAAAATATTTTTCCTTTCGATGAGAATTCTTAGGATTTATTCTCTTAACAACTTTCATATATAACATAGAACAAGCTGTATATTATATCCCTGGCACTTATTTCTCTTATAACTGGGAGTTTGTACCTTTTGACTACCTTCATTTACCCCACTACCAACACCCCGTCTCTGGTAACCACAAATTTGATTTCTTTTTCTATGAGCTTGTTTTTGAAGTATAATTGACCTACGACACTATGTTAGTTGTTTTTTTTTTTTAAATTATTTATTTATTTATTTTTGGCTGCCTTGGGTCTTTTTTGTTATGCGCAGGCTTTGTCTAGTTGCAGCAAGTGAGGGCAATTCTTCATTGCGGTGCGTGGGCTTCTCATTGTGGTGGCTTCTCTTGTTGCAGAGCATGGGCTCTCAGCATGTGGGCTTCAGCAGTTGTGGCTCGTGGGCTCCAGGAGTTGTGGCTCGTGGGGTCTAGAGCACAGGCTCAGTAGTTGTGGCACACGGGCTTAGTTGCTCCACAGCATGTGGGGTCTTCCCAGACCAGGGCTCGAACCTGTGTCCCCTGCGTTGGCAGGCGGATTCTTAACCACCGTGCCACCAGGGAAGCCTGACTATGTTAGCTCTTGTTACGCAGCTTAGTGATTTGATATTTCTGAACATTTCAAAATGATCACCATGATAAGTCCAGTTACAATATGTCACCATATAAAGATGTCACACAGTTATTGACTATATTCCCCACACTGTACACTTCATACTGGTGACTCATTTATTTTACAGCTGGAAGTTAATACCTCTAAATCTCCCTCACATATTTCCTTCCTCTCCCCACCCCCCTCCTCTCTGGCAACCACCTGTTTGTTCTCTGTATGTATAACTCAATTTCTGTTTTGTTATGTTTCTTCATTTGTTTTCTTATTTAGATTCCACATATAAGTGAAATCATACAGTATTTGTCTTTCTCTGTCTGACTTATTTAACTTAGCATAATACTCCTCCAGGTCCATCCATGTTGTTGCAAGTGGCAAGATTTCTTTCTTTTTTATGGCTGAGTAATATTCCATTATATATATATATATATATATGTGTGTATATATATATATATATATATATATATATATATATATATACACACACATAAATATATACCACATCTTCTTTAATATTCATCTATTGATGGGCATTTAGGTTGCTTCCATATCTTGGCTACTGTAAATAATGCTGCAGTGAAAATAGGGATGACTATATCTTTTCTAATTATTATTTTTGTTTTCTTTGGATAAATATCCAGGAGTGAAATTGCTGGATCATATGTTAGTTCTATTTTTAATTTTTTGAGGAATATGCATAATGTTTTCCATTGTGGCTGAACCAATTTACATTCCTACTAACAGTGCACAAGGGTTCCCTTTTCTCCACATCCACACCAACACTTGTTATTTGTTGCCTTTTTGATAATAGCCATTCTGCCAGTTGTGAGGTGATATTCATTGTGGTTTTGATTTGCATTTCCCTGATGACTAGTGATGTTGAGCATCTTATCATGTGCCTGGTGGCCATCCATATGTCTTCTTTCTAAAAATGTCTATTCAGATCCTCTGACCATTTTAAATTTGGTTGTTTGTTTTTATGATGTTGAGTTGCATGAGTTCTTTGTATATTTTGAATATTTACCCCTTATTGGAAATATCATTTGCAAATATCTTCTCCCATTCAGTAGGTAGACTTTCGTTTTGTTGATAATTTCCTTCACTGTGCAAAAGCTTTTAGTTTGATGTAGTCCCATCACTACCCTGAACTCCTTCTCAGGTAGATTGCCTATCTTTACTTCACTTAGTTTTTCTTCTGTGGCTTTATCTTGTTCCTTTGTCTGGAACATGTTCCTCTGTCACTTCATCTTGCCCAAGTTGCTATTTTTATTTTTATCTGGTAGGTTGGTTACGTTTCCTGACATTAGAGAACTGGTCTTTTGTAGGAGATGTCCTATGCATCCCAGCAGTGCACTCCTCTCTTATCACCCAGGCTGTAGGGGTTTCCCCTAGGCAGGCTGTGTGGGTCCTTCTATTGTGGTGCACTGACTACGTGGGCAGTCTGGTAGGCTCAGGTGGCTCCAGGTCCAGTTGGTTGCCAGGTCTGCCTTGTGTGGAGGCTGCTAGCCCCTGGTTAGCGGGACCAGATTACAAGGCAGCTGACTGCAGAACCCTAGGGGGCCCCAGGGCTTGTGCTGACTCACTGGTGGGCAGAGTCAGGGTCCAGAAAACTCTGGGGTTGTTCCCTGCCCACTGGTGGGTGAAGCCAGGTCCTGGAGTCTGGTTGCAGGACCCAGGGGTCCCAGAGCTGGTATTGCAGGGGGGCGGGAGGGGTAGCTCCTGACACAGTTGTGTACCAGGTCTGGGGTGCCCTGAAGCTTGTGTTAGCCTACTAGCGGGCAGCGCCAGGGCTCAGCTGGTCCTAGGGCAGGGTCTGGTCTGCTGATAGGCAGGCTGGTTCCATGAACTGTGGAATTATGGTTTTCTTGAGTCTGGTGTCTGCCCCCTGGTGGACAAGGCTGGTCAAGAGGCTAGACCAGGCTCCCTGGAGGGAAGGGCCAGGGCCTAGGGGATTTGGGGTGCCTGCCCACTGGTAGGTGGAACTGGGTCCTGGTCCCTCTAGTGAGCAGGGCCATGTCTAAAGGCAGGTGTGGGCTCAGGGGGTCTTAAGGCAGCCTGTCTGCTGATGGGTAGGGCTGTGTCCCTGCCCAGTTAGTTGCTTGTCTGGAGGCATCTCAGCACTGGCACCTACAGTGCCAGGTTCTGGCACTAATGACCTAGAGGGAGGATTCCACAATGGTGCTTGCCAGCATCAGTGTCCACATGGTAAAAGGAGCTCCCCAAAATGGCTGCCTCCAGTGTCTATGTTCCTAGGGTGAGCTGCTGTTGCCTCCTGCCTCTCTGGGAGACTCTCCAAGATCAGCAGGTAGGTGTGACCCACGTTCCCCTCCCTGGGTCCCAATGAATGAAATTTTGTGCATGCTCTTTAAGAGTGAAATCTCTATTTCCCCCAACCCACTGGGACTCCCGAAAGTAAGCATCACTGGCCTCCTAAGCCAAATGCTCTGGGCACTCATCTTCCCAGTGCAGGACCACCATGCTGGGGAGCCTGAAGTGGGGCTCAGACCTCTCACTCCTTTGGGAGAACCTCTGCAATATAATTATTCCCCATTCTGTGGGTCACCCACCATGGATATGGGACTTAACTATATAGCAAGTCTGCCCCTCCTACCCTTCTTGTTGTGATTCCTTCTTTATGTCTTTAATTGTAGAAGATATTTTTTTGGTAGGTTCCAGTCTTTTTCATCAAGGATGTTCTGCAGATAGTCGTGATTTTGGTGTGCCCATGAGAGGAGGTGGGCTCAGAACCTCCTCTGTGCAAACAGCCTACCTGCAGGGCATTTGTAAAAATAATCATTGGCAACTGTTTAACATCACAGCTGCCTGAGATGGTATTAAAAGTTGGGTTCAAAAGAAGCTGACCAAAAAAGTTAAAAGAAAAAACTGGGGAATGATATTTCCATAAGGTGCTTTGAAAAGCTCTGACATATTCTCAGAAATCTAGACAGCCACATGAGTGTTCTGGGCTGTTCCCATGCCTAGGAAAGACCTCAGAAGGCCCTAAACTCTCACCGCTGGTTTATCTTGAGGCTCTGCACAAGCAGGAAGTGAAGGCTAACACAGAGGTACAAAACTGCCTACTACAGCATTCAAAGTATGCCCCAACACATGTACAGAGCCCCTCAGAAAATGCTAGGAGACTTCCTGATTCAAAGCATTTAAGAAAATCTCTGCTCTGTAGATAGCTGATCATTATGCTAACCATGCAGAGACTTCAGTAGCCACACATAACAAATAATATAGATCTTATAGGATCAATACAGAAAAGTCACTAAACACACTACAGATTAATATCTTTTATGAATATAGATACAAAAATCCTTTAAAAAATAGCAAACTGAATCTAGCAACATATTAAAAAGTGGCATTTATCACAGGAATGCAAGGTTAGTCTAACATCAATCAATGCAATACACCATATAAATGGAATAGAGGACAAAAAACACATGATCATCTCAATAAATGCAGAAAAACTATTTGACAAAATCCAGCACAATTTTATTATAAAAACACCCAAGAAACTAGGAGTAGAGGAGATCTTACTCAACCTAAGAAAGAACATCTACAAAAACCTACAGCCAACATCATACTTAATGGTGAAAGACTGAATGTTTTCTCCCTAAGATCAGCACCAAGACAAGAATGTCCGTCCTCACAACTTCTATTCAGTATTGTAATGGAGGTTATAGTCAGGGCAATCGGGTAAGAAGAAGAAATGAAAGACTTACAGATTTTAAAAGAAGAGGTAACAATATATTCACAGGTGATGTGGCCTTATATATACAAAATCATAAGGAATAGACACCAAAATTATTAGAATAAACAAGTTCAGCAAGGTTGTAAGATACAAAATCAATATACAAAATCATTTGTATACACTAACAATGAATAATATGAAATTAAAAGAACAATTCTATTTAGAATAGCAGCAAACACTGAAGAAATAAAAGAGGAAATTAAAAAATACCTAGAAACAAATGACAATGGAGACACAACGACCCAAAACCTATGGGATGCAGCAAAAAAAACTTCCCTTCTAAGAGGGAAGTTTATAGCAATACAATCCTACCTCAATAAACAGGAAACATCTCAAATAAACAACATAACCTTGCACCTAAAGCAATCAGAGAATGAAGAACAAAAAAACCCCAAAGTTAGCAGAAGGAAAGAAATCATAAAGATCAGATCAGAAATAAAAGAAAAAGAAATGAAGAAAATGATAGCAAAGATCAATAAAACTAAAAGCTGGTTCTTTCAGAAGATAAACAAAATAGATAAACCATTAGCCAGACTCATCAAGAAAAAAAGGGAGAAGACTCAAATCAATAGAATTAGAAATGAAAAAGGAGAAGTAACAACTGACACTGCAGAAATACAAAGGATCATAAGAGATTACTACAAGCAACTCTATGCCAATACAATGGACAACCTGGAAAAAATGGACAAATTCTTAGAAATGCACAACCTGCCGAGACTGAACCAGGAAGAAATAGAAAATATGAACAGACCAATCACAAGCACTGAAATTGAAACTGTGATTAAAAATCTTCCAACAAACAAAAGCCCAGGACCAGATGGCTTCACAGGCAAATTCTATCAAACATTCACAGAAAAGCTAACACCTATCCTTCTCAAACTCTTCCAAAATATAACAGAGGGAGGAACACTCCCAAACTCATTCTACGAGGCCAACATCACCCTGATACCAAAACCAGACAAAGACGTCACAAAGAAAGAAAACTAGAGGCCAATATCACTGATGAACATAGATGCAAAAATCCTCAACAAAGTATCAGCAAACAGAATCCAACAGCACATTAAAAGGATCACACACCATGATCAAGTGGGGTTTATTCCAGGAACGCAAGGATTCTTCAATATACGTAAATCAATCAATGTGATACACCATATTAACAAATTGAAGGAGAAAAACCATATGATCATCTCAATAGATGCAGAGAAAGCTCTCGACAAAATTCAACACCCATCTATGATAAAAACCCTGCAGAAAGTAGGCATAGAGGGAACTTTCCTCAACATAATAAAGGCCATATATGACAAACCCACAGCCAACATCATCCTCAATGGTGAAAAATTGAAACCATTTCCACTAAGATCAGGAATAAGACAAGGTTGCCCACTCTCACCACTATTATTCAACATAGTTTTGGAAGTTTTAGCCACAGTAATCAGAGAAGAAAAAGAAATAAAAGGAATACAAATTGGAAAAGAAGGAATAAAGCTGTCACTGTTTGCAGATGACATGATACTCTACATAGAGAATCCTAAAGATGCTAGCAGAAAACTACTAGAGCTAATCAATGAATGTGGCAAAGTAGCAGGATACAAAATTAATGCACAGAAATCTCTGGCATTCCTATACACTAATGATGAAAAATCTGAAAGTGAAATTAAGAAAACACTCCCATTTACCACTGCAACAAAAAGAATAAAGTATCTAGGAATAAACCTACCTAAGGAGACAAAAGACCTGTATGCAGAAAACTATGAGACACTGATGAAAGAAATGAAAAATGATACAAATAGATGGAGAGATACACCATGTTCTTGGATTGGAAGAATCAATATTGTGAAAATGACTCTACTACCCAAAGCAATCTACAGATTCAATGCAATCCCTATCAAACTACCACTGGCATTTTTCACAGAAGTAGAAAAAAAAGTTTCACAATTTGTATGGAAACACAAAAGACCCTGAATAGCCAAAGCAATCTTGAGAACGAAAAATGGAGCTGGAGGAATCAGGCTCCCTGACTTCAGACTATACTACAAAGCTACAGTAATCAAGACAGTATGGTACTGGCACAAAAACAGAAATATAGATCAATGGAACAGGATAGAAAGCCCAGAGATAAACCCACACACATATGGTCACCTTCTCTTTGATAAAGGAGGCAAGAATATACAGTGGAGAAAAGACAGCCTCTTCAATAAGTGGTGCTGGGAAAACTGGACAGGTACATGTAAAAGTATGAAATTAGAACACTCCCTAACACCATACACAAAAATAAACTCAAAATGGATTAAAGACCTAAATGTAAGGCCAGACACTATCAGACTCTTAGAGGAAAACATAGGCAGAACACTCTAGGACATAAATCACAGCAAGATCCTTTATGACCCACCTTCTAGAGAAATGGAAATAAAAGTAAACAAGTGGGACCTAATGAAACTTAAAAGCTTCTGCACAGCAAAGGAAACCATAAACAAGACCAAAAGACAACCCTCAGAATGGGAGAAAGTATTTGCAAATGAAGCAACTGACAAAGGATTAATCTCCAACATATACAAGCAGCTCATGCAGCTCAATAACAAAAAAACAAACAACCCAACTCAAAAATGGGCAGAGGACCTAAATAGACAGTTTTCCAAAGAAGATATACAGATTGCCAACAAACACATGAAAGAATGCTCAACATCATTAATCATTAGAGAAATGCAAATCAAAACTACACTGAGGTATCACCTCACACCGGTCAGAATGGCCATCATCAGAAAATCTGCAAACAATAAATGCTGGAGAGGGTGTGGAGAAAAGGGAACCCTCTTGCACTGTTGGTGGGAATGTAAATTGATACAGCCACTATGGAGAACAGTATGGAGGTCCCTTAAAAAACTACAAATAGAACTACCATACAACCCAGCAATCCCACTACTGGGCATATACCCTGAGAAAACCAAAATTCAAAAAGAGTCATGTACCAAAATGTTCATTGCAGCTATATTTACAATATCCAGGACATGGAAGCAACCTAAGTGTCCATCATCGGATGAATGGATTAAGAAGATGTGGCACATATATACAATGGAATATTACTCAGCCATAAAAAGAAATGAAATTGAGATATTTGTAGTGAGGTGGATGGACTGTCTGCCATGCAGAGTGAAGTAAGTCAGAAAGAGAAAAACAAATATTGTATGCTAACACATATATATGGAATCTAAGAGAAAAAAAAAAGGTCATGAAGAACCTAGCGATAAGACTGGAATAAAGACACAGACCTACTAGGGCATGGACTTGAGGATATGGGGAGAGGGAAGGGTAAGCTGTGACAAGGTGAGAGAGTGGCATGGACATATATACACTACCAAACGTAAAATAGATAGCTAGTGGGAAGCAGCCGCATAGCACAGGGAGATCAGCTTGGTACTTTGTGACCACCTAGAGGGGTGGGATAGGGAGGGTGGGAGGGAGGGAGATGCAGGAGGGAAGAGATATGGGAACATATGTATAACTGATTCACTTTGTTATAAAGCAGAAACTAACACACCATTGTAAAGCAATTATACTCCAATAAAGATGTTAAAAAAAGAAAAGAATAGCAGCAAAAAAGAACAAAAAGGAATAAATTTAACAAACGAGGTTGCAACATAAAAATAAGTAGACAGATGACCCAGTTAAAAACTGGGCAAATGTTTGAGTAAATATTTATCTAAATAATAAAATATTTACAATATTTTTCCAAATTTATACAAATGGCCAATAAATACATCCAAAGATGCTCAACATCACTGGTCATTAGAGAAATAAAAATCAAAACCACAATGAGATACCACTTCACACTTACCAGAACGTCTATAATCAAAATGACAGATAATAACAAGTGCTGACAAGATTGGGGAGAAATTGGAACCCTCATACACTACTGATGGGAATGTAAAATGGTGCAGCCACAGAGAAAACAGTCTGTCAGTTCCCCACAAAGTTAAACATGACCCAGTAATTCTACTCCTAGTTATATACCCAAGAGAACTGAAAGCATGTGTCCACACAAAAAGTTGTACATGAATGTTTATGGCAGCATTTTCATAAGAACCAAACGAACTTTACTAACCCATCAATAATAAAAAATTTTAATCATCCATACTAAATGGAAGACTATCTTTGTATTCTCTCTATAAAAAATATATTATAAAATCATTGTAATATAAAGAGGTGATCATATACTATGCAGCCTAAAACATAGGGAAAGTACTTTAGAGGTGTGTCAGATATTAATTAATTAAGATGTTGTGCTGTTAGAAAAAAAAGTGGAAACAACCCAAATGATAAATGGATAAACACAATGTGGTATATCCGTATGATGGAATATTATTCAGCCAAAAATGTAATAAAGTTCTGATATGTGCTATAACATAAATGACCCTTGAAAGCATTATGCTAAGTTAAAGAAGCCAGACACAAAAGGCCACATATTATATCACTCCATTTATATTAAACATCCAGAATTGTCAAATCCATAGAGACAGATAATAGATTGGTGGTTTCCAGGGCCTGGGAGCAGGGGAGGGAATGGGGAATGGCTACTGATGAATATGGATTTTCTTTGGGGGGGGTGATTAAAATGTTCTGGAATTAGATAGTAGCAATGGTTGTACAACTTTGTGAATATACTGAAAACTACTGTACACTCTAAAAGGATAAATTTTATGGTATGTGAATTATATCTTAATAAAGCTGTTATTATACTATAATAAATAATAAAATACAAGAAAAAATAGATGAGGCCGGAGTGCTTGCCAGCTACAACCTCTGTATAGGGAAGTCACAGGACCTCCTGGGTGACATCAAGGCCAAAGCCCTCAGGCCACTTTCAGCATCCTTTGAACCCATCAGTGTAATTTCATGGTACAATAGGGGATAGCGAAGGGCTGGAGTATTCTCTTCCAGAGAGCCTCCTAAAACAACCAGCTTGTGTGCAGTTTGCAGGGCAAATGAGAAAGAACAATCCTGCTTGAGCACCTGACCTCGGCATGCCAACTAACAGTGATGGATACAAACGTATATTTATACACTGCTTCAGAAAATGATTCAGAGAGGAAGTTAACAGAAAAGCTGACATGCCTGCAAAACGGGAGGAAGTTGAATGAAAAGATTTCTTCAGGGCCAACTTCACGGGTGTACAACCTGTGCAGTCATACAGGGCCCCACATTCAGAAAGGTCTTGTGCTTGGCTTAATGCTGTACTGTCCCACTGTCTTGAAATTCTTAGTAATTTTATCTTCAAACTTGTGTTTTCTAAGGGAAATCTGATAGAACAATGGAGCATGAGTGTGAGCAGGGAATATATGGGCAATGTGTGTGTCTACTGTTCCTTGTCACCCCATTCTCATATAACATTCATGATATTTCATGAGCACAGAGCTCCAGTAGACTCATGTTGCATCAAGAGTTCAGTGACACTAAAAGTGAGTACGAGGTAAGTGTGCTACATCTACGACTGAGTAAGTAGGGGCACTGACAGCCTGTAGAAGCCACATTTACCATTTGAACTAGAAATTGCTAAGATGGCATTGGTATTCTAAGAAACACAAACAACCAATGGGCCCTATTATATCCTTTCTTACTCTTAGTACTTTGCTGCATTAGCCAACCACTTATTCTGAAAATGATGACACAGAAGGAAAAGGGAAAGATAGGGCAACCCACAGTTCTTTTCACTTTTTCCTTACTCATCCATAAGCTGAAGGTAGAGTGCTGGTAGAATGTGAGCACATCAAGAAGTGAGATAAAAATATTTGGCTTCGTCTTCAAATTTTTAATAATTTCATTTTTGACCTTATGTTTTGTAAGTGAAGCCCAATGAGACGATAAAGCCAAAGAGATACGAGCAAAAAAAAATATTTGGTGTCATTTTGTGTAGTATTTCTACTGTCCTGGTACGAATTAAATATATATGCACCTATGAGCTACAAAATACTAATTGTCTAATTTTGGTGATTTGACATACAGGTTAATTTGCATTTAAAAGTAGCATTGGGCAATATAAAGATGAGTGGTAAAATTCATGCTAATAATTCAATTTTTAAATTTTTCTTTATTTAGAATCATATTAAAGAGCAAATAAAAAACATCATGACAAGTCAAGAGAAAGAGAGAGACCACAGAGGAAAGGACAAGTTAGTACCATTTAGTACCTTTAATGGCACTTTGTTCCTGCTTTTTGAACAAAGGGCCCCACATTTTTCTTTTGCATGGGGCCCTGCAATTTATGTAACTGGAGATTGCCTTGATGTCTGCATTTGTGGTTCTCAAAAAGTCTGCTGCTTCACAAGCCTACACTTTATGTTGGAGTCATTGTGTGGGTGTAAATTGTGTCAGTGGGTGTGTGTTAGCAGGGGTGCAGTGAGGTAGGGAAGGTGCTGGAGAGTAGGCTGACAGTAGCAAGCCCGAATTAAGAACACACAGAGGGGTTTCAGAAAAGGAGGTGCTAGTTGGATTCTCTGAAGGGCTCACTCTCAGTATTAAAGTCACAGAAATAAAATTATCATCTTAAATTTTCCAAGTCAAATGATGAAGAAAGAGATGGCGTGGGGGAGGAGTTTCTGCTGCACCATGGCAGCAAAAAGGTTTTCAGGTGCCTGAGTGAGGCAGTTTTCCCTAGATGCTTAAGGTACAGAATGTGAAGGAAAATCAGAATTGGTCATGAATGTCATTTGTTGTGAGATATAAGCAATCTCAAGCTTTTCTCTGTGTTTTATTTACCCTTTCCACTTTTTAAAAAAAGAGTTGCTGCCTCCCAGTGCCCAGGTAGTGAATGTTTTCAAACTCACTACCTCTCATTGCACAAAATGAGTTTTAGATTATTTTCTCTATATTTTTTAACATCTGTTTGAGGAGCTCAATATTTAATATACATTATCCTGCAATAGGTATAAAACATTTTAAAGATACAAAATTGAAGCTCGGTAAAATTAAGTAGTTTGCTCAATGTCACACAAAAGGCTGAAGAAGAGCCCAAATCTGTTGCTGCTTGACATAATGAATGGGATACTGGATCTTATTCCCTTACTCTATAAAGACAGTGCATGGTTTCCTTATTTGGTATTGGTTGTGTGGTTTTGTGGGCAGAAAGGAATAATGATTCATTTTAGACTAAGAGCTACTTCAGATATTATAAAGGTCAGCTGATTAGCAATATTAATTCCATCTGCAACCTTAATTCTCTTTTGCCATGTAACATAGCATATTGAGGGATTCTAAGGATTATAACTTGGACATCTTTGGGGAGCCATAATTATGCCTACGCACACGATACAAAAATGAAGAAATAGGCAATTCAGCCATAAATTTGGAGACTTCAATATTTGATTCCCCCAAATTGAGAGAAGAGTTAGACAGAAAATCAGCAAGGATATATAAGACTTGCTGTACCTTATAGGTACAACACTATCAAACAACTTGACCTAACTGGCATCTATAGAACACTCCACTAAACAATGTCATATACATTCTTTTCAAGTACACACAGAACTTTCTGCAGGATAAACCATATTCTAAGCAGTAAAACTAGTACCAACAAATTGAAAAAGATTGAAATAATTTAAAGCATATTCTCTGAAACACAATGGAATTTAATTTGAAATAAAAAAACAAAAAATTGTGAAATCCACAAATATTTGGTAATTAAATATCACTTTTCTAAATTACTCATGGGTCAAAGAAGAAATTACAAAGAAAAAGATTTTTGAACTGCATGAAAATGAAAACACACCATATAAAAATATATGGGGGCTTCCCTGGTGGCGCAGTGATTGAGAGTCTACCTGCCGATGCAGGGGACACGGGTTCGTGCCCCGGTCCGGGAAGATCCCACATGCCGCGGAGTGGCTGGGCCAGTGAGCCATGGCTGCTAAGCCTGCGCGTCCGGAGCCTGTGCTCCGCAACGGGAGAGGCCACAACAGTGAGAGGCCCGCATACCACAAAAAAATAAAATTAAATTAAAAAAAATATATATATATATGGCATGCAGCTAAAGCTAAAGAGTTTATATCCATAAACAGTTATGTTAGAAAAGAAGAAAGATCTCAAATCAATATAGTAAGCTTCTACCTTATGAATCCCACCCCCAAAAAAGAGCTAATTAAACACAAGGCAAGAAGAAAGAAGTAAACAGAAATTAGAATGGAAATCAATAAGATACGAAAGAGAAAATCAGTAAAGAAAAATCAATTAAACCAAAGTTAATTCTCTGAAAAGATAACAAAACTGATAAACCTTTAGCTGGACTGACCAAGAAAAAAGAGAGAACCCACAAAACACCAAAATCAGGATGAAAAAGAGAGGACATTATTACTGACCTTACAGAACATAGAAGAGCTATGAGGGAATACCATGAACAACTTTATGACAAGTTAGACAGTTTAAATGAAATGTATGAATACCTAAAAAGACACAAATTAGCAAAACTGACTCAGAAATGTAGAAAATCTGAATAGACATATAACAAGTAAAGAAATAGAATTAGTAATTTAAAAACTTCCCACAAAGCAAAACTCAGGACCAGATGGATTAAATGATAAATTCTATCGAACATTTAAAAATGAAATAATGCCAATACTACACAAACTTCCAGAAAATACAGGAAGAGGGAATAATTCCCGACTCCTGTGAGGCAGCACTACCATGATACCAAAACCAGACAATGACATCACAAGAAAAGAAAATTAAAGAGCAACATCCTTCGTGAATATAGACACTATAATCCTCAAGAAAATATTAGGAAGCCAAATCTAGTTAAATATAAAAAGGATTATACACCACAACCAAGTGGGATTTATCCCAAGAATACAAGGTTGGTTTAAAGCCAAAAACCAATTAACATAACAAACCATATTAAGAGGATAAAGGGCAAATACTACATGATCATCTCAACAGATACAGAACAGGCATTTCACAAAATCCAATACCCATTCATAATAAAAAAAACCTCTCAACAAACCTGAAATAGAAGGAAACTTCCTCAAGCTGAGAAAGGGCATCTGTGAAAACTCTATAGCTATCATATTTCATGGTGAAAGACTGAATGCTTTCCTCCTAAGATAAGGAACAAAGA
The DNA here is from genome assembly GCF_039906515.1 of Pseudorca crassidens. Classification (NCBI taxonomy): domain Eukaryota; kingdom Metazoa; phylum Chordata; class Mammalia; order Artiodactyla; family Delphinidae; genus Pseudorca; species Pseudorca crassidens. The sequence continues at coordinate 92,808,782 of NC_090317.1, read as the reverse complement.
AAGAATGTCCATCTCACCACTTCTATTTAACATTGCACTTGGGGTCTGGCCAGTGCAATCATGTAAGAAAAAGAAGTAGAAAGCATTAAGGTTGAAAAGAAGTAAAACTTCACAGATGACATAACCCTGTGAATAGAAAATCCTAGGGAAATCTCAAAACACTATCTGATAAACAAGTTCGGCAAGGTTGCAAGATAGAATATCAATGTATGAAAATCAATTATATCTTTATATATACGAGGAATAAATGATCCAAAAGTGAAATTAAGAAAACAATTCCATTCATAATATCATCAAAAAGAATAAAAGTTTAGGAATAGATTTAACAAAAGAATTGTAAGACAAGTACACTGAAAATTATAAAACACTGCTGAGGAAAATTAAAGAAAATCTAAATAAATGGAGAGACATTCCATGTTCATGTATTGGAAGACTCCATATTGCTAAAGTGGCAGTTCTTCCAAAATTAATCAATAGTTTCAGTGCAGTCCCCATCAAAATTCCAGCAATGTGTATGTGTCTCTCTCTATAATTGATAAGATTATCCTAAAACTTATATGAAAAACCAAAAGCCTCAGAATAGCTAAAAAACAATTTTTAAAAGAAATCTGGCAGACTTTCATGTTAAAACTTTAAAAGCTTACTATGTATATGTATGGTTGAGTTGCTTTGCTGTGCACCTGAAACTATCACAACATTGTTAATTGGCTATACTCCAATATAAAATAAAAAGTTAAAAAAAAGGCTTACTATGAAGCTACAGCAATCAAGACAACATGATACTGCATTAAGGATAGACATATATAAATGGAACAGAACTGAGAGTCCAGAACTACACTCTTATATTTACAGTCAATTGATTTTTCAGCAATGGTACCAAGGCAATTCATTGAGAAAGGATAGTCCTTCCAACAAATGGTGCTGGTACACATGGACATCTATAAGCCAAAAGATGAACTTAGACCCTTACCTAACACTATACACAAAAATTAATTCAAAATGAATTGTAGATCTAAATGTTAGAGCTAAAACTATAACAACCTTTAGGAGAAAATTTTTTAAGACCTTAGGTTCTATAAAAATGTCCTAGATACGATCCCAAAAACATGACCCATAAAAGAAAAAAATTGTTAAATTGGAGTTCATCAAAATTTTAAACTGTTGTGCTTCAAAAGATACCATTAAGAAAATAAAAAGACAAGCCACAGCCTGGGAGAAAATATTTGCAAATCACATATCCAGTAAAAGATGTGTATACAGAACATACAAAGAACTCTTACACACAATAATAAGATAAACAACAATTAAAAATTGGCAAATGATTTGAATAGATATTTCCCCCAAGAAAATATATGAATAACCAATAAGCACATGAAAGGATGCTCACCATCATTAGTCATTAGGAAAATGCAGATTAAAACCACAATGAAATACCATTTCGTATCTGCTAGAATGGCTATGATCAAAAAGACAGACAATGAGAAATGTTGCAAGGATATGGATAAATAAGAGCTCTCATACATCGCTGGGGGAGATGTAAATGGTGCAGCCACTTTGAAAAACTGGAATTTCTTAAAAAGTTAAACATACCTTTACTATATTACCGAGCAATTCCACTCCTTGGTATCTACCCAAGCTAAATGAAAACATATGCCCACACAAAAAATTTCTACACCAATATTCAGAGAGCATTATCCATAAAAGCCAAAAAGTGGAATCCACGCAAGTGTCCATCAATGGATGAATGGATAAACAAAAGGTGGTATATCCAAACAATGGAATTTTATTTGACAATAAAAAGAAATGAAGTTCTGATAATTGCTACAACATAGAAGAACCTCAGAAACATGCTATGAGAAATAAGCCAGACATCAGGGGCCACAAATTGTACATCTCTATTTAGGTGAAATATCCAGAAAAGGCAAATATAGAGAGACAGAAAGTAGATTAGTGGTTGCCTGGGGCTGACTGCAACTGGGCACAAGATTTCTTTTTGGGATGATGAAAAAATATCCTAAAACTGGATGATGGTCATAGTTGCACAACTCAGTAAATTAAAAAAATCATTAATCGTACACTTAAAATGGGTGCATTTACAGTATACAAATTATACCTCAATAAATTGATTTAATAATTCTAATGGAAACCAAATTCCCCACTTAAGGTACAAAACATACTTCAGTTACTTTGTAAAGCAAGGCCCTTAGAAGCATCTCTTTATACAGTTACTAACCATAATAACTATCACAGTTATTGAGCTCTTACCATAAGCCATAAACTACCCTAAGCACTTGAAATGCATTTGCTCCTTTAATGCTCATAATAAATTTGAGTTTGATTTAGTAACGTCATGAAAGTCACACAGGTGGCCAAACCAGTACTTAAATTAATGTCTGCCTGACTCTAGAGTCCTTGCTGTACATCCCTATATTCTTATCTATTAATATGAAGCTAGAAAAAAAGAACAAACCACCACCTTTAAAGAGATCTGGAAGACCTGATACCCATTTGACAGAATAGTAAGTACAATAGCAATTATGATCACAGACTTTAAGACAAAGAAAGTGTATTAGTCTCTAATTCTGTGTAAAAAAAATTACTCTAGACTTAGTGATGTAAAACAACAATAAATATTTATTATCTTGCAGTTTCTGTAGGTCAAGAATCTGGGGCTGGCTTGGCTGGGTGGTTGTAGCTCAGGGTTTCTCATGAGGTTGCACTCAAGATGTCAGCCAGGACTGCAGTCATCTCAAAGCTCAACTCAGGCTGGAGCATTCACTTCCAAGGGGGCTCACTCACATGCTTGGTAAGCTGGTGCTGGCTGTTGGTGGGAGGCCTTAGTTCCTCTGTACACAGTCATCTCCACAGGGTTGCATGTGTGTCCTCGTGACACGGTTGCCCACTTCCTCCAGAGCAAGCTGTCCAAGAGATCAAAGTTGCAGTTGTGTTGTCTTTTATGACCTAACCTCCAAGGTCACACACCATCATTTTTTCAATGTCCTATTCAGTGTAGGAAGAGTCTCCACAAGAACATAAATATCAAGAGGAGAGGATCATCACAGTCCCTCTTGGAGGCTGGCTAACAGGAAAGGTTCAGCTCACTCTGGGAGGGCTGAGAGAAGTGGAGTTGCCAAGCGTTCAGTCCCACATGTACCACAGACATACACATGACACTCTCACCAAGTTAAAACTACTTGCTCCAAAGTCATGGATAGCAGCCTGTCCCTTTGGGCTGCAGTCTCATTCTGCTTGCCACATGTGACAATCTGAGTGGACCCACATGGTGAATGGGAAGCGAGAATGACTTTTGGTGCCTCTGAAATCCCCTTATCCTCTCTATCTGCAGTCTTATTATGGTATCCTCCTTTCTGTTGATTTCCTATCCTGCACATAGCTTCTCTGAACCTCCCCACATCGCCTATTCCTCATCAAAATGGACCTGTCCCGCATCCCATCTTTTTGAATCCTCCTTTTCATCTAGAGCTTGGAAAGTTCTAAATCCAGAATACTCATTCAAGGTAGTGGGTTAGGAACTCATTCAGTATATTTGCATTCTAACTGCCTTCCAAAGCTTTAGCCCCCAAATGGAGGCATATGAGGGTTTTAGTCATCTTCAGGCAAAGGGAGAGCATTTCTGTCTCTTCAAATTATATCAAGTTGATTCAAACCATATCTTCATGCATTCATTCATTCAGTTAATCACCCAACCAGCGTTTACTGAGGGCCTACCATGTACCGTGCACTGTACTTGGCACCATAAACCTCATCTTGGATACTGTGAATGCATGTCAGCAAAACATTTTATAGGTCACACAACTGCAGAGTATGGAAAGATCGAACATAGGCTCCTTTCCTAAGGTTCCAAGGGAAGGGAAGGAGCACACAAAGGCATCTCCTCGTATAGCACCCTATGATATGCATACATTACTGGAAGGGTAGATTTGTTAGAGTCTCAGCCACACCTAGGAAAAGCTTGTCAGCCAAAAGCAAAACCCAAATTAGTTCCTTTGAGTGCAGCTTTTTTAAAGTACATTTAAAGTACCACCCCCATGAATGCTTCAAAAGGTACATTTCTGAACCCTATGAATATGAAAATATAATTCACATCTAAGAGTTGACATTCTGCCTAAAATAAGGCAGCTAACAAATGTTGCCTTCGGAATAATTAGATATTACAAGTGTAAAGAGCTATCAGGACAGGACACCATTGTTTTAGAAACCAACCAATTAAAAATGTATTACAGGGCTTCCCTGGTGGCGCAGTGGTTGGGGGTCCGCCTGCCGATGCAGGGGACGCGGGTTCGTGCCCCGGTCCGGGAGGATCCCACGTGCCGCGGAGTGGCTGGGCCCGTGGGCCATGGCCGCTGAGCCTGAGCGTCCGGAGCCTGTGCTCCGCAACGGGAGAGGCCACAACAGTGGGAGGCCCGCGTACTGCAAAAAAAAAAAAAAAAATGTATTACATTCCTCAGCAACTCTTGGGTTCCCCCCACCCCCATTAACAGAGAGAAATAGAGGAATGAAGAGTTTATTCAGTCAACAAAAATTTCTCAGTAACTATTCTGTATCGTAATTAACTGTCCTGGTGCTGGAAATACAGAAATGGACAAGACAGACACATAAATTGAATAAATATTTCAGAAATTTACTCACAGGGGTGAGCAATGCTAGAAGATAGTCCAAAAATATGCAACCCTACACTTCAAGAAAAAATTTTTATGACCAGGACCATGGTCTTATTTTAGCATACAGGGAAGCAGTATAACATACTCATCTTGGAAAACAAGTCCTAAAGTCTGACTACTTGAGTTCAAATTTCAACTCTACCATTTAGAAGTTGTAAGACCTTGGGTCATGTAAATTTTCTAAGTCCCAGTTTCCTCACTTAAAAATAAAGCCTGCTTTGGGGTGCCCTTGAGATAACTGAGATACATAACAGAGCATACTGCCTGGGAATCCCCTGGCGGTCCAGTGGTTAGGACTCCACGCTCTCACTGCCGAGGGCCCAGGTTCGATTCCTGGTCAGGGAACTAAGATCCCACAAGCTGCGTAGCGTGGGCAAAAACAAAACAAAACAAAACAAACAAACAAAAAATCACAAATTGGTGGGGGAAAAAAAGCATACTGCCTCCTATATAATGAATGCTTAGTTAATGTTATCTGTAATTTTATTAACTGTGGATCAAAGTAATAATAAAATTAGTTTCCATTCCTTGAGGATACACTCACATTATGAAAGAAGGCTCAGGTTTATATTTTCTCCATGTATTTATTCAGCCACTTATTTACATCTTTGACATCTTTCTTGCCAAAACCAAGGAGAATATAGGATCCCAACACTTTCTTTAAATGTCTTACTTGGCCTCACTTAGATTTTGCTCACTCCAGATACTTGAGAGCATAAGTTTCTTCACTCCCACACTCCAAACCCCATTTCTCTTTTCCTTCCCCTTCTTCTCAAGGGCATCATGGATTAACAAATGGGCTCAACCCCCAAAATAAAGTCAACTCTTCTCATAGGTATAATAGCAGTCAGAGACACAGTGCCAGAGCTTTTAGCACAAGAATGAAATCCCAATATGAGCACGTGGTCTCTGTTTTAAAAATGGTTTGGGTAACCATTTTAGAAAGGGAATTTTTAGCCCTGAAAAAATTCACTATATCCCAGGCAGAAAAGCGATCCTTCAATATATGGACCCAGATTTCATCCACCTATAGAAAAAAAAGTCATTGTAAAGCAAATAGCTATTATTCACCTTAGGAGAAAAGGCAGAGGTATGCCATTCTTTCATTTCTCATTTTTTTTCATGTCAGTGAATAATAATGACATTTACTCCCTTCATCCTCAGTTCTTTATTCTTCTGTTTTAAATGTTGCTGGGGTTGTTCCTAAAAAAAAAAAACTGTCTTGCATAACTTAAGCATCTCATATAACTCAAAATATGGTTATGGTTTCAGCTTCTTAAGATTATTAATTTGAAATCCATTTCTGGGTTCAAACTGTATATATGTGCACAACCACACATGCAGATGTGTTTATGTTACCAGGTAGCATAAGGAGATAGTGTAAAAAAAGCATGGGTTCCCAAGTCAAACAAGTTAGGGCTCAAATACCAGGTCTGCCATTTACTAGCTGTGTTTAGTAGGCAAACTATTTACCCTCAATGAACCTCAATTTTCTCACCCATGCATTGGGTTTATCGCAACGAATAAATGAGATAAGATCTGTAGAATGCTTGGCACCCTAATAGGTGGTCCATAAGTATTAGCAGCCTCTTTTGGAGGAGGTATAGGAAGGGAGTCACGTGTAACTTAAATTTCCACAGGCTGCCCAATTCTTTGTGTAGACAGTAGAAACTCAAATCCCACTGGTTCAGTCCCGTCACCTGCACCAGGACACCTTTCTCCCCAAAGTCTCCCCACTTACTTCTGAGAATTCTTAGAAAAATTTTATATGTGTTCTCAAAATCTTCACCCACCTTGGCCTTGGTTTTGGAGTCCCCAAGACCTGTGAAGCCAAAAACAGTCCTCCCTTCACCATTTCCCCCAGCTTCAGTGCTCTCCAGAAGAGCATCATTTTCCATGCCATGGAAGCAGCTTTTGCTTCTCCTCAAAGCTGTGGATCATGAGGTATTTGAACAGAACTGGTTTGTTTTGAGTCCTTACTCTGATGCGCCACACTGCGTTCTAGGCATTCATGGCGGAAAAGCCCCTCCTCCCAGCTCTGTGCTGCATTTTGTCACCTGGTCCCTAAGAAGCACTATTTTTTTCCCGAGTATTACAGGAAGCCTCATGAGAAAACCTTCTTTAGTTTCTGCCAGAAGCCCCTCTGCTCATGGGCCACATACTTCCTCGCTGGCCACAAGCTGGGACACATACCATGTTTTCCTCCTGTGTCACATGCCCTCTGTGTCATGCCCATATCTCCTCAGGCCTTACCGATGGCCAACAGCTGCATCACTTTGCCTGAGGCCTTCTTCAGTAGCCTGCCTGCCCTGCTTGCAGGCAGTCTTCTTGGGTGCAGTCCTCAGCCAATGACTGACAAGAATAGGTGTGGATAACTCCAAGGCCTATGTTCTACATCAGCTTCTAGAGTTCCCCAATACAAGGAAACTCCAGTTAACCACAGTGGTAACTGGCTTGATAAGGCATTCATTCAGTGACTCTTTTCTTACCTGTCTCACTTCCCTACCCCCTTATTAGTATTTCTTAGGATTATCTCCCCTCAAAACTACTTGCACTCAAATCCTTGTCTTCAAGTCTACTTCTAGGGGAACCTAAACTAAGACGACTGCCTCATGTCCCCATCTTTCTCTCCAGACCCAAAGAGCACATATCTCCCCAGGCAAAATCAACACATACCAGTAAATACTTGAGGAACTACTGATCCACCAGTTCCTTAGACATGGCCAAGGTCTGAATCCAGATCAGCCCCAGCTGGGCATTCTTCTACAAATATAAGTATCCTCCCATATACAGAGATCCTGGGTTAGGTGCCCCTTCTATCGACTTCTCCAGTTTCTATGTTTCCCCAGTTGTCATAATGGCAATGCTGTATTATAATTCCATATTTTATTAACCACTGATGCCATCACATTCTAAGGTCTGTGAGGGCAGGACAGTGTCTGTCTTGTTTATCATTTATACCTATTACATATGATAGTGTATTGTGCAGAGTCAATCCTCCATAAGCATAGGTTGATTTCAATTAAATTTCTAAGGAATAACAAAAGCCTGACACCTCAGGCAGTCTGAAACCAGGGAAAAGGAATGAGTTCATACTAATCAATAATACTGACCACTTGCAGAGAGTCAGCTATATGCCTGGTCCTATGTTAAGTAATTTTCAAACATTATTTCATGGAACATTTATATTTACCTATGAGATAGGTACTACAATTCTCATTTTAGGATAGGGAACATGAAATATAGAAAAGTTCAACACCTTGGCCAAAGATACACTGCTACTAAGTAGCAACATTGGTAACAGATTCAGGTCTGTCTGACTCCAAGAGTTACCTTATTAAGCACTACACTGTCTCTGTTGAGAATCTCTCAATACTATTCTGCTTTGCGCATAGAAAGTATCATCAGAGGCCAAGCATTATTGTTTGAATAATGGTGATAGTTTAATGACCATTAAAAATAAGTGTAGTGGCTTGAATGGTGGCCCCCCAAATATGTCCATGTCCTAATCCCCAGAATGTGTGAATGTGACCTTACTGAAAAAAAGGATCTTTGCAGATGTAAGTGAGTTAAGGATCTTGAGATGAGGAGATCATCCTAGATTATCCAAGTAGACATTCAATCTAATGACAAGTATCCTTAGAAGAGGCAGACGGAAGAGGAGGAGGCAATGTGACCATGGAGGCACCAGAAGCTGGAAGAGGTAAGGAACAGATTCTTGCCTAGAGCCTTCTGAGAGAGTGCAGCCCTGCTGATACATTAATTTCAGATTTCTGGCCTCCAGAATTGTGAAAGAACAAATTCCTGTTGTTTTAAGCCACCGTGTGTGGTAATTTGTTATGGTAGGCCTAGGGGACTAATATAGGCCCAACATTCATTTGTCCATTCATTCATTCTACAAACATTTGAAAAGCATCTCTTATTACATGCAAGACACTGCTACACAAACAGATGAGACGCTATCTCTGCCTTCAAGAAATTTATAGTTAAGTTCAGGACCTTATGCCTGAGTCGTATGGGCATTCTACTCTGGCACTAGACCTACTGGCCATTTTGCTGGCCAGTCCACTGCATAATTATGTGGCAAGTTAGAGTGCTAGGCCGCCATTGGATATCTCTGAAACTTGAAAGAGATAGGGATCTTGAAGATCATTTGGTTCAACCTCTCCCCTCCACCCAGTATAGGAATCCACTTTTCAGAGTTCCGGGTAGGGGGCCATTCAGCCTCTTTTTGAGCACTTCCCCAGTGAGTAGTGTATCCCCTTCATACTAAATCTCTCATGTATGGGCAACTTTCACTGTAGAGTTCTCACCGTCACTGAGCTCCAATTTGCCCATTACGGCTTCCATCCAATTATCAAAATTCTATCTTCAAGACCCATAAGAATATGCCTAATTCTTCTTTCATATAACAATCCCTCAAATTATTTAAAACACCTGATATGTTTCCCCAACTATCTTCTGCTACCTGGCAACTAGCCCAGTTTAACTTACCATTCCTCAGGTGAAGTGGTTTCTAAACCTTTCACCATATTGCATTCCTTCTCTAAATACAGTATCGTTTATCCATACAATTTAAAATATGGCACTGAGAACAGAATACAGTTTACACATAACTCAAGCAGAGGAGAATGGGACCATTATCTCCTTTATTCTGGGCTTAACTCACACATCCTAAGACTGTATTCATATTGTAAAAAAATGATGTTACACGATTGACTCATTCTGACCTTCTTGGCAGCTGAAACCTAAGTGTTTTACTGAATTTCCATTAAACCTGGTTTCCCTTATATGCCTATATGCTTGATTTTGGAATCTGTGTGAAATATTTTTTATTTACTTCTGGAAATTGCCTGGTTTTTGTTTCAGCTAATTTTTCCAAGCTGTCAAAATACCTTTCAATTCTGATTTCTCATCCAGCATATTAACTTGCTTTGAGTGATTCTCATTCCCATGCTCCCCCACCCCATCCCTGGAACTTACCACTATGTCTTCAGGCTCTGGTTTAAACCCTTTCTTTCTGGACTCTTAGAACCTGCTCACATACTCCGATAAGCCATTACTCCTAGCCCTTGACTCCTGTCAAGTCATGACAAACAATTTCTGGGTCAGGGCTCCAATCTCTAAAGTTCCTTCCAGCTCTAATCTTTTATTCATGTTAGAAACTGGCAGATATTCAAAATCATTGCAGTTGATAGGATGCATGTAAATGTAGGGGGCAGCTAGCACCTTATGAGATCCAGGAAGACAACCAATGTTTTATAAATGGCATCAAAGCAACATAACTGGGGAAGACCCTGGGGAATTACAGCATCGTTAAGAAAGTTCACAGCAAGGTTTTGGAAGCCCTTTTGGGTTCTATTCTCTGAGCTGCAGGTATAAACCTGAAGAACCCAAATGTGGCTCTCATAGGCCTATGGACCAGTTCTAAAGCTCTGGGGGCATCACCACCTGACACTATCAAAACTAACTCAGTAAGAAGGGCCCAGAGTTCACTGTGGCTATTGGGGCATAACAAATAGTATCTTGTCAATACCTTGCAGTCGTTCTTCATTGAATTAAAAGGCATGTCGATAAGAGAGGTGAAAGGATGAGGTAGGAAGATGTGACATGTTTGGGAAAAAGAAGAAATCCTGTTTCAATGCCACATTTTCTCATTATTTTTCTCCATTTCTTTTCTGAAAAAAAATTCAGTGGAGTAGTTTGTGGTGGTGAGGATGTGATGTAAGAAAAAAGAGGGAAAACTACTATTTAGAAGTTGTTTTATTACTATTTTACAAATTTTCATATTCCCTATGCTATTGAGATGCCAGTCATATTTTAAAGTATTTATGGGACTTCCCTGGTGGTGCAGTGGTTAAGAATCCGCCTGCCAATGCAGGGGACATGGGTTCGAGCCCTGGTCTGGGAAGATTCCACATGCCGCAGAGCAACTAAGCCCATACGCCACAACTACTGAGCCCACGTGCCACGACTACTGAAGCCCGTGCGGCCTACAGCCTGTGGTCCGCAACAAAGAGAAGCCACCACAATGAGAAGCTCGCGCACCGCAATGAAGAGTAGCCCCCTCTCGCCGCAACTAGAGAAAGCCTGCGCACAGCAACAAAGACCCAATGCAGCCAAAAATAAATAAATAAATTTTAAAAATAAAAATAAAAGTATTTATGACAAATGATGGGCTAGAAGGGCTAAAAAAATTAAAATTAAGCAAGTACCATCAATCCAAAGTCTCCAATGATACTTTATACCTACATAGCACTTTACATTTCTCAAAACACTTTTTGCATGCATTAAAACTTCACGACAACCCTGTGGAACTGCCATTACTATCTCTGCTTCAAGATGAGATTTGGTAAGGTCAAGAGACTTGCCCAAGTTTATAAAAGTAGTGAGAAAAGGCAGAACTGGGAACTGAACCATTATATTCCAAGCAGTATTCTTTACACCACGGTACAACTATTCTGAAAGAAGAAAGAACAAATCATTACTAGCACAGCAATTCTGAAAAACTGCAAGTATCTTTAGATTTCATACAAAAGGAGTGGAGATTCCTTTCTTTTATATACAGATGGAAATAATGCAATCACTCTGCAAGTCCCCTATCTCAGTCTCTCTCAGTTAGTCCACAAAGATGTTTCTAACTACTCCAATTTAACGATTTAACAAATGTTTATACTTGCAACACATAAGGTGCTATGCTAAAGGAGTGGAAATTACAGAATTATCTTGGCTCTCAAAAATATTATCATCCAGTAGAGAAGACAGGTGTCTTAGTTATCTATTGCTGCATAACACACCAACCCAAAACATAATGGTTTAAGAGAACAACAACCGTCTCCTATTGCTCATGATTCTATAGGTTGGCTAGGCTTAGCTGGGCAGTTCCTCTCTTCCGCCAGCATTTGGGCGTCCCCAAGACTACCCTCAGGTTCACTAGAAGGACTCACAGAACTCAGAAAAGCCATTATACTCAGAGTTATAATTTATTACAGTGAAAGGATACAGATTAAAATCAGCAAAGGGAAGGGCACATAGGGCAGGGTCCAGGAGAGACCAGGCATGGAGCTTCTAGTTGTCCTTGCCCAGTGGAGTTGGATGGACAGAACTTACTTCTCCCAGCAGTGATGTGTAGCAACATGCACGCAATATTACCAACCAGGGAAGCTAACCTGAGACTTGGTGTCCAGAGATTTTATTGGAGCTCGGTCACATAGGCTTGGTTGACCCCCTACATGGCTGACCTTAGTCTCCAGCCCCTTCAAAGATCAAGCTGATACCACATGGCCCAAGTCCCTTACAATAAATCACATTATTAGCAAAAACTATCTGGTATGGCCCATGGCCCCCAGGTAAACAAAGACACTCTTGCCAGACAGGACATTCCAAGGTCTTAGAGATACCTCTCAGAAGCTGAGCAGGACCAAACCTTTCTTTGGGGAAGATTAATCCTTTGTTGCATATCCACATAATGTCTGCTGGGGCTGCAGACATATGGAGACTTGATTACATTGAAACATCCAAAATGGCTCACTCACATGATGGCAGTTGGTGCTGGCTATAGGCTGAGAGAACTCAGCTGGGGCTGTCAGTTAAAATATCTTATACATGGCCTCTCCATGTAACTTGGCCTTCTCATAACATGGCAGATGAGTTCTAAGAGGGAGCCTTCCAAGTACACAAAAACAGAAGTTTCAGGTATCTTAAGACCCAGCCTTGGAAGTTGCACAGTGTCACTTATACTGTATTATACTGGACAAAGCAAGTCACAGACTGAAGAGGAGGGAAAATCAACTCTACCTCTTAATGGGGGAAGTAGAAAAGGATTTACAGCCATATTTAATGCATGGAACAGCAGATAGGTTTCCTTCAAAGGGACTAGAGTTTTCTTTTCCAAACTCCAGTGACACTGCCCTGAAGACACAGTGTGAACCCTTGTTGGAACAAAACAACTGGAGGGAACTGTAGCTTATACTCTGGATCCTGTTCTGGGTCTCAGAACTACAGGAAAGTTGAGACCAAGGACAAACCACATAGCTATGCCATATTTGTAAGAGGCATACAGTCTATGTGACAAGCTGAAGGAGAGATGGTGAGTGCATTGTAGTCGGCAGCTGCTGACTGCAGTCAGCAGAAGACAAATACATATATACTTAGATACATACAAAGCAACCACAGAAAAACTCTCACCTCTCCAATGTCCCTGTCTCCAGGGAAGCCACCATCTCTGTATCTCCTTTCTGGGACATAAACCAGTTGCTGGAACCTTGAAATATTTAAGAGTCTTAGTTTGGCAAATCTGTACCACTGAAGTGGCTCTACTAATCCTAAATTTATCATTGGCCACATGATGAAGACCTTGACAGCCAACTGTGCATATGAAAACTCCATAAGACAGGCAGTTTCTTTTAATACTAGAGAGTCCTGGTGAAAACAACAAAATGGTTTACCAAAATGACCAAGTAACTACAAGTTCAAGACACTGTGTTTCCAGTTTCAGTTCAAGAAAAGATTTTTTTTTTCCCATGAGTTTTGTCACCCTCTACCTCATTCAAAAAAGAATCGGACTTCCCTGGTGGCGCAGTGGTTAAGAATGCACCTGCCAATGCAGGGGACACAGGTTCGAGCCCTGCTCCGGGAAGATCCCACATGCCGCGGAGCAACTCACCACAACTAGAGAAAGCCCGCGTGCAGCAACGAAGACCCAATGCAGCCAAAAATAAATAAATAAATAAAATTACACCACAAAAAAGAATCAAATTTTCCAAAAAAATGAGGAAGATTTCCTAAACAATCAAACAAGACTGTCAAAAACTGATAGATCTGAAAGGAGCAACAGACAAATCCACAATTATAGTTGAAGACTTCAACACCTCTTTCAGTAATTGATAGAACAAGTAGACAGATAACTGAGATAACTTACTTACTGAGATAACTCAGTAAGTAAGTTACTGAGATAACTCAGTAAGGATATAGATGACCTGGACAGCACTATCAAGCAACTTGACCAAATTGCCGTTTATAGAAGACTCCATCCAATAAAAGCAGAATACACATTCTCTCCAAGTGCACATGGAACATCCACCAAGATAGACCACATTCTGGGACATATAACAAAGCTGAACAAATTTAAAAAATAGAAATCATACAAAGTACATTCTCAGACCATAACAAAATTAAACTAAAAATCAATAATAGAAAGATATCCAGAAAATCACCAAATATTTATAAATTAAATAATATACTTCTCAGTAACCCATCTCTAGAGAGTCAAAAGAAATCATCTCAAGGGAAATTTTAAGGCATTTTAAACGAAAATGAAAATGAAAATAGAATGTGTAAAAATTTGTAGTGCTACAACATGGATGAACCCTGAAAACACTCTGCTAAGTGAAAAAAGTCAGACACAAAGGGACAAATATTTAATAATCCCACTTATCTGAGGTACCTGAAAAAGGCAAATTCATAGAGATAGAAAGTAGAACAGAAGTTAGCGGGGCTGGGAGGAGATGATGAAAAAGTCCTGGAAAAGGATAGTTGTGGTTGCACAACATTGTGAATGTACTTAATGCCACTAAATTTCTCACTTAAAAATCATTAAAATTGTAACTTTTATGCTATGTATATTGTACCACAATAAAAAATGCACGGGATGCTGATAAAATAGTACTTAGAGGGAAATTTACAGCATAGCATTAAATGAAAATGTTAGAAAAGAAGAAATATCTAAAATCAACTTAAGCTTAGACTTTGGGAAGCTAGAGAAGAGCAAATTAAACCTAAAGCAAGCAGAAGGAAGAAAGTAATAAAAATTAGGGAAGTCAAAGAAATTGAAAAGAGAGAGGACTCAATAAAAGCAAAACCTAGGTCTTTGAAAAGATCAATAAAATTGATAAATCTTTAGCCAGCATAACCAAGAAAATTTTAAAAAAGACACAAATTATCAATATCAGGAATAAAAGAGGAAGATCACAGCCAATCATACTAAAAGGTTAATAAGAGAATACTATGAACATTCCTATGACCATAAACTGAATAACTTAGATGAAAGACACAAACTACCAAATATCATCCAAGGTCAAAGAGATAACTGAATAGCCATGTATTGCAGAAACTGAATTGATAGTTTAAAACCTTCCCCCCCAAAACTCCTGGCCCAGATGATTTCATTGGTGAATTCTACCAAACATTTAGGAAAAAACAATATCAATACTACATAATCTCTCATAGAAAATGGAAGAGGAGGGAACATTTCCCAACTCATTCTATGAGGTTAGCATTATCCTAATCAAAACCAAACTATACAGACCAATATCTCTCACAAACACAGATGCAAAAATCCTTTAAAAATTAGCAAATTGAGTCCAGTCATGTATATAAAAAGAATATCAAGACCAAGTGGGATTCATACCAGGAATACAAAGCTGGTTCAATATTCAAAAATCAATATTTAAAAAATTTTAAACATTTGAAAAGACTAAGGAAACCCGTATGATCATATCAATAAATGCAGAAAAAGCTTTCAGTAAAATTCAATATCCATTGATGATAAAACCTCTCAACAAACCAGGAACAGAAGGGAACATCCTTAATGAAATAAAGGGTCTCTAGAAAAAACCTGTAGCTAACATTACAGTTAATGGTGAGAGACTGAATGTTTTCTCCCTGAAATCAGTAACAAGGCAAGGATATCTTTTCTCACAACTCTTATTGAAAATTGTACTGTAATTACTAGTTAGTGCAGTGAGGCAAGGAAAAACAATAGAAAGCATACAGATTAGAAAGGAAGAAATAAAATTGTCTTTATTCCCAGATGACATGATTGTATATGTAGAAAACCCTAACCTACAAAAATAGCTATCATAAAAATGGTTAATTTGCAATTATGAACATTTTTGAAACAAATAAAAAAAGTAGTCTCAGCAAAGAAATAGAAAATATAAAGAAGAAACTAATGGAAATTTCAGAACTGAAAAATACATTGACCAAAATTAAAAACTCATCAGAAGGGCTCAATAGCAAAATGGAGATGACAGGGAAAATAATCAGTGAAAGTTAAGATAGATCAAAAAAATTACCCAAACTGAATAACAGAGAGAAAATACATTGGAAAAAGAGAGAGAGAACAGAGCCTCACACACCTATGTGAAAATAACAAGAGATCTAACATTCATGTCATCTGAGTCTCAGAAGAAGAAAAGAAAGGATATGGGGCTGAAAAAAAATCAAGGAAATAATGGCTGAAAGTTTCCCAGATTTGGTGAAAAACAAACCTACAGATTCAAGAAGCTGAGAAAAACCCAAATATATAAACCCATATCTATACCCAGACATATTAAAATAGAATTTCTGAAAACTAAAGATAATGAAAACATCTGCTAAAGAATATGTTTTAAATTGGAAATCCAGAGAGGTTTACTTAACTTTAAGGTTTCTTTTGGAAAATAAAAGGCAATAAACAGAAACAAGGATGCAAGATATAGACACATGTTCATTATTTGGTACAAACTAGGGTAATTATTTATGTTTATCTTCAATATTGAAACAGCATTTGGTTTGGTTATTTATTTATATCTTGCCTTACTCAAAGGAATATGAGACAGTTCACAAAAACAAATAACTTCAAATATTTAGCCCAGCTATTTGGTTTGATCTCACACACTGTTTGGCTAGTATGGTAGGCAGTACAATGGCCCCCCAAAGATGTCCACAGCCTAATCCCCGGAACCTGTGAGT
The DNA here is from genome assembly GCF_039906515.1 of Pseudorca crassidens. Classification (NCBI taxonomy): domain Eukaryota; kingdom Metazoa; phylum Chordata; class Mammalia; order Artiodactyla; family Delphinidae; genus Pseudorca; species Pseudorca crassidens. Next base: position 92,792,367 of record NC_090317.1, on the reverse strand, counting down.
ATTTTATGTTAGAAGGCAAAGGGGGCTTAAGGTTGTAGACGGGATTAAGGTTGCTAATCAGCCAACCTTAAAATAGGGAGATTATCCTGGATTATCTGGATGTGCCCAATGTAATCACAAGGGTCCTTAAAAGTGAAAGAGGGATGCAGAAGAGGAGGTTAGCGTGATGGAAATAGAGAAGGACTCAACCTAATGTTGCTGGCTTTGAAGATGGAGAAAAGGGACCAGGAGGCAAGGAATGTGGATGGCCCCTGGAAGCTGGAAAAGGCAAGGAAATGGAGTCTCTCCTAGAGCCTCCAGAAGGAATACAGCCCTACAGGCATCTTGATTTTACCCCAATGAGACCCATATTAGATGTCTGACTTCCAGAACTGTAAGATAGTAAAATGTATTGTTGTAAGCCACTAAGTTTATAGTAACTTGTTACAGCAGCCACTGAGAACTAATACAGCTGGGAAAATGGTTTTTCCAAGCACACATTTGAAGCTAATAGAAATTTAAATCAGCTTTACAGATAGTTGTTTGCTCTTTTAGTATCATATTTCCTTTTTTTGGGACCTGACAACATGGACACACATTCATTTGCAAGCATAATTTGGACCAGCTTTTTTTTTTCAGGTTAAACTTTTAGGAAGATAAAGCCTTTAGGAGGCACCCTTCTACAATTAGTTAATAGATTTGGGTGGCATTCTCAATGATCATCCAGTTTTAGATATGGAAATTGAGGTTGTAGAAAACATTAAGAAAATAAAATTATTGTTATAGATGAATATCTTATTGCTGATTGGAAAACCTTTAGACATTCTGAATTAGAACCCTGATGAAAATTACATGACTGTTTGTTTGTTTGACTTATGCTAGATTTTACCTCTGGAAAACTTTTCTAGAGCCATTTACAAAAAAAAAAAATCAAAGAGCAAAGCCCTTAACTGTTTACTGAAAGGGCCTTTGGTCTGATTTAGAGCTTAATGCCCTCCCACTCCACATAGCCAGAGACAAAGAATTCTTCTACAGAAAAAAAAATTCACAAATTTCTGAAGCATTGAAATTGACTTAAAATATACTAGGAGATACTACAGATTCTCAAGAATATGCTAGGATAGAGATAAAATGGTGATTCGTGTAATTCAAAATAGCTGATAAGCCTATAATCCTTAATATTTGTTTGTGAAATGTGCTATATGCCATACCATATATGAAGCATTCTTGCAAAAAAAAAATCAAACCTGAATATGATCAAGTCTGGTTCAAATACCATTTTACAGGAAATTCAGAAGACAGGAGAACATGTCATGTTAAATGACAAATCAATTACAAGAAGAGAGAGACTTGTAGATTTAAATGGACCTAAAAGCCAAATAACCAATTACAATGTGTGGACCTTATTTGGATCATGATTAAAACAATTTATGCTATTTATGAGAAAATTAGAAATTTGAACACTTAATGGATACTTGATGACATTAAGAAATTTTTGTTACCTTTTTAAAGTCTGATAATGGTGACTATATTTTTTTAAAGTCCTTACCTTTTAGAGGTACATGCTAAAATAGTGATAGATAACATAATATGACATTTGAGATTTGTTTTAAAAAATATATGGGAAGGAGAGAAGTGGATGGGGTCAAATGAAGCAAGACTGGCCATGAACTGACAGTTGTTGAAGCTGGGTGATAGGTAGGGGGGTTTCATTATATTATTCTGTCTGCTTATTTTTATGTTTGAAATTCTCATAATAAAATAAATACTAAAACATATATATTCTATATGATGTTTTACACATCCAATTTTCTTTTTTTTTAATTTGTATTGAAGTATAATTGATTTACAATGTTGTGTTAGTTTCAGATATACAGCAAAGTGCTTCTTTCTCAGATTCTTTTCCCTTGTAGGTTATTACAAAATACTGAGCATAGTTCCCTGTGTTATCCAGTAGGTCCTTGTTGTTTATTATATATATATAGTAGTGTGTATCTGGTAATCACAAACTCCTAATTTATCCTCCCCCCCATTTCCCCTTTGGTAACCATAAGAACACATCCAATTTTCATTTCTCATCACCATTCACTGAGCTAATATTTTAATGGGATCATGTCTCAGGAAAGTAGATGGTTGCTATGACTTCTGAGAGGTGACACAGATGTGTGTTACAGAAAAGGCAAACCTTTTTCATTTTTTGTTCAATATTTGTTTTGTGGGGTTTTTTGGTTGTTTTTGTTCTGTTTTGTTTCCATCAGAACAAAAACTGCACTCAGGAAAAATTATAACCAGCCTTTTTCACTCCCTTCCTAGGGGCTGCCTAATGCTTTCAGATGAGCTTCTATTTGCTGATTTAATCCTCTCAGCAACAGAGGGACTAGTAAATAGACTAGGAAGGAGTGGCTCCCGGAGGGTGGGTGGGGAGGGAGTAGAAGGATGGCTTCGAAGGTACTTCAGATACAACCTGAAAGGAAATCCATTAGGAGTTTGGGATTAACATATACACACTACTATATATAAAATAGATAAACAGCAAGAACCTACCATATAGCACAGGGAACTCTACTCAATATCTTGTGATAACCTATAACAGAAAAGAATCGGAAAAAGAATAGATATGTGTATGTGTATGTATAACTATATCAGTTTGCTGTATACTTGAAACTAACACAACATTGTAAATTAACTATACCTCAATTTAAAAAAAAAGAAAAAAGAAAATCCAGGACAAGAAGTTGGACTGAGAATTATTACTCACCACCTAACAGCAAAACCCAGGGTGGTCCCATTTTGCTAGGCATCTTCCTCCCCTTTTTCCAGTCCACCCCATTTTCCTTACCTCCTTGGGGTTAGGACTGCAAGCATCAGTGAGGAAAAGGACAGAGCTAGGCATATTGGGAGGGCAGGGAAGTTAAGCCTTTAAGGGGTATGCCTCAATATGTCTGACTCCGATAACAAGGGAAAGGAGATGAGAGAAAAATTTATTCTCACCTAAAGCCCAACATGCAGAGGCAGACTGCTGGCACCCAGAACACAGGAGCCAAGGAGACCTGCTAGAGCTGTAACTCGAGGTCCCTGGAGGAGAGGGAAAACATTTGGGAACTGAGGGGCTGAATGAAAGGTGTTTCCTGACATCTTCTTCTGGCAATAGCAAGGGGATTTTCTTGCTGCTTTTTTTAAAATCTCGAGATAAGGAAGGAGAAGGGACCCCCAGAGAAAAGAAGCCAAGCCTTCCTCCCTGCCCTTACCTCTCCCCATGGCTCACATTTGCAGCAGTGGTTCTCACACTTAGTGCATCAGAATCACCTGCAGAGCTTGTCAAAACCTGCTAGGCCCCAACCCCAGGGTGTCTGACTCAGTAGCTCTGGATGTGACCCAAGAATTTGCATTTCTAACAAGTTCCTAGGTGCTGCTCTTCCTGCTGGTCCCACAGCATGCTTTTGAGAACAGCTGCCCTAGAAGAGAGCTGATGAAAGTCACCAGGAGGTCCCCAGCTCGTAATGTGAGGCTGTGAGGCTTGAGCTTGGGGCCCAGGAAGGTTGATGTGGGGTCCAAGTCCCGGGATGGTTAGCAAACCATTAGCAAAGTGAAGTAGAAATCACTGGATTTCAGTTTTCATATGTTATCACAAAGTAAATGCTTGAAATTAGTGAGTTGCTTTTAGTTGAGGATAATAAATATTTCTTGAGCATCTGTTATGTGTCAGCCCCTGTTTCAGGCTCTTTAACTAATCTAATCTTTTAGCCTTTTAAAAAAATTTATTGAAGTATAGTTGGTTTACAATGTTGTGTTCATTTCTGCTGTACAGCAAAGTGATTCAGTTACACATATATATATTCTTTTTCATATTCTTTTCCATTATGGTTTATCACAGGATATTAAATATAGCTCCCTGTGCTATACAGTAGGACCTCGTTGTTTATCCATCCTGTATATTATAGTTTGCATCTGCTAATCCCAAACTCCCAATCCTTCCCTCCTTAACTAATCTAATCTTAATGCTTATAGCAACATCTTTGTAAGGCCGTGTTATTACACCAGTTTGCAGAAGAAGAAACTGGTTAGTTAGTTAGCTGAACTACAGATTAGCTGAACTACAACAAATGGCTACAACAAATGCTACACCACTAAGGTGATAAGAATCCTTACAGGAGATGAGTAGAGAGCATTGGTTTACCCAGTCTAGTAAACTATTTCCAGGAGAGCTCTGGGGGTCTGGGTTCAAGTGACAGGAGGTTTTCTATAGCAGAGCCAGTCAGGATCAAGATCACTAACGTGGCACTGGATGATTTGTGGTTTGCACGAAAAATAGCCAGCATCTGCGACACTGCTGCAAGTCCTTGGGCCCAGCAGTTGATGGGAACACTGCCCAAGAACTGAAAACCTTCTCGGGTTTCTCTGGCTATTTGGTGCAAATTTCATGAGGACGCAAGGAGAAAAGAGTCTATCCTCTTTAGCATGTAGGTTACTGAAGAAGATACAAAATCCAGGGAATTCTGTCAGTGGCCTCTAGCTAAATAAATCCCAACAGAGCCTGTGTGTCCTACGCTGCAACCAACAGGAGCACGAATCACACTTTATTGTGATACTAAGGAAGAAAAGCAAGGGTCCACCATTTCAAATTGTGATCTTTGTTTTCCTAGTTATTCATTGGCATGAATCAACTTAGAACCCATTCCTTAGCAGATTAAAAGGTTACATTCGTTCCCCAACCGGCTAGTCTCTACATGTTCTAGCGGAGCTATTGGGGTTTGGTTATTACTTTGATTCGAGTAATGTCATAGCCATGCTCAGCATGAGAGAAAGATGTGAGAAAATGCAAACCTTTCTAATCTAGGAAAGCAACTGCCATAAAGAACATGAGAGAGAGAGAAAAAAATCAAAGCTCAGCATTTGCCCAAGCAAGGGAAATACAGCAGGTTGAAAGTGCTCCTTTACACGTGCATATGGGCAATGTTTTCTAACTCTGATGAAGACACAGTCGTTTGCATTTTTCAACCGCAACAAGCTGCTTTGACTTTGTAGGATTTCATGACTCATCATCAGTGAAGCTGATGTTCCTCGGCGTTTGTCCTCCCCACTCCAATAAGCATCTTCTCTCCAGGGTGAAGTCAAGGCATGGGTGCACCAGCTGCAGTGCCCACACCTGGGAACGGGGCTGGGAACCCCCGTCCACCCCTTGCCTCTGGCCCCAGGCCTCTCCTCCAAGAAGTAGCACCATCTCCGGTTCTCAGTTCATATTGACTGTGATGTTTCTCTCTCTCTCCTGCTCAAAAGAAAACCTCTAAACTGAATTAGGCTGAACCATTTTGTAGGTAAAAAGTGATCAAATATCAGCCATTTCATATAGTTCAACCTCATAAAAATGGAACAATCTGACTTCAGCTGTATACGGGAAACGGCTTTTGAGAGGAAGGAGTTGGAAATATGGGGCAGGTACCCACACCCCGATAAGAGGGCTTTAGGAGATTTGGGGGTAGAAGGGGAGGCTCCAGGTCACCAATGACATGAGCCCATAGCATCTTTATCTTAAAGACAAAGGAAATTCCCTGACTCAGCCATTCCACAGTTGCAATTGCCCCTGTTCAAAAAGTAATTGCGACCCCAAAGGATAAAATCCCTGCCAGTTTTTCTTTCTATGGGTGGAGTGAGCAGCAATTAACCACTAGGAAAATCCTCAAGCTGTCACATTTATTTTGGTCTCTGGCCTCTAGGAAGAAGGGCAGAGTGAAAGGCCTGATGCTGTGGGCCCTCTGAGGCTGGAAATTAGTCAATAAAATGGTCACAGCCACGAGCAAAGAGCAATGCTTTTCCTGCAGGTTCTGCCACATTATAGCTTGAGTGTAGGCAAAGCTGTGGGGCTACCATGGCAAAGGTAATGTATAGTCATGTCTAAAGTCAATTACAAAAGGCGTAACGTGAGGGCTCTGACACTGGTGTGAATCTCCACCCCTGCATCCCTCAAGTGGATGCTTCTTACTCACATTTTTTCCAAAAAGCTAGAAATTAGAAATGGCTCCAGGATAGTCACACGTTTCTAGCTTTCACTTAAAAAAAAAAGAGAGAAAGAAAGTAAAATGTGCGGTCTCAAAAATACATTGCTGCTGCACAACCAAGAAGGAAGTTTAAATGACAAAAGATTTCAGGCCTGAGAGTGCATGTGCCCCTTGCAAGGAGCTCATTCCTGACCTGAACAGCCCACCCTCAGGAGGTTGCCCTGGCAATTCTGAGAGGAGGGCAGCAAGGGAGAGCCTCAAACCCCCATCCCCGGTAGCACCCCAAAGCCTCTGGATGAAGTATCTGAGCCACAGACTGACACATGGGGGAGATGATGTGTGCTTCAAAGCCCTAGAAACACAAAATCATTGTTCCCCTAACATCAGAGCAAGACCAGCAAACTCCATTGTCTCCCTTGCATCCCTGGGCTTTGTTATATCTGAGACTTGAGATGGCTTGGCTGCCTTTTCTGCAGTTGACATTTTTTTTAAAATTATTATTCTAATGGAAAAGAATATGAAAAAGAATATATACATATATGTATAACTGAATCACTTTGCTGTACATCAGAAAGTAACACAACGTTGTAAATCAACTATATTTCAATTAAATAAATACTAATTATTATTCCCTTAGCAGATATAGTATATTGAGAGATTACATACATGCTCTGTGCCTCAGTTTTCTCATCTGCAAAATGGAGATAATAATAATACACCCCTCATAGGCTGGTTGTGAGGCTTCAGTGAGTTAGTAAAGTGTTTAGAACAGTTTCTGGGCCATAGTTAGCACTTAATTTTAGATATCATCGTCATAATAATATTTAGTTATTACTATTGTAAATACTACCACTTCAATAATATATCAGGTACTCTCCTGGATAAGACGAGATTCTCTGCCTCGAAGGTGCTGCAATCTGGCAAGGAGGAGGCAGAGGCATAAACAATTAATAGCAATATCTATTGTGTGATGCCTGCTGGACCAAAGGTATCCAGAGTAATTAATCTAGGCAAGTGGGAGGAGAGTAAGATGCAGGGAATGGAGCCACAGATGACCTGGGTGTGTGCTCACTGAACCTGGTGAGAAGTGTATGCAAAGGTCAGGAGAGCCTAACCAGGGTCCCCTGAAAAGGTATGAACAGTCCTTTGTTATCAGGTTGTCAATCTTCCCTGAGCTAGAGATACACAAATTCTATCCACTCTGCCAAACACTTGTAACAGAGAGGCAAAGAATCAGTAGGGGCCCCAGAGGGTATAACAAAAACCATCCACCTCAGTAAAGGGTACAAACAGTGTGCCTCATCAGGGAATACAGCCAGAGGGAACTAACCTGTGAGTCTCCACATGAACTTTGATGATCCCCCCCCGCCCCCGCCCCACCAAATTCCATGAATCTGATGTTTTCACAGAATAGGAAGCATTCAGCTGTTGCTGTGAAAACATCATGGGATAGGAGGTGGGACTTCCACAGTGGCTGTATAAGGAATTCAGCAATGCTCTCCCCAGAAAAACAGTGATAAAACTGGGGGAAACTGTTAAAAACAACAATAAATTGAGAAGCATTTATTCAATAAAATCTACTGAATCTCAGTAAGAACAATGGGAGCCTGCAACATTTGAGCCAGGGACTGCTCCCATCCCCGCCAGCTCTGTATTGTGGAAGATCTATTCTGGATGCGTAAGGCAGCCCACGAAGACCGGCAGCTCCCACCCTCCTTCAGTTCTGGTTCCACAGTGTGGAGGTTCCACTTTAGGTGGGGTGGCATGTGGCCAGTGGCTCCCCTCTGCACGTCTCCCCTACAGCTCCAGATCTGTAGCACAAAGGGTTGACTCTAGCAGGGAAAAGCAGGCCAGGAAGAACAGTAGCCCATATATGTCCCTATGGCTCAAACTCTCCTTGGGGTGGGGGGAGATGATAGGGCATGGGAAACTGTGAAGGCTGGCAGGTCTGAGGCTCTGCCTAAGAGGGATGACTTTATTTGGAACAGAGTGTGGAGAAATTTATGCCCAGGAGTAATGTTGAAAACATTAGAGATTATACTGGCTAGAAATTAGAGAAGACTAACAGCTACATGATACTAGGACAGGCAAAAAAATGGCAGACCAGCCAGAAATTTGACAGGGAGAGCCAGGAAAAAGATAGGCAAAGAGCACCCTGCTAAAATCATACTCTTCTTTGGTGCTTCAGAAAACTGCGTGCATATGCAGGACTGTGCCCTCTTAGGAGCATCCAGAAAGGGTACTTGTGAGCTTCCAGTCCCTGACTGAATGTGGAACATACTTGTAAAGTCTCTGAAATTTGAAAGCAGTCCCCAAGCCACACACAGATCCAACAGCAAAGGGTGGAAGGCTTACTGGCTCAGGGGGCATAAGCTCAACCTCTGGCCAATCACTGACTGACCAATAAGCTCTGCTGACCACGGATGACCTCCAGGATGCCAGGCTTAAAATAAGAATAAGGAAAAAACATGAGCAGTTATACCACAAGCTGCACACTGCAAGAGAAATAGATTTTACAGAATTAGTCCAGGCAAGTCACTAAACAAATAAGCAAACAAACAACATAAAATGAGCAACAAGAACAAAAAGGCTGGTAAGAGGGGGGCAGGAGGGAAGTGGACCTGGGTAATCAGAATCCAGAGTTAATCCAACATATTCTGTAAAATGTCCAATTTTCCCCCAAATGGTAAGATAGTTAAAAAAAAATAGAAAGAAAGAAAAGAAAAGAAAAGAAAAGAAAGAAAGAAAGGAAAAAAAAACAAACAGGAAACTGTGACCCATGCATAGGGCAAACCAGGCAATAGAAGCTGCCACTGAGGGGGCCAAGATGTTTAACTTAGTAGAAAAATACTTCAAAGCAGCTATTATAAATATGTCCAAAGACTAAAGGAAAGCATGTTTTAAAAAATTAAGGTATGATGACACGGCTCATGAAATAAAGAATATCAATAAAGAAATACACATTTTTAGGGAATTCCCTGGCAGTTCAGTGGTTAGGACTCCATGCTTCCACTGCAGGGGGCCTGGGTTCAATCCCTGGTCAGGGAACTGAGATCCCGCAAGCCATGCTGTGCAGCCAAAAAAAAAGACACACACTTTTAAAAGAACCAAAGAGAAAAGCAGCATTGAAAAGTATAATAACTGAAATGAAAAAGTTACTAAAGGAGCTCAACAGTAGATGTGAGCTGGCAGAAGAAAGAATCAAGGAGATTGAAGATAAATCAAAAGAGATTATGCAATCTGAAGAAAAGAAAGAGGAAAGAATGAAGAAAATGAACAGTCTCAGAGACAGTTGATATCATTAAGCACACCAACATATGCATAATGGGAGTGCTGGAAAGAAAGGAGAGGGAGAAAGGGGCAGACAAAATATTTCTAGGAATAATGGCTGAATTTCAAATTTTATGAAAAACTCCTAATTTTTGATGATGAAATCCAATCAAGAAAATCAGTATATATCCAAAAGAATTGAGAGCAGGGTCTCAAAGAGGTAGTGGTACACCCATGTTCATAGCAGCATTATTCACAATAGCTAGAACATGGAAGCAACCCAAGTGTCCATAGATAAATAAATAAGCAAAATGTGGTATATCCATACAATGGAATATTATTCAGCTTTAAAAAGGAGTGAAAGGGACTTCCCTGGTGGCGCAGTGGTTAAGAATCCACCTGCCATTGCAGGGGACACAGGTTCGAGCCCTGGTCTGGGAAGATCCCACATGCCGCGGAGCAACTAAGCCTGTGCACCACAACTACTGAGCCTATGCTCTAGAGCCCATGAGCCACAACTACTGAGCCCACGTGCCACAACTACTGACGCCCACACGCCTAGAGCCCATGCTCCACAACAAGAGAAGCCACTGCAATGAGAAGCCCGTGCACCACAATGAAGAGTAGCCCCCTCTCACCACAACTAGAGAAAGCCTGCACGCAGCAACAAAGACCCAACTCAGTCAAAAATAAATAAATAAATTTATTTAAAAAAGAAAAAAGGAGTGAAGTTCTGGCATGTGCTATGACAAGGATGAACGTTGAGGACATTATGCTAAGTGAAACGTCAGTCACAAAAAGACAAATACTGTATGATTCTACTTACATGAGATACTCGAAGTATCTCATATTTTGAATACTTTGAGTAATCAAAATCATAGAGACAAAAAGTAGAATGGTGGTTTCAAGGGCCTGGGGGGGAGGCGGAAATGGGCAGTTATTTTTAATGAATAGAGACTTTCAGTTTTACAAGATGAGAAGAGTTCTGGAAATTGATGGTGGTGATGGTTGCACAACATTATGAATGTATTTAATACCACTGAAATGTACACTTTAAAATGTTTAAGATGATAAATTTTATATTCTGTGTATTTTATCACAATAAAAAAATGGGACAAAAAATCATGGGATAGAGGCTTTGCTGCAGATTTCCTAGGAGAAGGTGTATAACACAAAAATTCCATGCCTGCCCCATGTGACAAATAACTCCTTAATGCCTGAACTGGCTGTCCTGGGGGGACAACTTACTGGAGCACTTTGTGGGTAATTTTCCCACAGCTTCACCCATTTGCTTCTCACAAGACCCTGAAAAATAGAAAGGGTAGTAATTACAAGCCACACCATGATTGGTACAGCACGCTTCCATAACTGACTTGTCTGCAATGAACTAAGACCAGAGTCAAGGACAAGCAGGCCACTTCCACTCCACACAACGTGCTCGACCTACTCCCCTCTCATCACCACGGAGTACACAGAGAGGCCCTCTGAACTGATTGTCTACACCAAGGTCTGCAAACTTTTTCTATAAAGGGCCAAATAGTAAAGAGTCTAGGCTTTGTGGGCCATATGGTCTCTGTTACAACTACTCTGCCATTGTAGCAGGAAAGCAGCCGTAATATGTGAAGAAATGGGAGTGGCTATGAGCCAAAAAACTTTATTTACAATTGGTGCAGCCACTATGGAAAACAGTATGGAGGCTCCTTAAAAAACTAAAAATAGAGTTGCCATATGATCCAGCAATCCCACTCCTGGGCACATACAGTAAGTCCCCTACATACAAACGAGTTCCATTTGGAGAGCAAGTTTGCAAGTCCAATTTGTTCATAAGCAACAGAGTTAGCCTAGGTACCCAACTAACACAATCAGCTATATAGTACTTTACTGTAATAGGTTTATAATACTTTTCACACAAATAATACATAAAAAAAAGATACAAAAAATAAAGAAAACATTTTTAATCTTATAGTACAGTACCTTGAAAAGTACCATAATACAGTACAACAGCTGACATCCAGGGGCTGGCATCGAGTGAACAGGGAAGAAGAGTTACTGACTGGAGGAGGGAGAGGAGGTGGGAGATGGTAGAGCTGAAGGATCGTCAGCAATAGGAGACGGAAAGCAAGCTGCAATTTCACTCACGCCTGACGCTGATGGCACAGGTTCTGGTTCCTTGCTGGATTCAGTTCTATCTAGCCTCTTGAAAAAAGGATCCAGTGATGTCTGGGTAGTACTGTACCAGCTACATCACCACTGCCTTTACACTTGCTTTCAGACATCCTGGGCTTGAAATAAAGATACTGTACTACTGTACTCTATACAGTACTGTACAGTAAAGTACACAAAAGCACAACCACTTGTAGAGGATGCACGCACGCTGACAGTGTACACCAGACACATGAACTAACTTATGTGACTGGACGTGCGAACAGCCATTTGCATCTCTGAAAGTTTGCAACTTTAAGGTTCGTATGTAGGGGACTTACTGTATCCAGAAAAGATGAGAACTCTAATTCAAAGAGATACATGCACCCCAATGTTCACAGCAGCACTATTTACAACAGCCAAGACACGGAAGCAACCTAAGTATCTGTCAACAGATCAATGGATAAAGAAGATGTGGTATATATATATATATATATATATATATATATATACACATACATATATATATATATACACATACATATATATATTCCATTGTATATATATGTACAATGGAATGTTACTCAGCCATAAAAAAGAATGAAATAATGCCATTTGCAGCAACACGGTGGACTAGAGTTTATCATACTAAGTGAAGTCAGTCAGAAAGAGAAAGACAATTATCATATGATATAACTTATATGTGTAATCTAAAATATGATGCAAATGAACTTATTTACAAAACAGAAACAGACTCACAAACATAGAAAACAAACTTATGGTTACCAAAGGGGAAAGGGGTTGGGGGAGGGATAAATTAGGAGTTTGGGATTAGCAGATACATACTACTATATATAAAATAAATAAACAATAGGTCCTACTGTATAGCACAGGGAACTATATTAAATATCCTGTAATAAACCATAATGGAAAAGAATATATATATGTGTGTGTACATATACATAACTGAATCACTTTGCTGTACACCAGAAACTAACACAACATTGTAAATCAACTATACTGCAATAAAAAATTTAAAGAAGAAAAGAAAAAAAACTTTATTTACGGAAACAGGTGGCAGACTGGATTTAGCCCAAAGACCCCAGTTTGCCTATCCTGGGTCTGCATGCTTGCCATGCAGGCAGTCCCACCAGGACCCTCACCACTAAAGAGTCAGCTCCTTGATGCAAAATCTCTTGACTGTGAAATTGTCTCAGGGTTGCCTTGGGCATAAGGAACACCTGGCTGCTCGTGGAACTAGCTGGATGCTGCTCAGGGCATCTACCATTCTCCTTGTCCCAGCCCATTTCCTCTCTCATGCTCCCTGCTCCACTTGCAAGTCAGCTCTCTTAACTCCCTGAGGGAGTTTCTGATTCTCTAGGATTTCACTTCAGTCTAGATTGTATCCCCACCCTCCTTTCCACTGTGCTTCTCTGCTCCCCCAAAGCACAAAGATCACCTGGGCAGCTAAATCCCACTGATTTGCCTCTGATCAGCCAAGATGTTCCTCTCCTAGCGCTCACCACAGCTCTTCTATCTTTGAGTAAAATGGCATGCCCCTGGAGCCTCAATTTCTTTGTTTTTTTAATGGTATGTGATACCTCAAACTTTTATTGAATAAATTTTGCATGTAACATAGTACGAATTGAAGGTGTACATTTATATATTGTAATATGTTTGCCCATGTATCTCTATTTATCACATTATATAATTACAGCACAGTATTATTTTCTATATTAATTATACTGTGCATTAGATCTCTATGGTGCATTTACTATTCTTTACAAGTCTGTACCCTTGAACACCATCACTCTTATACCCCTGCCCCCCATTCCCTGGTAACCACCATTTTACTGTTTTTTATAGGTTTCACTTGTTTAGATTCCACATACAAGTGAGATCATACAGTACTTGTCTTTCTCTGTGTGACATCCTCCTTAGCTTAATGCATTCAAGGTCCACCCATGTTGTCACAAGTGGGAGGATGCTTTCGCATCCCGGAGCCTCAGTTTCTTTCAACAGCTTCCCTTTCTCTCCATGCCGGCTCTAATCAGATCACCGAATTCCATAGAAATGGTGGTCTATTATCAATTTTTCATCGAATGAGCATTTTCAAAGCCTCATTCATTCAGCCATTTCATCATTTCAGCAAATATTGATTAAGTCCTTGCTATGGGATGAACAAGACAAGCATAGCCCTGGCCCCTTTGAAATTAGCAGTCCAGTTTGGAAAGCAGGTCAATAGGCAATCAGAACAGAGAGGATCCTGGGGGAAAGTGTAGGAGGAGTGCCTAATTCCATTTCTTAATCTGTTTTCTCTGTGCAGAGTAGGATAAAACAATATAATCTTCACTGACCCGGGGCAAGGCATCCGGCTTCATCAGTGGGCTTTTTAACAGGAAGACAAGCACTGCTGCTTCCCACACTGGGCCTATCTTTTTGAGTGTGCAGGAGTATTCTCGAACACATGGCAGGTTTGTATTCCTTTGGGGTTTTTTGCCAGCTCTGGTTGCCGCCTAACAGCACTCACACCAGAGGTCAAGGGACCTTCCAGGTTCCCTGCATAGCCAGTCCAGTCCTTGGCTTTAGCCTTTCATAAGTGGGGGAGAAACGTGCCCAGCTCTTAGACTGTGGATCTCAGCATATTAAGGGTCTGTAGAAGCTCTCCACGAGTTATTAACTGAAGCCCATGCAAAGAAAATAGTACATTGGAAAACTTTCTGTTATGTAGGCTGGCTACCATGGTAACAACAAATTTCTCCCAGATCTGGGCGATTTTAAATGCAAAGTGGATTGAAAAATCTGTTTGAATTTACAGGATTTAAAGCTTCATGGAGGGTCACAAGGTGGTAAGTGCTACAGATTAACCACACAGATAATATTGGTATCTCCATTTGGTAAATTGCTTCTCATTGATTCTACCTTACCTGGCACATCAGGCCACCCTCTGGCCATTTCTCATAACAGAAACAAAACAAAGCAAATCCAAGCCTTTTTACATATGCAGTGAAGGCTGTTTCTCCACAGAAACATTTGCTCAGAGTCCAAGGCTCTGCCCCATGCTTGAATCCACTGTGTAGGCTCTGGCAGGGGCCCTATGTCATCAACAGGTTGATGGACCTCATAGGAAATGTGCTTGCTTGCCAATTAGGCTAGAATCCTGGTTCACCTCATGGAATGGTGGGGTGGTGGTGGTAAGCAGTGGGTCTTTTAAAAGTTATTTGTATTTTTTTAATCCCTGCCATAAGTGTATTAAGATTTTAGTGGACATAGCAGTCATAAAATATTCTTAAGACCCAATATCGTGAATCAGGGATATCTGGAAATGGAAGAAAGTATAGGGTCTTCAAGTCAGACAGAGAAAGACAAATATCATATGATATCGCTTATAGGTGGAATCTAAAAACGTGATACAAATGAACTTATTTACAAAACAGAAATAGACTCACAGACATAGAAAACAAACTTATGGTTACCAAAGAGGAAAGGAGGGGGAAGGATAAATTGGAGTTTGGGATTAACATACACACACTACTGTCTATAAAGTAGATAACCAAAAAGGACCTACTGTGTAGCACAGGGAACTATACTTGGTATCTAGTAACAATCTATAAGGGAAAAGAATCTGTAAAAGAATAGATATATACATATGTACAACTGAATCACTTTGCTGTACACCTGAAACTAACACAACATTGTAAATCAATTATATTTCAATAAAAAAATTTTTAAGTATAGGGTCTTCAAATAATCATGGTCAGAATATTTGCTTAAATGCCACACACTTGTTGATGGTTATAAGTCGTGGGTATCAAGTTTTGCTTCACTCTTAGAATAGTACAAAGATTTTCGAATCAGACTGCCTAGTTCAGGCCGGGGCTCTTCTGCTACTGCTTATGTGACTTTGGACAGGCTACTTGGCTTTTTTAGCTTTAGTTTCCTCATCTGAACCTACTTCATAGGGTTGTGAGGATTAGACAGGGCTAAGTACATAGCACCTGGCACACTGGCTAAGATGCAATACAGTGTACTTTGGAATGGAATGGTTAACAGAAATCCAGAGGTCTATGAGAGCAAAGAGGAGTCTCAGACACCCCTGAAAGGTCCCTTACAAGCCTTCCTGGGACCTCAGTTGTGGACAGATAGGAGAAAGCTGGGGCCAGAAAGCACCAATGGAAGAAGAAGAGAGAAAGTTGGGGACAGCATCACGGAAAAAACTCGTCATTAGACTGTGTGCATCAGGAAGGTGGAAACCAGGGCTGCTTTATGTCTGTGTCCCCTGAACAGGCTGAGTACTTGAGCACAGTAGGTGCTCAATGTCTGCGGAATTGAATAGAAATCATTGAACTGAAAGGATCTGGAAGCCTCCCAGAACTGGAGTCAATGCAAGGGGAAACAGAACAATTCTGTTGCCAGAGCATCAGACTGACGCTGGGAACATTGAGTCACAATCACGGGTGTTGTTGGGGTCATTTATGAGGTGAGTCATAAGTAATCTGTTAATAATAAAGTATGGGATGTTCTGAATGATGTGCTCTTTCACAGATTAGAGCAGATTCAAGGTTATCACTATAGCAATGATGTAGCACAATACGCTTTATCGAGTGCGTTTGCTTGTGGGGGCGTTGTACACCTACCTGTATGTGCTGACTGCAGAATAGGTCAAAGCAAACAAGAAAAAATAAAAGCAAATGAGAGTCACTGACTCAGACTGCAGGAGAGGTGGGCCCAGTTTGATTTCCAGTGTGAACCAGAGAAAGTCAATTCCTTTCCTTCATCTTTCCCCCCAGGACCCAGGGTGGGTGATGCTGCTTTTTTTACAGGAAAACGGCAGAGAAATGACATTTAAAGGTTGATTTTAATAATATAAAAACTGAAACCATACCATTCATATTTTCTTGGCATATTAGGCATTACAAATGCTTTCGTATGAATTATCACTTGTTAGAGGATCAACTTGGCTTAAGTGAATGGCCTGTATTTGAAGGCTGACTATGACAGCAAGCAGTGTAAACATTGCAGGGATGTCGTCTAAATGAGATCTGAGAGGTGGGGTCTTTATCCATGGAACACACACCAGCTTGTTAGGGATTTCATGATCCACCTCTTCCCAACGGCTCATCCCACACCCAGACATATCTCCAAATATGGGAAGGGGGGAGGGAGGAAGGAAGGAAGGGAAGGAGGGGAATGTTTATTTGTCTTGACAATCAAGCAATCTGGGGGGAAGCGGTTGTATCTTTTGGTTTTCGAACCCAGTTTGCCCTCCAGTCTCACAAGGCAGGTAAGAGGAGAAAGGCTTAGAGGCTGACCATGGAAACCTGAAATTCACAGTCAAGATCGCATCAATCTCACAAAGCCTTTTCCCTGTTCTCCCACTGAGATTCCTATGGGCCATGCTGGCCCAACCAGCCCTCAGCAGAGGTTGGTTCCAAATCCCCTGCCACCATGGGTTGCTTGTCACACCTAGATAGGGCCTATGACTTCAAACAATGACCTTTTCAACTGGCTGCTCTGCTTCGCTACTTAATTACACAGACTATGCATTTATGGGTAAAAGGAAATGTGTCTCCATATACAATCACTGAGTAAGGGAGATATGGCTGAAGCCTTGATTCCTATTTTAGTGAACGTGATTTACTCTGATACCTGCATCCCATAAGAGGGTAAACCTCTTGAGGTCACTGATCATATCTCATTGCATTCTTTACAATGCCTTGGCCAGTGCTAGACACATAATAATAACGGGTATTAACTCAAAAGAGTTAGCTGTAGGAATATTGGCCTTGTTTCGTTTTATTCACGTCTTGTTGCTAAGTGTTTGTTGCTGTTATTGTTATTTTAAGGTTATTTCTCTGCCCGAATGCTATCCTTTTATGGGGATACCCAGAAATGAAATGATATCGTGGCTACCCATTAAAAATAAATAAATCAGCAAAGTAAAACCCAGGGAGGCTGTACTTCACACCGCTGTAAAGTACACTTAAAAATGGTTAAGATGCAACAGTTGTTATATTTAACCACCATGCCAGGTACTTTTGGAACCAAAATAATGTTAAAAAAAATTAAATTTGTTAAATATTAAAAAAAAGATGGTTAAGATGGTAAATTTTGTTATGTTTTTTACCTCAAAAAAAAAAAAAAACCCAGGCAGGTTGAAGCCAGATGTCTCACTTCTTGTACGTGCTAAAGGATGGCACAGGGCACGGCACTGTTTGCAAGGGGCAGTTACACAGCCATAACCCTCGTATCCAGTAATGTATTTACAATGAATCTTTTGCAGCAATAGATCAAAGAACAGCTTTTATTGACCTATATCCACATTTGACTGTACAGCAAATTAGCACAAACACACACCCAGAGACCAGCTTCAGTTTCCTCTTACCACACTGGCTCTCTAAAGCGAAATAAATCTTCTGTCCTAAAAACAGAGTTTTGCAAAGAGGAAACTTCTGAAAAACAAGCATTTGTCACTGAGGTTAACAGGGCTCAACTTGAAAAATGACCTTTTGGCTCATGAGAAAACATAACTCTCTCCTAAACTACTATGGGTGAGAAGGGGTGGGAGGGGGGAGAAGAACAGTGGGAGTATGGAGAAAAACAGTGGGAGTATAGAGAACATGATGAATGAAGCAAACAGAAAGACACATATATGTGCGTGTGTGTAGACCCGTTCACAAAATGTCCATTATTTGCATGTTTCATTTCCAAAGGTCCAGATAATGTCAGGTAAAAGTGTAACTTATGACTCAGTCAGGGCCATGCTTTTGCTTTGATAAATCAATGTTAGCTAAGTCAATTAGGGTGGAGGTGGCCAAAAAAAAAAAACCAAGATGATAAGTGGCAGACGCATTGTTCAGCGGAAAGACAGAATAAGGTAGCTCTCACTTTGAAGAACTGAGTTCAGAGGTTTCAAAGTGCACACAGGAAATGCTCCAACAGCATAAACTGTGCCCCAAGCATCATTCCAGCAAACTTTCAGCCCTCCACATGGCTTTATCTGATCGCCCGATGCTCTATCTCCAGATCCAAGGTACCCACAAAGAAAAAACGCTTTGTGATAAAATCAAGAGCTCAGGGCTCTGATCACCTTTCTGATCAGTGAAGACTGGTAGGTGTCGAGATGAGACTGTCAGATGGTCAGAATCTGGTAGGTTCTCCTGAGTTATTGGAATCTTGATTTTTTTGTTGGTTTCTGGTTCTGAATGTACTTAGGCACACACAGTGACTGTTTTCATCACAGATATAACAAGTTGACTACCAAAAAGGAAAAGGACGTAGAGCTCCAAACCAGGCCTGTAAAACATTATAAACTCATCTCTGGCTCTCAAAAATATCTACAAGGCAATATTTTGGTGATGATGAATATACACTGAGCCTTGGGTACCCCTTGGACCAAAGGCGGAGAAAACCCAGCATTTAGGGCATCCCATTTTGCTTTTTTGAGGTGCTTTTTTTTTAAGGCACCAATTGAAGTAGTATAAATTAAATCTAGAAGACCAAATTGTGAATGCTACTATTTCCCCAACACCAAATAGTATCCACAGAACAGAGAGGTGGAATTGGATGAAAAGTCTTCATGTAAGAAAAGCAATGTTCTTTTCTCTCTGTTACTCTGTGGTTCGCCCTCATTGTGTGGGATTTGGGGCCCACGGTTAGAAGAAAGTGTATACTTTGAGGATAACAGCAAAACAGCGACAAACACATTTTGTGGGAGAAGAGAATACATTAATTGTATATCAGGCTTGAGAATCAGGTACTACAAGTTAACATGGAAAGGTTTCACAGAAAATTGTTTATGTCAGAGGAGATGATGTCCAAGCTTTCAAACATCCTGGCTGTATAAATCTTCAGGGGAAATCAATGTAGTCATCACAGATAATTCACAAGAAGTAGTTTGTGATCATAACTGAATACTTCCACAAATGTTTTCTTAAGAAAAACCATAGAAAATGAAGTTAGTCATAGAATAACTGTATACTCTAATAAACATATACCCCTCAGAAATGTTCCAGATATAAGATCTTGCTGCTTTCCTTATATCTCTTTAACCTGTGGAAAACTCCTCTTCTTTACAACTTATGTGTCAGGTATTGCAAAACTCAAAATATGCACTTTTGATGAGGCCACTGATCATAAAGAGAGAAAAAAGTTGTTGGTAGCAATGCTGTGGTTTATCACGTGCTATACAGAACCAGTGTGAATTTCCCTTATTTGATTTATAGAATTAAATTGCAAACAT
Source organism: Pseudorca crassidens (assembly GCF_039906515.1). NCBI lineage: Eukaryota > Metazoa > Chordata > Mammalia > Artiodactyla > Delphinidae > Pseudorca > Pseudorca crassidens. The sequence continues at coordinate 92,772,738 of NC_090317.1, read as the reverse complement.
AAAATTCAAACAACAGCCCCCATGATGATTCCTCTCTTTGCTTTTCTCTACTTGGTTTCACTGGGAGACTAGCCTACTGCCTCCCTCGGACACCTCAGGAGTCCCTGGGCCTCTGTTATTAACCCTGAAGGCATGAAATGGAGAAGTCATTTTCTTTAATTGACCATGACTTTATAGTCAGTGGTCTATAGTCACTCTGTCTAAGCAGGCCCATGTGGGAGAAAGGAAAAAATGAATTTTCCAGAATAATGGGAAAGTCTGAATCCAAGGAATTTTCCTGGACTGCTGGGACTCAGTAAGGCAACACTGCCAAGGTACAAAGCAGCATCCCTCAGGGCAGCACACTTTAAACACATGGTCATGAGGGTCTTAATAGCTGTCTTCCAGAATAAGCAACATGTTAGAGGAGCCTCTATGGAGATCTCTAATTGCTACTCAGCCAGCACAATGGTAAACCATATGTTTAATAGAAACAGGGGGAAAGAAATCCAATAACTCGTTTCCTGAGCAATCAAACAAAGTCAAACAAAGGAATACTAATGGTGGTATAGCTGAGGAAAAATTTTCTCTACCCTCTTAGACTCTGTTCTTGGGGCCTGTGAATTAAACTGACAAAAGACAGATTAACGGGAGAAAAGGCATATGTTTCTTTATCGATGCTAATATTTTTATGTGCACAGGGGCTTCACAGAAACAAAGTGAAACCCAAAGGCAGTTAGATCTTTTAACAAAGGGCAATAAATTGTGGAGAAATGATTAGACAAGGAAAAGGGGTTTGGGTTCTTAGGGGCAGTAAACTGTGGGAAGGTGACTAGGAAATGTATGGTAGATAGGGTTGTTCAGTAGAATCTGTTATACAGACTCAAGTTGCTCTCTGATAAGAGTCTTGTCCTCTTCCTTGTATAGAAGAGGGGGACACCTTTACAAATGGAAGTTTATGTCACTTTTACCATGGGAAATTTATGCCCTGCTTTTAGGCAGAAAGGGGGAGTTCTTCCTTTGTCTGCTGCTTCTCAATTGCCTTCAACTCAAATCATCTTTATGCCAAAATGGCATATTTTAGGGTAGCATGTTCTAGGGTAGCATCCCCTTCATTGGTGATTATATCTATGCCTGCAAGGCAATCGATTTTATCCTTCCTTTGCAGATGGTAGACAGCAACAGAACACAGGAACCAATGAGAAACTCCCAGGAATTTGAGGCACAAAAGTGGGTTCACATCTCATTACCCCTTTCTCCATCTTCTTCTCTCCCTCAGTCTCTTTTCAGAATATAAGATGCTAAACTTTGACTTTTTCTTCATCCCGCCTCAGGATGTAGCTTTGGGGCAATAGGGGCAGCTGTGGCCTACAGGTAATGCTTGATCAAAGACCCTCTTTCTCAGGCCCTTCCTGGAACTCCTCCTCCTTGACTCCCATCCCTGCTTTTGGCTTCCCCAGGCTTCTGAGTCCTCTACTCAAATGGGGGAAGTTGGCCTCATCTACCACAGCCTCCGGATCTCTAGGCTATGCTAGGAAGTTCATTTCCTTATTCCAGTGATACAAGTATTATATTTTAAAGCCCTGTAAAACATTCTGATGCCTCTCACTGAAGGGGATCAGAATATGACACCCCAAATTATGCCACTTTGGCATAAGGATTATTTTGAACTGAAGACAATTGAGAAAAAGCAATCACAAGAAGAGTTCTCTCACAAGTTTCCCTTGTGAACATGTCCCCCTTTCCCATACCAGGAAGAGGACAAAAACACGTCACTGAGACAGAGAAGGTACCAAGATGAGTCTGCATAAGCAAACCTGTTAAATAGCCTTTGTCCACCATTAATTTCCCCCACATATTTCCTAGTCACCTTCCTACATTTTATTGCCCCTGAAAGCCCAAACCCCCTTTCCTTTACCTAGTCACAGTTTATCACCCTTTGTTAAAATGGTATATAAGCACTCAAGCTTGATAAATTTTGGGGGATTTCACTTCTTTTCTGTGAAGCCCCCATGAATGAAAAACATATTAACATCAATTTCTCCTGTGAATCTATTGTTTGTCACTTTAATTCGCAGGTCCCAGCTATAGAACAGAAGAGGAGAGAGTAAAAGTTTTTCTCCCCTAAATTACTGTCTGTCTCACTGTCTGTCTAGTTGATAAATATGTGTTGACTGGGACTTTCATGGTGGTCCAGTGGCTAAGACTTCACGCTCTCAATGCAGAGAGCCTAGGTTCAATCCCTGGTCAGGGAACTAGATCCCACATGCTGCAACTAAGAGTTCGCATGCCACAACTAAAGATCCCACATGCCACAATGAAGATCCCACATGTGGCAACGAAAATACTGCGTGCCACAACTAAGAACTGACGCAGCCAAATAAATAAATTAAATATTTTTTAAAAATATGTATCGACTGCCAGACTGCCAGGAGAGTCTACATGTACCAGAGCCTGTGACAGGTAAGAGCTCTCAGCTCAGAGGCAGCTGTGCCATGCTCATATGACAGAGCTTGGGAGCAAGTCTTAATGATTAGCCACAAAAGGAAAGTGCAAAGGGGCACAGTTTCTCTTTAGAGAGCTCCAAGATACCATCAATCTCTGTCCCAGCCTAGGGAAATCTGGAAAAAAAAAGTGCCTCAAGCACTAAGGAATGGGGAATGCAGGGGCAAAATGGGTAATGAGTCAGAAAGGAATGTCTGCTAACCCACACTCACATACCTGCATGCCTATGTGAAGACAGCCCTGCATAAATTCTTTTACCCATACCATGTACTTCTGAGGGCATTTTTCCACGTGAGAATCTGCCCTGTGCTTTACAGAACAGTAAGTAGGTCACTTATTTGCTTTCGGATGTAACTCTGCAGAAGTGTGTTGTCACTGTGATATCTTTTTTTCTCTCATGCTTTCTCAGTATCACCAGCCTCGGCGTTCTTCGTTAGATAATAGATTGAAATTCATGCAGTGGCCCGAAAATCACTGCTCCAGAGGAAAATGGGGGAGGAGGTGGTCAATCAAAGCCTGGGCTAGTGGGTTTGGTGTTTTTGGTTGTTTGTCTTTAAATAAATGAGCCTAGAACAATATTTCCCGAATTCGAAAACAGATGCTTTTTAGAGTCAATTTCTTATGCAACAATATAAAAATAAGACATTAAATCCAGGAATGAGAAGTAATTCTCCAACATGGTTTTGTTTTGAATCTCTACCTCTTCACTTAGATACAGGTTTGGGGAAAGAGCTCCATCTAAAGAGCCCATATTTCCATCTGTTACTTTACATATCAGGTCAGAGTTAGTACTTTTAGAAAGCTTGACAGATCTCTTTGATGCAACAGGGGGAAAAAAGACATACTTTCTAAGCAGTAGAATCCAAGATATCCCTGCTCTTTGTCTCCATGATGCAATGGGTCACTTTGGAGACTCTCAGCAAAATAAGCCCAAAATGGCCATCAGGACTAAGGCATCTGCTGGCCAAAACAGCTGCAGAGCAAGTGGGTTCTCCATCCCAAGTTCCCATTCTCCTTGTGATTTCTCTTTAGTGCAAGAGGTGTGACAGAGAGCAAGATGACATGGGCAAAGCAGCATCTTCGTCATCCTTCTCATCTTGCCAAGGAACAACCCAACCAGGATTCTATGCATTTTTATGTGACAAAGAAATAAAATAAGGTAGAAAATTGTGGAAGAGGGAAATCAACTTTGGCCAAAGGTTCTCAAGCCCACCTCAGTCTTTGGTTAAAAAGTACACATACGGTTTTCTGGGGGGTGGAGGGGGGAGCGCGGAGACAGGGCAGGGGTTAGAGGTAAGCAGATAGAGGGGACACTTCTCTTAAGGCAATATGTAGAAAGCAAAATTTCTTGCCCTCGTAGAGAAAATTCATACTTCAGGGGAAAACTCTTTATTGCCTAAAGCACTTGTTTCCTACAGGAGCTATTCTATAACTCTGTAAGTTGTAGAGAAGGGATAGACATGTGAATTCTGTCCTGCCTGGTTCAACTTACCTCCTTCATTGTGGGGGGCTGGGGGCGGGGAACGTTTGCCTCCATTTGTAATTCATTTCAACATTCTTTACTCCCTATAAATCTGGGCTGCTTCTTTTTTAAATCAGTTATAACACGTGCCTAGTTCCCTCAGTTATTACGAGTAAAATAAAATCTTTAACACATGTTCATTTTTATGTCTGTATAAGGATCAGGATTTTACCTTTTTTCTAAAAATTGTCTTGTAACAGCCTTGTAAGACTTCTTTATTGGGTAGCAGCAGAGGGAAACGTGGTGGAGCCCTTCAGGCTGCAGGAGGCTAGCACGGGGTCATCTGATCTACAGGTAAGGGGAGCGAACTGGCTCTTCTCAGGGGACATGCCCTTTCTCCCCTCTAATCTTACAGGTTAATACCACCATCCAAAACATGAATTTAGTCACCTTTCAGGAGAAGGCATCCGTTCCATTTTCGAAGGCATTACTTCTGGCTCCTCTCTCCACTTGCAGGTTTCTCACGCTCTCGATTTGCAGATCGCTGTGTGGGAGAGCTGCAGCTTCACCCAGTGGGCAGGGCTGGGTTTCTGTTATCCGGCCTGCAACCCCCTGCGCTCTGCCAACACACAATGATCAGTGGCATTCCTGAAATTCCTGACATAGCAGAGAAGCCAGGCTTGGCCCTGCAAACGCCCTTGAACTGTGGTTCTGACCCTAATGGGGCATTTATCTTTTATTCACAGCCAGAGGTTAGGACCTATTTATGTAAATCCTCCGCCAAGGGTCAATTCATCTTGACCCCCTGGTTTTCATTTCTCTAATTGTCTCAGGTATTTTTTAGACCCCTTGGAAACTCTTCATTCAGTGAAAAGCTTCGGGGTCAGTAAGAATTCAGTTACAAAGGGAAGGGGTGGAGGGCTGGAAGAGTTGAGAAGGCTTCCTTTGAAGTGTTTTAAGAAGCTTTCAGAGGCCACCCAGTTGACAAAGTAAAAACAGCAATGACCTTATGCACCCCATTTTATTCACGAAAAGTAAGCTTTCTTGAAATGGTATCCTCACCTAAGAAGTTGCTTAGAGCACACATTGTCCAATTTCAGTTTCCTAGAGCACGTATTGTCCAGTCACAGCGGTGGTAAGAGGTTGGGAAAGGAGCTATTAGAATGGAGGGCCTCTGGGCGGGCACTGGCTGCGAAGACAATTGTTCCCACTTAATGGGCCCCAGCATCCTCCTAGCTTTGCATTTTAAAAGGAGGCCCCAGAATAGTGAGAAAATACTTTATTCCTAAGAACTGACCCAGGTTACAGGGATTTCAGGCCACATGGGAAGCCAGCAGGGGAGATATTTAGAGGTCAACAGGTCTTTGGGGGGCCCTCAAATCATCTTGATTGAGAGCCTTGTACTCTAGCTTCCAACTCCCAGTAATGAAGACTTTGAGGGAAGGAATCAATTGGAAAGCAGCCCAACTGTTTAACAACCTTGACGGCGAATTTCTCCTTTTCACTAACTGGATTTTCGCCTTCTGTACTTTAAGCCTGTTGAATTTTTCCATTTTCAATTGAGAGTTGGTGGGCAGAATCTTCTCTTTAAAAAAAAAAACTTTTTTCTTTATTTGCTGTCAACATTTTATTATGAAAAATGTCTAACATACAGGAAAGTTGAACAAATAGTACTGTGAACACCCCATATACCCACCATTTAAATTCAACAAATGCTGACCTTTTGGTATATTTGCTTTATCTATATACACACTGTACATACATATTTGCTTTATGTATGTATATACATTTTTTTGCTGGTCTATTTAAAAGTAAATTGGAGACCTATGTAAGACCGAATACTATAAAACTCTTAGAGAAAAACATAGGCAGAACACTCTTTGACATAAATCACAGCAAGATCTTTTGGGATCCACCTCCTAGAGTAATGGAAATAAAAACAAAAATAAACAAATGGGACCTAATTAAACTCAAAAGCTTTTGCAAGCAAAGGAAACCATAAATGAGATGAAAAGACAACCCTCAGAATGGGAGAAAATATTTGCAAACGAAAAACTGACAAAGGATTAATCTCCAAAATACACAAACAGCTCATGCAGCTCAATATCAAAAAAACAAACAACCTAATCAAAAAATGGGCAGGAGACCTAAATAGACATTTCTCCAAAGAAGACATACAGATGGCCAAGAGGAACATGAAAAGATGCTCAACATCACTAGTTATTAAAGAAATGCAAGTCAAAACTACAATAAGGTATAACCTCACACCGATTAGAATAGGCATCATTAGAAAATCTACAAACAATAAATGCTGGAGAGGGTGTGGAGAAAAGGGAACCCTCCTGCACTGTTGGTGGGAATGTAAGTTGATACAGCCACTGTGGAGAACAGTATGGAGGTTCCTTAAAAAACTAAAAATAAAACTACCATACGACCCAGCAATACCACTACTGGGCATATACACTGAGAAAACCATAATTCAAAAAGACACATGCACCCCAATATTCATTGCAGCACTACTTACAAGAGCCAGGTCATGGAAGCAACCTAAATGTCCATCGACAGACGAATGGATAAAGAAGATGTGGTACATATATACAATGGAATATTAGCCACAAAAAGGAACGAAATTGGGTCATTTGTAGAGACGTGGATGGACCTAGAGACGGTCATACAGAGTGAAGTAAGTCAGAAAGAGAAAAACAAATATCATGTATTAATGCATATATGTGGAATCTGAAAAAATTGGTATAGACGATCTTATTTACAAAGCAGAAATAGAGACACCGACGTAGAGAATAAACATATGGGTGTCAAGGGGGCAAGGGGGGTGTGGGATGAATTGGGAGATTGGGATTGACATATATACACTACTGATACTATGTATAAAATAGATAACTAATGAGAACCTACTATAGAGCACAGGGAACTCTACTCAGTGCTCTGTGGTGATCTAAATGGGAAGGAAATCCAAAAAAGAGGGGATATATGTATACATATAGCTGATTCACTTTTGCTGTACAGTAGAAACTAACACAACATTGTAAAGCAACTATACTCCAATAAAAATTTTAAAAAATAAATAAAAAACAAAAAGACAACACACAGAATGGGAGAAAATATTTGCAAATGAAGCAACCAACAAAGGATTAATCTCCAAAATATACAAACAGCTCATGCAGCTCAATTAATCTCCAAAATATACAAACAGCTCACGCAGCTCAATATCAAAAAAAACCAAACAACCCAATCCAAAAATGGGCAGAAGACCTAAACAGACATTTCTCCAAAGAAGATATACAGATGGCCAACAAGCACATGAAAAGATACTCAACATCACTAATTATTAGAGAAATGCAAATCAAAAGTACAATGAGGGGGCTTCCCTGGTGGCGCAGTGGTTGAGAGTCCGCCTGCCGATGCAGGGGACACAGGTTCATGCCCTGGTCCGGGAAGATCCCACATGCCGCGGAGCGGCTGGGCCCGTGAGCCATGGCCACTGGGCCTGCGCTCCGGAGCCTGTGCTCCGCAAAGGGAGAGGCCACAACAGTGAGAGGCCTGCGTACCACAAAAAAAAAAAAAAAAAACTACAATGAGGTATCACCTCACACCAGACAGAATGGCCATCATCAAAAAGTCTACAAACAATAAATGCTGGAGAGGGTGTGGAGAAAAGGGAACCCTCTTGCACTGTTGGTGGGAATGTAGATTGATACAGCCACTATGGAGAACAGTATGGAGGTTCCTTAAAAAATTAAAAATAGAACTACCATGTGACCCAGCAATCCCACTCCTGGGTATATACCCAGAAAAGACAAAAACACTAATTCGAAAAGATACATACACCCCAATATTCATAGCAGCACTATTTATAATAGCCAAAACATGGAAGCAACCTAAATGTCCATCAAGAGAGGATGGATAAAGAAGATGTGGTATATATATATACACACAATGGAATACTACTCATCCATAAAAAAGAATGAAATAATGCCATTTGCAGCAACATGGATGGACCTAGAGAGTATCATTTTAAGTGAAGAAAGTCAGACAAAGACAAATATCACATGATATCACTTATATGTGGAGTCTAAGAAAATGACACAAATCAACTTATTTACAAAACAGAAACAGACTCACAGACATAGAAAACAAACTTATGGTTACCAAAGTGGAAAGGGGGTGGGAGAGGGATAAATTAGGAGTTTGACATTAACATACACACACTACTATATATAAAATAGATCAACAAGGACCTACTGTATAGCACTGGGAACTCTACTGTAATAACCTATATGGGAAAAGAATCTGAAAAAGAATGGATATATGTATAACTGAATCACTTTGCTGTTCACCTGAAGCTAACACAATATTGTAAATCAACTATACTCCAATATAAAATAAAAATTAAATAAAATGATAAAATTCCTAAAAGACTGCATTATAAAAACAAAAGTAAATTGGAGACATCATGACACTTCACCCCAAACACTTTAGCCTGCATATCCTAATATAAGTTCATTCTCATATATAGCTATCACAGAACGAGCACCCCTAAGAAAATTAACAGTAATTCCATAATATCATTTAACTCTTAGAATACCCAGACCATAGTCAAATCACCCCAATTTCCATCATAATGTCTTATAGCAGTTTCTTTTTTAAACCAGGATCCAATCACAATTCATACATTTGGTTTCTTTAGTCTTTTTGGAATAGTCCCCCTACTTCTTTTTATAAATGACATTATCTTTCTGAAGAGACTTTATAGGAAGTCTCACATTCTGGACTTGTCTGATTATTTCCTTGTGGTGATATTTAACTTGTTCTTCTCTCTCCTAGATTTCCTGTTGTTATGAGTTGAATTGTGTCTGTCCCCTGAAATCATATGTTGAAGCTGAAGGTGTGCAGAATTTGTCACCTTAAAATCTGCCTCTTCGGCATAAGGATTATTTTTGGTTGATTATTTTTTAAGAAAGTGCAGACATAGGAAAAGCTCTGAAAACCAAGTAGAAGTTACTCTTTGTAAGGGACATTTACATTTATAAGGGAGGTCTCCATTTGTAAGGGTGTCTCCCTCTCTGTACCAGGAAGAGATGATGACTAAACCTCTGGAAACTCTTATCAGTGGAGAAGGCACGGACTCAAATATTCATAACAACCATACCCTTTTTTACTTCATTTTCCTTGTGCTTTTCCTGGTAGCCTACCATAACTGCCTCCCCTGTCCTCCCATCTGTCTTTGTCTTTAGCTGGAGATGGTATTTAAGGTGGTGGCTTGAGCCACTTGGGGGGATTACTCAGCTTTCCTGGGTCTCTCCCATGTAAATAGGCAGTATACATGTTCTTAAACTTCTGTTTGTTTTTCTCTTGTTCATCTGTCTTTTTATTACAGGGAGGTCTCAGCCAAGAACCTAGAAAGGTAGAGGGAAATTTATTTTTCCTCCTCTATAAGGCCCTAACCCCCAGTGCTTTAGAATATGACCTTATTTGGAAATAGTGTCGTTGTAGACGTAATTAGTTAGGATGAGGTCATACTGGAGTAGGGTGGGTCCCTAATCCAAAATGACTGGTGTCCTTATAAAAGGAAAAATGTGGAGATAGATGTGCACACAGGGACAACACCATGTGAACATGAAGGCAGATATCAAGGTGATGCTTCTACACATAAAGGAAGATGAAAGATTGCCAACAAACCATCAGAAGCTAGGAGAGTGGCATGGAACAGATCCTCACAGCCCTCAGAAGGAACCAACCCTACCCACACCTTAATCTCATACGTCCAGTCTCCAGAACTGTGAGATAATAAATTTCTGTTGTTTAAGCCACTCAGTTTGTGGTACTGTGTTATGGCAGCCTAGTAAACTAGGCTATAAACTGGATGTTAGGTCTAGAGGCTTGATTAGATTCAGGTTAAACATTTTTGGCAAGAATGCTACCTAGGTGACACTGTGGTCTTCATATTGCATCACATCATATTACACCACATAGCCTCAGTCTACCTCACTGTAAGTGGTGTTAACTGTGATCACAGGGTTAAGGTCATGACAACCAAGCTAAGTTTTTCTCTTTGTAATTAAAAAGGAACTTGAGGGGTGATACTTAGATACCACATAAGTATACGGCCTCCATCAATGTCACCCAATTGTTTTAGCATTCCTTAATGATCCTTGCCTGAATGGATTATATTCTTGGAAGATGCCAAAATGATGCTACTGTAAAAATTCATTTGCAACTGTTAGCTGGCATTCTTCTATAAAGAAGAATCAAAAGGAGACAAACAAGTTTTTCCTTAAAAGTCGGGGTAAACGCTTAACTCTTTCCTTTGGTTGCCAATTTTCAGAATAAAGTGTTTGTATAATTAGTCATCACCAATCACTAATGAGTTTTTTCTCTCATTTGAGTGTCATGATGGACTCATGATACTCATGGTTTTAATTTATTCAATCATCATAAGCAAAGGCATTCATTTTTCCTCTTGATGCTCAACTGTTCCCATTGGTCTTTTGGTGCTTTCTTAATTTCTGGCATAAGAAGCCCCAGCCTCACCTTATATATTGTCTGTACCAAGCCAGAAATAAGCCATTTCTCCAAGAAGCACTGTTTCCTTCTATTAGGGAATTTAGAAACCAAGATCTGGTTTCAATGTAAGCTTATTGCTATTGGGATGTCATTGCTTCTAGACCAGAGAAGTGAACAGCGCTATGAAATAGATGGGCCAGCTTCATGGGCAAGCTACCAGGACAGTCATACAGGCACTTGTGCCCAGAAGGGCCGTGTGCTTGGAATTTAATACTCTGTAATCACTGTCTTGAAATTATTTGCAATTTTATCTTTATATTTGTATTTGGTCAGTAGAGTCCAATGTGATAATGGAGCATGCGCCAGGGGCTTGGAGCCTCAGTTCATGCTTGGGTCCCCAGGACAGGTTCCCAGGGGCTGCTCCTGTGCCTCCTGGTGCCCTGGGCCCTGCCCAGCCTCCCCATCTCCAACCCTTCCTAGCAACCACTGTTGGCTGCCCTCTGTCCCGAATGGGAGCCTGGGTATGAGTGTAGGGAAGGTAGGGTTGGGTGCATTTGCCCCACAACATCTTGGGACAAGGCATGGTGGTGGTGTCCCCACCCCAGGTTAGCAGTGCCACATCACATTTAGCAGGTGACCAAGCAAGGATAGCCTCTCCCCCACCACCAATCCAGATCACTAGTGTATCCCAGCACTAAAGTTCCAATATGCTTGGAGGTCTCCCATTAGCTGTTGAGTTGGAGCAGCAGGCCCATAGGAAGGGGAAATGGCTGGCTTGACTTCCCTGCCCCTGGCCCGGGGTGTACATCATATCACATTAGTCATGCCCCATTGTCACAGGGCAGGGCCCCTGGGGGCCTGGGAGCATCTGTACTTGCCTCCTAAGTATCCCATGCAAAGGGATACCTTTTCTTCCTCCTTCGCATTTCCTAAATCTGGTTTGTGTTAGTCTCTTCCGGCCAGCTCAAGACAGTCTCCAGGATAAGTCACAAAATACAAATTGTGACGTTTCAGCTATTCCACATGCAAGTCAAATGCTCTTACATTTGCTTTTAAAACTGACATTGTACAATATAAAGACTAAGGGTAAAATTCATGCTAATAATTTAAATTTTTAATTTTTCTTTACTTAGAACACCATTAAATGGCAAATAAAAAACACCATGACAAGCTGAGTGAGTGAGAGACTGTAGAAGAAAGGAAAAGCCTTTATGTTTTACCTTTAATGGCACTTTATTCCTGGTTTTTGAACAAATAGCCCCACATTTTCGTTTTGCACTGGGTCACACAAATTATGTCGCTGGTCCTGAAAAATATATATACGTTTTATATTTTTATATATATAATAACATATATTATATATATATTAATCATGATATCATGCTTGATATATATGATATATATTAATCATGAGATCATACTGATATTTTCCATTCAAATTTAACATTATAAGGCTTTTTCAAAAGTTATTTTATACATGTATTTATTTCCTATTATACTGAAGATTTTAGTTCTATATATAATTAACATAATTACTTATTTGCTTTATCTATAATACAAAACATACACCTACATGAGTTTCAAAATTTCAATACCAATGCTACCACTAACAATAAAACTACAAAGTAACATTTAAGATTCTTTTCACTTCTTTTTGACTTCAGTACAGTTGAAATACTATGTTCATAAATTATTTGAAATAATTCTTGTCTCTGAGCAATTCTGTTACCTTTGATATAGAGTCAGGTTTATTCGTTTCTTTCCAATTTTAGGCTTTGCTTTGTCTTCTTTTTTATTTCATTGCATTTTTTGGAAGTTAAACATTTATATATTTCAAAAGTCAAGCTATATAAAAAGGCATACTCAGGGAAATCTCTCTCCAATTCCTATTCTCTCCTCTGCAGCCCCTTCCCAAGCTCTCTACAGGTAACTGTTTCTATTAGTTTCTGGTATTTGGGGGGAGGGGAGAGCAAACATATACACATATTCTTACTTCCTTTCTTTTATATACAAAAGATAAAACACTATATAAATGCTCTGCACATCTTTTTAGCAAAATAACCTCCATATCAGTACACAGTCAACTTCTCATTCTTTTTATACAATTGTATAATACTTCATTATGAGGCTATACCTTTGTTTATTCAATAGGTCCTTTATTGGTGGACATTTCAGAGTTCCAGTCTTCATTATTAAACATAATGCCACAATAAATAACCTTGTGCATTTATTATTTCATAATTATAGAAGCATACCTACCAGGTAAATTCCTAGCAGTGAGATTGCTAAGTCAAGGGGTAAGTGTAATTTTGTTAGATAAACCAAATTCCCTTCCTTGGGAATTGTACCATGTTGCACTCCCACCAGCAACGTATGAGAGTACTTGTTTCTTCACAGGCCTGTCAACAGTGTGTTCTGTCAAACTTGAGGATTTTAGCCAATGTGATTTTGGTAAAATGGTAACAGTGTAGTTTTAATTGGCATTCCTATTATTATGAGTGAAAGTAAGCATCTTTTCAAATGTTCATTTGCATTTCTCTGCAAACTCTGCCATTTGACAATTTTTTCTATCAAGATTTTAGACTTTTTTGTCTTCATTGTTAAGATCTCTTTATTTATTAGGGAAATTAATCTTTTGTCTGTCATATACATGTCAAATATTTTCTCCAGGTTTACATTTGATTATGATTATGTGTTTTTAATGTAAGAAAATGTATTAATCTTTTATTGATTGATTCTAAATGTTGAGTCAGTTCGAAAAGCTTTCTCTACTCCCATATTAAAAAGAAATACAAGGAACTTCTGGTTTGGGCCAAGATGGAGTGCTTCATTCCTCCCAGGGCTTTCCCTTTACAACTAAGAAACCCTGGCTATAACACAACAAACAAGCTTAGGAAGACTCTGAAAGGTGGAAAGAAGTCAAACTTCCCAGGCACCTGAAACATGACAACGCAGGGGAGATCCCCGAGTTTCCTTACTGCCTCCCTTATATCCCAGACAGGGCCCGGTAGAAACCTCAAACCAAGAATTGCCAACAGGTACAGATAAAAGAAAAAGCTTCAAGAAAAGCTGGATACCCCTAGTTGAGGGACCAGAAAAAGGATGGCAAAACAACAGAAAACTCTTTTGGCAACACCGGCACTACTCCAACCAACCAACAGAAAAAAAGCACGTCTCCTTATGTGGGATCTTGCAAGCCCCACTGGAAGAAGCAGGTGGTGCTCTAATTTCCCTGCAGGGGTACTGATGGGGCTGAGCAGAGAGCTGAGCTTCTATCCCTGTGCAAGGAAGCAGGCAGTGCTCTGATTCCCCCCCCATAGGGTAGTATCAGCAGATCCAGCAGTGAGCTGAGCCTCCACCCACACTGGGTAGTAGGGGGACTTAACGAGGCAGTGAGAAATGAAACTAGTCAGTACTCTGATCTCCCCCCATCCCAAGTGTTAGCAGGGCCCAGCAGTGGGGAACTAAGTATCCACCCCCATCTGGCATCAATGACACTGGACAAGGTGGTGCTAATCAGGTCTAGTCAGTGCTACACCATCCACTATTCTCCTGCTTCTTGTGTCAGCATGGTCCAGTAGGAAGCTGAATCTCCACAGCAACCCAGTAGCAACAAGATTGAATAAGTTGGTGTGAAACAGGGCTAGCAGGCGTTCCTTTTCTCTCCCGTCTGCTCCCATCAGCAGGTCCCAGTGGAGAGGTGGGCCTCCAGTACCACCCAACATTAATGATGAGGCTGAATGAGGTGGCGAGAGGTGAGCTAACCCAAACTTTGCTTTCTCCCTCCCCTAGTATCAGTGGGACCCAGTCAGGAGATGAACCTCCATCCCTACCAGGCATCAACAAGGCAGAAGGAGGTGGTGAGAGGTGAGGTTTGTTGGCATTCCACTTTCCCCTTCCTCTCCCTGTATGTTTGAGGGGCTCAGCACAAAGCCAAGCTACTGCCCCTACCCTGTAGCAAAAAAGCAGTGAGTCAACCCTTGGCTTTACCCCTCACTAATGTCAGTGGGAACCAGCGGGGAGCTGAGCTTACATCCACACTAGGAGGCAATGAGATGTCATGAGTCAGTGCCCTATTTTCACTGGGAAGGTGTCCATGGAGCCAAGGGGGGAGCTGAACTTCCAGCCCACATATCTAAAATATGGCAGTGGAGTCACTGCCTACTTTTGCTGGGGTAGTATCATCGAGCACCAGAGGGAAGCTGAACATATACACCACTCAGCCCTCCTGCTACAACTCAACCAGGGGACTGACTGTTTAAAAAAAAAAAAAAGAATTAATAGGATCCAGAGTCTACTGATATAGTATCCAAAGTTTTCAGGATACAATTAAAAAGTCACTCATCATACCAAGAACCGGAAAATCACAACATGAATGAGAAAAGACCATCAACAGACACCAACATGGAAATGAATCAGATGATGGAATGATCTGACAAGAATTTTAAAGCAACCGTCATAAAAATGCTTCAACAGGCAATTACAAATTCTCTTCAAACAAATGAAAAAATATAGAAAATATCAGCAAAGAAATACAAGTTATATAAGAAAACCAAATAGAGATTACAGAACTGAAAAATACAATAATAAAAAGAGTGGAGATGACAGAAGCAAAAATCTGTGAATTTGAGGACACATCAATAGAATTTTCCCAATCTGAACAACAAGAGAAAAAAATGAACAGTCTCAGAGACTAATGGAGTAATAACAAAAGATCTAACATTTGTATCATGGGATAGCAGAAAAGAGAGAGAGAGAATGGAACTGAAAATATTTTTGAGGAAATAATGGCTGAAAACTTCCCAAATGTGGTGAATTCAAGAAGACTCAAGAAACTGAGTGAAACTCAGACAGGGATAAACCTAACAAAATTCATGTCAAGACACAAAACTTCTGAAAAGTTTTGAAAACCAAAAAGGAAAAAAAAAGAAATCATGAAAGCAGCCAGAGAGAAATAATGCATTACTTATAGTGGAATACCAATTTGAATCACAGGGTATTTCTCAAAGGAAACCATGGAGGCCAGCAGGAAATAGCACAATATTTTTCAAGTAGTGAAAGAAAAGATCTGTCAATTGTGAATTCTATATCAAGTGAAAATATCATTCAGGAATTAAGAGGAAGTAAAGGCATTCTTTGTCAAAGGAAACTAAGAAAATTTGTTACTAGCAAACCTACCTTTAGAGAATGGCTAAAGAAGTTTCTCTAAATAGCAGAGATGATAAGAGAAGAAGGCTTGGAACTTCAAAACGGAAAGAAGAACATCAGAATGGGTAAAAGCAAGAAATTAGAAATAGAAGAACAAAATAAACCCAGAGGAAGGGAAAAATAAAGATATGAGCAGAAATCAATGAAATTAAAAACAGGTACATAAGACAGAAAATCAATGAAACAGAAAGTTCTTCTTAAGAAATTGATAAAAACAGATAAACTTTAGCAAGAGTGACAAAGAGGAAAAAAGAGAGAAGACACATATCATCAATACAAGAAATAAAACATCGGATATCATTTCAGATCCTGAAGGCATTAAAAGGATAATAAAGGAATACTATGAACTGTATGCTCATAAATTTGAAAACTTAGAAGGGGACCAGTTCCTCCAAATCCACAAACTACCATACTCAACCTCAATAAAACAGGCAACCTAAATAGTCCTATAAGCACTGAAAAAAATGAATTTGTAATTAAAAAGCTCCTGAATGGTTTCACTGGGAATTCTACCAAACATTTACAGAAGAATTAACACCAATTTTACACAATCTTTTCCAGAAAATAGCAGATGGGAAAACTCTCCAACTCATTTTATGATGCTAATATTACCCAGATACCAAAACCAAAGACAGTAACAAGAAAAAGAAAAGAAAAAGAAAAAGAAAAACTGTAGAATATCTCTCATGAACTTAAACACAAAAAGTCCTCAATAAAATATTAGCAAATCTAATCCAGCAATATATAAAAGTAATTATACACCATAACCAAGTGGGATTTATTCTAAGTGTGAAAGGCTGGTTCAACATTTGAATACCAGAATAGCTATAATAAAAAACAATAGTACAAACACCTAATGTTTGCAAAGATGTGGAGAAACTGGATCACTCATACATGGCTAGTGGGAATGGAAAATGGTACAGCCACTCTGATAAAGAGGGCAGCACCTTCTTAGAAAACTAAACATGGCTTACCATACAACCCAGAAATTGCACTATTTGGCATATATCCCAAAGAAATGAACACTTATGTTCATACAAATATCTGTATACAAATGTTCATATAAGCTTTATTAATAATAATCTAAAACTGGAAATAACCCAAATGTCCTTCAGTGGGGGACTGGTTAAACAAACTGTGATACGTCCATACCAATGGAACACCACTTAGCAATAAAAAGGAACAAACTATCGATACAGCAACAGTTTGGATGGATCTCAAGGGAATTAGGCTGAGAGAAAAAAGCCAATCCCAAAAGGTCACATACTACATGGCTTTATCTATACAACATTCTTGAAATTATAAAATTATAGAAATGGAGACCAGATTAGTAGTGGCCATAGGTCAGGGATAAGGGAGGAGAGTGTGACTATAAAAGACAACATGAGGGATCCCTGTGGTGATACAAGTGTTCTGTATCTTGACTGTATCCTGGTTGTGATATTGTACTGTAGGTGTGTTAGTCTGCTCAGGCCTCCATAACAAAATACCATAGACTGGTGGTTTAAGCAACAGACATTTATTTCTCACAGTTCTGAAGGCTATGAAATCTAAAATCAAGGTCCTGACAGATTCAGTTTATTGTAAGGGCCCTCTTCCTGGCTTGCAAATGGCTACCTTCTTGCTGTATCCTGACATGGCCAAGAGAGAGAACTCTGGTGTCTTTTCCTCTTCTTATAAGGGTACTAATACCATCATGGGGGCCCCACTCTCATGACCTCATCTAAACCTAATTAACTCACAAAGGCCCTACCTCCAAATATTATCACATTAGGGGTTAGGGCTTCAACATATGAATTTTGGGAGAGAACATTCAGTCCATAACAAGGTTTCTTTTTATTACTGTGATAAATTTTTATTATTGTGATAGCATGAAGTTTGCCATTCTGACCATTTTTAACAGCATAATTTAGTAGCATTAAGCACATTCACAGTGTGATATAACCATCACTGCTATCTATTTCCAAAACTTTTCCATCACTCAAAACAAAAACTCTATAACCATTAAAATAATAACTCCCCATTTCCCCTCTCAGCCCCTGGCAACTTCTATTCTACTTTCTGTCTCTATGAATCTGCCTGTTTGTACTATAGTTTTGCAAGATGTTATCATTGGGGAAAACTGCTAAAGGCTACACAGGATCTCTCTGTATTATTTCTTACAACTGTATATGAATCCACAATTACCCCAAAATTTTTAAAAAGAAATTCATTCATGTTTTTGTCTATTATTTTTATTATTATTAAAATCTCTGATCCATTTACTAATTAACCTCTTAATCTCCTGAACTAGTGCTGCATCACATGGTGGCAACCACTCCTCTCCCCTAGTCAAACATGTGGCATGTGGCAACAACTCCTCTACCCGAGTCAAACCTTTTTACATTGGATCAAATAATTTTGGTCTTTTCAACTTCTCTCATGCCCACTTTCTACCTCTTAACCATTTTAGTGAATGTTCCAGAAGACAACATACTTTCAAGGAAAGACAGAAATTGGAACAGCCACAAAATGAATACATAACACTAACAAGCAACTACAATGACGACAGCAGGAAAAACTACAATGATTTATTAACTGCTAGGAATTCTAGATAATTACAGCTGTCCCTTGGTATCCACAGGGGATTGGCTCCAGGACCCCCTGTGGACACCAAAATCCATGGATTCTCAAGTCCCTTATATAAAATGTCATGGCAGGATATTTGCATATAACCTATGCACATCTTCCCGTATACTTTAAATCATCTCTAGATTACTTATAATACCTAATACAATATAAATGCTACGTAAATAGTTGCTGGCATGCAGCAAATTCAAGTTTTGCTTTTTGGAACTTTCTGGAATTTTTTTCCCAAATATTTCTGATCCAGAGTTGGTTGAATCTGCAGATGTGGAACCTGTGGATATGGGGAGCCAATTGTATATCATTTAATCTTTACATCAACATTGCAGGAAAAGTATTATTAGTGCAATTTTATATACAAAGAAATTTCATCTTGGAGAGGTTAACTAAGCCAAAATTACACCTTTATTAAAATGATGGAGAATGCAGGTACATTTGGCATAAGAGCTTATGCACTTTCCTCTGCGAAGAACTGAATTGAATCCAGAAACTCTCATTTGGAAAGCAGCAGGACATTCAGTTAGCCCAGGTCTTTTCTTGTCCCAGGTCTCAGAAACAAAATATCACACTCTAACTCTGTATTAGTTTGCTAGGGCTACCATAACAAAATACCACAAACTGGGTGATTCAACAACAGAAATTAATATTCTCACAGTTCTGGAAGCTAGAAGTCCAAGATCAAGATGTTGGTAGGTTTGGTGTCTCCTGAGGCCTCTCTCCTTGGCTTGTAGATGGCCTACTTCTCCCTGTGTCCTCACATGTTCTCTCCTCTGTGCATGCACGTGCCTGGTGTCTCTTTTTGTATTCAAATTTTCCTTTGACACCAGTCAGATTGGATCAGGGCCCACCCCAATGGTCTCATTCTAATTTAATCACCTTCGTAAAGGCCCTATCTCCAAATACAGTCACATTCCGAGGTACTGGGGGTTAGGGCTTCAACGTGTGAATTTGGTGGGAGGGACACAAATTCAGCCCATAACAGGCCCTGAGACTGGATGTGGGTGGGGAGGAGAGAAAAAAGGAAGTTTAAAACCAAGATAAACACCTCCACAAAATCATGTGTTTCAAGTAGGTGCAATCCTGCTCATTTACATTTCATCTAGCCCAGAGTCTTCTAAACTTCTTTTGACCGTACTCATGATAAAATTTTTTTAATACATTTTGCATTATGGCTCAATACATATGTATTTATTATTATAAAACCAGACAAGAGTCACAAATTAATTCTGATCTTACTATTTGCAATGCATTCCAACGTTTTCTATTTTGTTCTTTTGAATTAAAAGATTGTTAGTTGCCCCTCACTGAATTGATTTTAGGAACTGCTCTTCTTTACAACCTGCTGTTTGAAAATCAATGTTCTAATTTGTGCTGTCAGCAGTGATTGTTAAATTATTTTGTTCATTCTACCACTGCTCTTAAATCCCGGATCCCGCTCTCTTACCACCCCACACATGTACTGGATCAATTGAATTTTGTTTTTTTTCAAAGCCTCAATCCACTTATTCATTAGTTTCGTTTCGTAATTCTTTCATTTCTGTCAACTGCCCAGGAAACTGTGGCGCCATTTCCTCCGTAACAAATAGAAAATTGCCATCTAATGGTGGAAGGGAGACAGTGCAGGCCTACATTTAGCATCCTTCCACCCTTTTTTTTTTAATCTCTGCTTTTCCCCCTTCCCCCTTTCTGATGCAATTTTCACAAATACTTGGCAGCATTTTAGTAGGGATTCTTTAAAAATCTTCCTGAAGTGATATTGCATTCTGTAAATTTAGCTACTCCTTTCACAGAAGTTTGAAGGTCTGGGTGCTAGATGCAGCTCTGTCCTATACTAGCTGTGTGACCTTGAACATGCTACTTTACCTCTCTGAGTCTCAGTTGTCTTAACCAAAAAATGCCGTGATAAAACATGCCCTGACAACTTTGCTGAGTTGTCTTGCAGTTCAACAAAGAAAATACAGCCTGTTTCTGCCCCTTCCCTGTCTATCCTCAACTCCCCAGGCAGATCCTGTTAAAACTAAGTCAGATCATGTCACTCCCTGCTCAAAACCATCAACTGGTTTCTCAGAGTAAAACTCCAAGTCTTTACCATCACCTAAAAGGTCCTACATAATGTAATCTGCTCGGCCCCCTAATACCACCGGGTAGGGACATTGGAATGCCACTGCCTGTTTCCATAGGGCCAAGGAGGGGGGTTGGGTGGAAGATCAGTTCCCTGTTTGGCCCCCCTGGAGTAGGGTGTGTATTATCAAAAAGATTTTCTGTTCTGGAAGGCCACCATTTTCCTGTTCCTTTGGCTAGGGAAACTAGGCTTTTCTTGGAGCTTTTTGTTCCTTTTTTTTTTTCTTTTTTTTTTTTTTTGCTCTGTGCCTGTTGGAAGTTCCAGATTGGAGGCTTCTGCAGCCATTGTCCAGAATGTAGAGGCAATAAGGAAGCCAAGGAAACTCACTACCATGTTGTTCCTCAAGTCCTGAGGTCCCTGGACCATCTACCATCTTCTTTCCACATTTCAGATTCTTCTTATGCTTGTTTGTGTGCTATTTCCAGGGTTTTGTTTTTTTTTTTTAAGTTGTAAGAGATAGGATGTGGTAGGAATGGGGCTACTCCATCTCAGACAGAACTGGAAGTGAATATTAGATTTGAGAACCTCTGAAGAGGGCCCAGATGTGAAAAACATACAATGCTGTTTGTGCTACCTTAGAGGAACCTTTCCACGTAGCACTTGAAGAACCACCTTCCCTAGGAAAGACAGAGGAACTCTCACGTACCTATCTTGCAGACACAACAAAACAGAAAAAAAAAAAACACAAAAAAACAAACAGGGCAACCAGCTAAGGCTGTAGAGGTTTTTCCCTGAACAGAGACATCCCACTGAGGCAGTGAATAGGACTGAAATCAGTTATATTCGCCTTTCAAAACTCTGTGTCTTGGTGTGGGCAAACCCATGAGGAAGACATGCCATTTTGTAATTCATTTGCCAAGAAGGGGCACCATCTTGTATGCAGAAGGTGCTGTTATGGACTTGGAGGCACTAAACATACAAGTTATATCTTCACTAGAGTACCTCCTTACTATAATTATGACCATTCTTCCTCTCTGTGCTTGTGAACTCAGAGTTTGGTATGTCTTTGGGTCTCTGGGGAAGAAGGGGGCCCTCTCCAGGCAGCTGTCCTCTTTCGGTTTTCTCATCAATTAGGAACCTTTCCACTTTCCATCTTCCAAAAATTACTTAAAAGTTCTGGTCCACTGATGATATCCTTCTTTTTTCAGAGCTTTTATGGATGAATATTTTTAAAAATATCTATTTGGATGTTTCACTAGGATTTTGGAAAAAGGCAAGACAAATACAAGTGTTGGTTTCTCATCTTGTGCTTGAAATCTGACAATGACCTAACAATGACATTTGAAAAATTTGTCCAGGATGCTTGTGTCCTATCAACCTTAAAATAATAAAAGATGCAATGAAATAAAGTAAAACACAAATTTACAATCTAACTAAAACCTCAACAGTATTGATATCAGAAGTTTGTAAAAGAGGAAACAATAGACAAAAGACTTTGTAACTTCATCTCATACCTCCTAGCAACTAAAATGAAGAAGAAAACCAAACATATAAATGACAGTAATACAATCTGAGAAAGTTTCCTAAATATATTATTACTATAATCTCAGTCTCTCCTTACCTCTTCCTCCCTCCTTGTCACTACTCTTTCTTTCTACACACACACACACACACACACACACACACACACACATACACACACACGCAAACACACTCACCACAGTACTATGGCTTTTTAGTGAAAAGTTAACTATTTTTGTTTACAGAAAAAGCTTCTGTTTTTTTTTTCATGTAAACTCAGATAATGGATTAGAAAATATTAAGTTCTTATTTGCATAGTTAAGAATTAACCTTACCCAAACAAAAGTCTGGCTTGTGTCCATGGCTCTAGGGAGGTAATGTTTAAGTCCTTAGTAGTCCCACCTGATGAGTGTCTTTGTTTTACTTGGTGGGGGGGCAGTCTTGGACCACACCAGATACTCTAACAATGTGATTTACGGTGGGGCTTTGGGTCATGTGGTATCAGCTCCCCTCTGGAGGAGCTGGAAACTAAGATTGGCCACACAGGCAGTCATCTGTGTCTATGTGACTGAGTCCCAATAAAATCTCTGGACACCAAGGCTCAGGTGAGCTTCCCTGGTTGATAATAATCTGTGTGTATTGTTACACATCATTGCTGAGAGGAGTTAGCTTTGTCCATGACTCTTCTGGGAGAGGACAGTTGGAAGCTTCTCACTTGGAACTCTCCTGGACCCTGTCCTATGCACCTCTTCCCTTTGCTGATTTTAATCTGTATCCTGTCACTGTAATAAACCATAACTATGAGCTTAACAGCTTTTTTTGAGTTCTGTGAGTTCTTATAGTGAATTATTGAACTTAAGGGTGGGGTTAGGGTCCCTCTGACAACAATACCAAATATTGTCAAAGACAGAGTAACAGGAATCTCATTTATTGTTGGTGGAAATGCAAAGTGGTACAGCCACTTCGGAAGAAAATTTGGCAGTTTCTTATAAATGTAAACTCATATAATAGACTTATCACATGATCTGGCAATTCTGCTCTTAAGTATTTACCCAGGTGAACTGAAAGACTATACTCACACCAAAAAACCTGTATGCTAATGTTCAGAGTAATTTTATTCATAATCACTCCAAACTGGAAACAACCACAACTGTCAAAGAAAACAAAAGAAAAACAAAAAAAAACTATGTTATATCTATGCAATGGAATACTAGTTGGCAATAAAAAGAACATACTTGATTCATGCAACAATGTGGATGAATCATAAATGTATTTTTATAAGTGAAAAAAGCCATATACAAAAGGCTATGTATTGTATGATTCTATCTATATGTCATTCTGCAAAAGGTAAAACTATAGGGATGGCAAAAAGATCAGTAGTTGCCAGAGGTTGGGGTAGAAGACAAGTTAACTACAAGTGGTTTGCACAGGAAAATTTTTCTGTTATGGGACTGACTCTTCAGTATGGTACTAGAGTGGTGGATCCATGATTCTATGCATTTGTAAAAACCCATAGAATTTTACAAAACAAAAAGTAAACTTTATGCAAGTAAAAAATGTCAACCAAGATATCAGGGCATCCCAGGATGGAATGAAACATGTGACAAATGAATTTCAGTATATTACAAATGCATGACATGACTTCACTGAAGGCTGTGAGAGAAAAAAAGCCAACCTCATTAATTTTTTAAAAAATAGGCCTATTTTTGAATAATTTTAGATTTACAGAAAAGTTACAAAGATAGTACAGAGTTCCTTATTCAATTTTCTCTATTGTCAACATCTCTCATTTTCATGGTGCATTTGTCAACTAAGAAACCAACATTAGTACATTACTATTAACCAAACTGTAGACTTTATTTGGATGTCAGCAGTTTTTCTATTAACATTCTCTTTTCTGTTCCAGGATCCAATCCAGGATACATTGCATTTATTTATGTCTCCCCAGTCTCTTCTGGTCTTTGACAGTTTCTCAGTCTTTCCTTGTTTTCCATGACCTTCACACTCTTGAGGAATACTGGCCTTATATCCAGTAAAATGTCCCTCAGTCTGAGTTTGTCTGATGTTTTTCTCAGGATTATACTGGTATTATTAGTTTTGGGGAAGAATACCATAGAGGTGAAGTGTCTTTCTTATCACATCATATCAGTTGGTATATATTATCAACTTCACTTATTACTGATGATGCCAACCTTCACATCACTTGGTTAATGTAGTGTTTGCCATGTCTCTCCACTGTAGGGTTACTATTTTTCCTTTTCCCTACTTTACTTTGGATATGAGCCACTAAGTCTAGCCCACCCTCGGAGGGAGTATCCACCTATATTATTTGGAATTCTTTTGTAAGCAAGACTTGTCTCTCCTCCCCCATTTATCTATTTATTCAAGCATTTCTGATTAACTTATGAAAACAGTGTTTTCACTGAACAATCTAAGGCTAAATACAAAAAGAACTTTACATAAACACTGTATTCTAGTTGATAATTTTGTTTCTCACAGCAACAATTCTAAAACTACTTTACATTTTTATTGTTGAACAAACAAGTAAGCAAATTGTGGTAATAGGACCCAGATTTCTCCCTGTCAGAGAAAGAACTTACAAATAAGCAAGTGGGATAAGCTAGAATAAACCCAGAGGTGCTGGGGTGCTAGATTAGAATCAGAAATATCAGTATGAATACAGGTAGGTAGGTAAGTGGGAAGGTAGGTAGATAGATATTTATAGATAGATTGATACAGAATTATAGATATTTGTGTATACAGGAGTTAGTATACATACATATATTTCCTTTCTCTGTCTGCTGAGAGGGTCTAGAAGCAATGACATCTCAGTACCAATGAGCACTCCCAGTGCCCAGATCTTGGCTTTTAAATACTACTCTCTAATAAAAGGAACTCGGGTTCCCTGGAGAAATGGCTGAATCTAAGGATGGAATACACTACCTGTGTACAGTAATACACTGATATCCATATTATTACATGACATATTTTAAATATTGGCAACTAATTACATAATTGAAAAAATATGTATGCAAGCCATTGGTGTAGGGGCCAAACACCTCTAGCAGCTGAATAGAGCCTATGGGTCAGAGCCATTGTGTATGGTTGTGTAGGCTATGTACTGCAAAACCCTATAGGCACCATCCATGTAGAACACAACATAAACAGTACCCTTAGGGTTAGGCAGTGTATAATCATACAAGTGCTACACCATGGGGTCAGCAGTTTGCAATGTTTGCTTGATCTCCTTCACCAAATTTGTGTCAACATCACTGCCAGGACTTCGAGTTCCTCTATAATATGGACCTTTTCCAGCCAAATATCCCTCTACTGAACGTTCCTTAATCTGTCTTACATCCTAAAGGGACCACATGCTCATCAATCAATTTGTTCAGGCTTTTCTCACACCCTTCTTGGTTCATGCTGCTCTCCCTACTCCTTTCCTTATTTCTTTCCCTACCAACTCATCTCCACTAGAATACTACCTGTTTATCTTCTCCCAAGAAGCCTCAATTAACTGTGACGTCATTGCCCTTTGAAGCTTTATAAAGAGAAAAGAGTCATTTTTGGCATTTGTCCTATTCTTCCTCTTATAATATAAATCTGAGTTCAGGATTCTTATTTATCATTTTGTCCCAAAGTAGGGCCTCCATATAATAGTTGTGCAGGCTATGCATCCTGCTCTATGTAGATGCGCCCTCTGGAGGTGTGCAGTGTACAGTCTGCCCAACTCTATGGAGCAGTCCTGCAATATTAATGCTTTCCACATAAGTGTCCTGTAAATCGCTATTTAGTTGAAATAGAAACATAAACTTCATAGTTCTATAGGAGTAAGTTATAGAATATATAAAATACATTGATTTTTTTGCTCATGTACAGGAAAGATGGTTGCATAAAGTAAGTTTTTACTATCAAATTTTTAAAAACATTTAGCTCCTAAGGATCTCTAGATGTGAAAATTCAAAAGCCTTTTTCAACTCTCTAGAGGTACCATTTATAATTGAGTGTGTATGCAAGCACCCAACTCTGATGGAATTTTTCATTCTTACTCACCACCACAACAAAAGCAATAATGTTTATTTGTCTACAGTGACTTCCCCTTCTCCATCTGGCTAACTTCTTCTCATCTTTCAAGACTCGATGTCTCCATCGACAGATGAATGGATAAAGAAGATGTCATGTATATATACACAATGGAATATTACTCAAACATAAAAAAGAATGAAATAATGCCATTTACAGCAACATGGATGGACCTAGAGATTTATCATACTAAGTGAAGTAAGTCAGACAGAGAAAGACAAATATCATATACCACTTATGCATGGAATCTAAAAAAAATGATACAAATGAACTTATATATAAAACAGAAATAGACTCACAGACATAGAAAACAAACTTATGGTGACCAAAGGGGAAAGGTGGGGGAGGGATAAATTGGGAGTTTTGGATTAACAGATATACACTACTATATTTAAAATAGGTAAACAACAAGGGCCTACTGTATAGCACAGGGAACTATATTCAATATCTTGTTATAACCTATAATGGAAAAGAATATATATGTGTAACTGAATCATTTTGCTGTACACTTGAAACTAACACAACACTGTAAATTAACTGTACTTCAATTTTTTAAAAAACTCTGGAGGGCTTCCCTGGTGGTGCAGTGGTTGGGAGTCCGCCTGCCGATGCAGGGGGCGCGGGTTCGTGCCCTGGTCCGGGAGGATCCCACGTGCCGCGGAGCGGCTGGGCCCATGAGCCATGGCCGCTGAGCCTGCACGTCCGGAGCCTGTGCTCCGCCAACGGGAAGGGCCGCAACAGTGAGAGGCCCGCGTACAAAAAAAAAACAAAAAACAAAACTCTGGAAATGAAAAAGAGACTCAATATCACCTTTAGAAGGCTTCCTGAATCATCTCCCACTTCTGTAGGGCTGATGCTCTACTGGACCCCATAGTACCCAGTTACTTCTATCATATAGTGACAGTATCTTTTCATGTTGATGCCCTTCATTGAAACATAAGGTCCTGGGACTTCCCTGTCGGCACAGTGGTTAAGACTCTGTGCTCCCAATGCAGGGGGCCTGGGTTTGATCCCTGGTCAGGGAACTAGATCTCACATGCATGCCGCCACTAAGGGTTTGCATGCCACAACTAAGGAGACAGCCTGTCGCAACTAAGGAGCCCTCAAGCCACAACTAAGGAGCCTACGTGCCGCAACTAAGACCCGGCGCAACCAAATACATATACTATTTTTAATTAATAATAAAAATAGAAATATGATCTCAGTCAGTAACATTGCTAATGGTTGTTCTCTATGTTTAGTGGTCCAAGATATCAATATTCAATCAAATATCTACAAAAATCTGTGCAGTGGATTTTAGCATAGTTCTTTTTTATTACAAGTGTTGACTTTCTTTTTTAAATAACTTTTAAAAATTTTATTTATTTTTGGCTGCATTGGGTCTTCGTTGCTGCACGCGGGCTTTCTCTAGTTGAGGCGAGGGGGCTACTCTTCGTTGTGGTGTGTGGGCTTCTCACTGCCGTGGCTTCTCTTGTTGCGGAACACTCGCTCCAGGCGCGTGGGCTGCAGTAGTTGTGGCTCGCGGGCTCTTGAGCACAGGCTCATTAGTTGTGGCGTGTGGGCTTAGCTGCTCCAGCTAAGCATGTGGAATCTTCCCGGACCAGGGCTTGAACCCGTGTCCCCTGCATTGGCAGGCGGATTCTTAACCACTGCGCCACCAGGGAAGTCCCAGTGTTGACCTTTTTGATTTTTGAAAATACTTCTTTTGAGAGACTGCTTCATCTTGTCTCTACAAGTAAGGACTTATTTACTCAAATAACCATTGAACATATTGTTTCTGTGAGAGCAATAAATGACTACAAGAAGAACATATCCATTTCTGGTTTGCAGAACCATCATTCCACAGTTGTTTGAGGCATTATCACAGCATCCTTGAGTAAAGGTTTTTCTTCTGCTGAAATCTGTGACATGTATCAGCAAGAGTTGGGATAGCTGCTGTGGACTTGTGGAACCTGCTCCCTCATGCCTGGCTTTGAGCAACAAACTGATCCCATCAAAGCTTTTTTCTCCCTAAGTGTCAGACAACTGACTCAACTTTGAAAAACCTAACCATCCAGTTGCTTAATTTCATTAACCAAATAAGCTGGTGTGTGTTGTGTGAGTGTGCGTACATATGTGTTGTGTATGCAGGAGCTGAGATGGTTGTTTACAAACTGTAAAAAACTCAAATTTAAAAACAAAACAAGAAAACTAGATCTCAGGGAACAAAAACCAATACGTCCAAACTATGACTGCCTGTGAGGAAGCTGTCACATTTTCTCTACTTAAAGGCACCTTTGACAAGGTCAATTTCTTCACTCCCATGAGTAATCTTTTGTGGGTCATTGATTAGGCCCTTACATAACACAGAGATGAATAAGAAAGTTTGATATTAAATGAAAGAGATGAGGGACTTCCCTGGCGGTCCAAGTGGTTAAGACTTCACCTTCCAGTGCAGGGGGTGTGGGTTCGATCCCTGGTCGGGGAGCTAGGATCCCACATGCCTCACAGCCAAACACCAAGACATAAAACAGAAGCAATATTGTAACAAATTCAATAAAGACTTTAAAAATGGTCCACATGAAAAAAAAATCTTTAAAAAAATGAAAGAGATGAGAAAAGAATTATTTCTCACTGAGAAAGAGGAAAGCTATGGTCATACACTTAAACAAATGAACTGAAGTATTTTGCTGAGTTAATTCACACAAAGGTACCAGGGAATATAAGGAGTTTTTAGAGATGTTATCCTCAAAGAATACATATGAGAGAGAAAAATATGCATATGAAATTAAGTTGGAAGGGAAAGTTAATACATACAATTACAACAATAGATCAGCTAATGTCGGACTTAAAACTCAGTTATGAGAACTGTATAAAAGGTGAACATGCCTTAATTAATACAAATGAGAATGAACAGAGTCACGTTCTGCCCCTAAATGTACCAAGAACCCCTAGAGAAGAGCATGCTCAAAACGGTACAGAAACAGAGATGGGCAGGGAGCAAAGTTTATAACTTCCCCCTCACAGCTGATCATCCTTAAACACATTGTCCTCTGAATTCAAAGTAAGCATAAGACAGGAAAACCCTCCTAGATCTTGTTCTAGACACATCTCTCTTTTTTTTTAACATCTTTATTGAAGTATAACTGCTTTACAATGTTGTGTTAGTTTCTGCTGTATAACAAAGTGAATCAGCTATACGTATACATATATCCCCATATCTCCTCCCTCTTGCATCTCCCTCCCACCCTCCCTATCCCACCCCTCTAGGTGGTCACAAAGCACCGAGCTGATCTCCCTGTGCTATGCGGCTGCTTCCCACTAGCTATCTATTTTACATTTGGTAGAGACACATCTCTTTTTATCTCTTTATCACAAAGATAAATACTCTCCAGAATGGTAGAATTTGCCAGTTCTCTGAAAGCGTGATGAGGAGGAAACAATTTTGCTTTGACAGTCAACTGACACATATATGACTGTTTATGTCAATTATTTCTCCAATTATGGAAAGATGATCGATTTTAACTGAAGACATAATTCTAGCATTCAGAGTCCTTTTTTTTCTTCTAAGTCGTTGGCTTGGATCAGTTATCCAGCTTTCAATGACATGAGTTTCAGGGCCACAGCCCTTGATCTGCCCTCCCACACTTCTCCTATCATAAGGCCAAGAGTACAAGTACCTGCCCAGAGCAAAAACCCCAGCATGTTTCCTCACAAATTCCCAAATCCAATGGAAACCAAGCTGAAAGGACTCAAGAAACTAGAAGGGAGAGCATTTGAAAACAACCTAACAAAACAGGTACTTTTCTTACCTATTTTACCACCACTTTACTTGTGCTCATGGAAGTGGTGAGGGGATGAGGAAAGGCCTTATTTTCTATAATACTGGCTATTGGCAACTTGATTTAAGGCATTTTTTTCCTCACAAAACACACAACTGAAAGTGGAAAGTCCTTCGATAGGTGGCCAATTGTGATTGTTAGTTTTATGTGTCAACTTGACTGAACTAAGGGATGCCAGGATATCTGGCAAAGCATTATTTCTGGATGTGTCTGTGAGAGTGTTTCTGGAAGAGATTGGCATTTGAATCAGTAGACTGAGTAAAGAAGATTCCCCTCACCAATGCAGGTGGGCAGCATCCAATCCATTGAAGGTCTGAGTGGAACAAAGAGGGGGAGGAAGGGAAAGTTCACTCTCTCTGCTTAAGCTGAGACATCCATCTTCTCCTGCCCTTGGACGTTAGTGCTTCTGGTTCTCAGGCCTTCGGACTCAGACTGGTATACCATCAGGTTTCCTGGTTCTCCAGCTTGCAGGCAGCAGATCAGGTAACTTCTCAGCTTCCATAACTGCATGAGCCAATTCCTATAATTTTCTATCTATCTATCTATCTATCTATCCTATTGGTTCTGCTTCTCTGGAGCATCCTAAATAATATACCAATGTTTTTGTGGAATGTAGAAAGCATGGCTTTTTATATCACCTGGTGATATAAATACTCAGAAGGTTAACCCCAAACTTCCAAGGTATAAAGTGATAGTGGGAAGGGATGGTCATATTCAAATTGTTAAAATATCCATAGGGAAGACATAGAAACTCACCACAGACGTTTATAAAACATCAATCATCAGAAATCCCATCCTAACACTAGCCTCAAATACACCTTCTGAATACCTGAGCTTAAGTAAGAGTGATTAGCTCTAGTACTTGGAAATGTGGGAACAGAACCCTACTGGGAAGTAAAAAATCAAACCTGTCAAGAAACAAATCTCTCTTTCCCGTACGTAAACAATTGCCCCAAAAGAGACTGAAGGGCTAACACCGTATCCTTAAAAGAGAAAATCAGAATACAAAGGGTAACATCTCTAAAAGGAATTTCCTGTTTTCACACCAAGCTTCTGCTTCACTACGTTGATGGTGTGCAGAAAACAAAAACAGGAATCCTTTGGGTTGACTGAGCAGAGGCACACAGAGTACAAGCCTGTGAAAATAGTAGCCCTGCTCATGGACCAAGGGCTGAGAACGTCCAATAGAAATATAACCATAGCTGGCGTTGACCAAGGTCAGGCCCCACACTGGCTACTTCATACCTGCATTTGATTATTTAACTCTCATGGCAACCATCTGAAATAGATATTTTTATTTCCATCTTAAAACGAGGAGACAGAGGCATCAAGAGACTAACTAACCTGTCAAGCTAGCTGTATAGAGCCTAACACAACTAGCAAGTGACAGTCAGGAGTCAGCCCATGTCTTTCTGATTCCTCCCTTTAAGCAACTCTTGCTCCCTGTATTGAGACTGATTCTTTACTCCCAGGTCTTTACAGCCTCTTCTTTCGCAGACATGCAAAGGACAATGCCATGATTAACTCATTCAGCATGGAAACTGTCATTGTAAAAATTACAGAGGCTCTCTCTAGAGAAAGCCAAAATATCGGTATGAAAAATAAAATTCACAGTCAATCTGACATTAATTTGCCACGTCTGAAGAATTGAGTGCTACAATTTTTATTTGCTAATGTATCCCATTCCTGAAAGTGTTGGATAGCTGATATTTTTGTTTTAAATTAAAATGGAAAAAATATAGGTTTCAAACTGTTAAAGATATTGTGAATGTGCTTCAAATTATTATTTTTTAGAGGGGAAGTCTCAAAATCAGAGCTGGAAACAGCTAGTTTGAATGATTTTTTAAAAATAATTAGTTTAGCAGACTTATCCAGATGAAGCTCACATCTTGGAACTGTGAAGTTCTAGATTGTCCTTTGGCAGAGGGAAGCAGGTAAGTAATCTATAATAACCTACACCTCAACCTCCCCCTCCCGTACTTCCAATCTCTCTAATAGCAATAACTTCTCTCTCTGGCTTAAAACATCTGAACAGCTCTATGTTCTGTCAGTTTACTAATTACAATAATTCTATCTCTGCAATCGTTTCCTTCCTGCTCCCTGTCTGTTGCAACCACCTGTATCCTACTTCAGATCCTTTTTAACTCTTGCCTCTGAAGTGGCTTCTTTCCCTGTGCCCAGTTCTTCCTACTCTGTCTTATATTTAGCCAGAGAGTTTTATCTACAAAAGCACATCAGTCAATTAACATAAAGCACATAGATCATCTTCAAAACCTCCAGTGATTCCCTATTGCCAAACCAGAAACAAGCAAAACAATACAAAACAAAATGCAAAACAAAATGCAGTTCTCAGTTTCGCATTAAAGGCCTCCCATGATCTGATCACTGTTTATTTTTCCAGACAAGATGGCTTCCCAATATCCCATCCGCTGCACCATACTCTGTAGTCACAGAAGACAATGCAATAGGTCCCTAAAACACCTTGCATTCTCCTACTAGGGCTTTTTTTTTTTTTTTTTGCTTCAAAATACTATAAGTTCTGTGAAAATGGAAATTTTGCTTGGTGTACTATAAATATTTGTTAAATAAATGAGTGAATGAATGGTGTTCCCCCTGTGTGGAATGGTCTTTTCTCCCATCCTTACCTGTCTATGTACTATCAGTTCCCTCCA
This sequence comes from Pseudorca crassidens, assembly GCF_039906515.1. Taxonomy (NCBI): domain Eukaryota; kingdom Metazoa; phylum Chordata; class Mammalia; order Artiodactyla; family Delphinidae; genus Pseudorca; species Pseudorca crassidens. Next base: position 92,740,278 of record NC_090317.1, on the reverse strand, counting down.
TACATCATTTAAATCATTCCTCCTCCACAATCCTTCCCTGATGACCCTTACAGAGTCCGTCCCTTGACTATGTCTGCTCTTCCCTTGATTGGCTCTTCTCTGTTCTAACATTTCCACAGGCTGCCTCAGATTACAGGCCCTCCGGCCTCTTGTTCTGCTAGAAAAGCCCTCGGAGAGCAGAGGTAAAGTGTGTACTTCAAGCATGGGGCCTGGCACATAGTAGGAGCTCAAAAGGATAATCATCATCATGTATTAAACTGAAGCTTATTAACAACAGCAGGCCACACAATACATTCCTGTGTACATGGTTTTTATCTGTATGAGATTTATTTTATCTTCAGGGACAAACTGTGGAATATACAAACATATGTATATATCTAAATCAGGGATCAGTAAACTTCTCCTGAAAAGAGCCAGACAGTAAATATTTTAGGCTTTATGAACCATAAGATCTCTGTTACTTTTATGGCAAAAATAGGCATAGACGTATAAACAAATGGGCATGACTGTATTCCAGTAAAACTTTATTTATAAAAGCAGGCAGTGGGCCATGAAAGGGACCAGGATGTCACCCTGGCATTAAGAATTATTTTGAGCTGAAGCATTTGAGTTCCAGAAATTCCTTATCAGCCTAAAAGCAGAGCCTCCCACAAGAACTCAATTGTCACAAATCTCTCCCCAGGAGCAAATCCCATCTTCTCTTCTCCAGGAGAGGAGGAGTTGACATCACACTCAAACAGACATTACCATAAACTATCATAACTCCCATCTATGTTCCTAAGGACCCATTTATCCTTCCAAAAAGTCATTTGCGTTTCCATTAGTACCCTTTCTCTGTCCCCAACCCCTCTCTAAAAAGTCATTTGTCCTCCCAGAAGTACCCCCTGCCCCTCCCCATCTCCTATTGAGATGATATATAAGCTCCAAACTCTAACCACCGCCTTGAGTCACATTTTTCTGCAAACTGTTGAGTACCTATGCAAATAAACACCTGTCTTTTTTTCTTGCTAATCTCTCTTTTGTCAGTTTAATTTGCAGGTCTCTGAGCACTGAACCTAAGAGGGTAGATAAAAAGGTGTTTTTCTCCCCAAAAGTTGGATTTGCCCCAAGGGGCATAGTTTTCCAGCCCTGTATTGAATCATAACATCAAATTAGCAGGAACAATGGCTGCTGTGTTTCTTCAGTTTCTCCTTTCACTGAGGCAGACAAAACTCTGTTTCCAATTAAGATCAAAAAACACTCATTCCTATACTTCAATAAAGGGCTTCTCAGTGCTGATGACTATGTTCCTGCTGGAGGGATGCAAAAATAAATACGTGAAAAGTCACTTGTGAGCATCCAGTACATAAATATTTGGCATTTTGTAGTATCATTTCCTTCCCCTCTATTTCCCAATTTATACCCTGTTGATTTTTTAAAATTTTTATTTATTTATTTATTTATTATTATTTTTTTTTTGGCTGTGTTGGGTCTTGTTTCTGTGCGAGATCTTTCCCTAGTTGCAGCGAGCGGGGGCCACTCTTCCTTGCGGTGTGCAGGCCTCTCACTGTCGTGGCCTCTCCTGTTGCGGAGCACAGGCTCCAGACGCGCAGGCTCAGTAGTTGTGGCTCACGGGCCCAGTTGCTCCGCGGCATGTGGGATCCTCCCAGACCAGGGCTCAAACCTGTGTTCCCTGCATTGGCAGATGGATTCTCAACCACTGCACCACCAGGGAAGCCCTATCCTGTTGATTTTTGAACTTTGTTAACTTTTTGGCACTGAAAATAGATTCTGTTTTCAGAGTGATTTGCCATTCTAGACATATATAATATTTTCCCTTTCTAAAGAATTCCTTTTTGAGAGGGAAAAAAAGCACACAAAAAATAAATCCAAATACTGAATTGAATATTCATTATGGTCTCAACTATATAACAAATGTTCACAGAATTGGTAAGTAAATACTCTTCAGTATTACAGAGAAAAATTTTGTTTCAATGGAGAACACTGCATCTTTTATAGCACACCCTTTGGGTTATCAGATTCTGGTCCTGTTCATTGTCTTTGAACCGTTTTGCATCTCTTTGTAAATTACAGGTAAATAGTAAATATTCAAACTCTACCTTGTCTGACGGGAGATTTAATTGACTTCCTCTCCCTCTGGAAAAACCAGTTTGGGTTCTTACCTGCAAACTGGACTGGATCCTATTACTTTACCCAAATTGTCCATTCTTAACACATTGTCCATTCTTCCAGTTTTCTTCAAAATCTGGCTACAACCCTACAAACTAACATATCCAATTTTTCTCCCTCCTGCCTGACTCAGAGTCACCAAGAGCTACAACCTGACTACCCAGATCCCTATTGAGACCCTGGGCTCCCTTGCAGCTGGCCTTTTCCCCTAGGACTTGAAGAAACCTTGCAAGCTGAATCGGCAAGACTCCATAAAAACCTTGAAGGACTCACTACCCCAGCAGACCAGGCATGGGCTAGAATTCTGCATGGACAAGCCACTGCCTGGACCACTTAAGGATGTCCAGTGAAATGATCAGGCCACACATGCCCTTATATGAGAGGCAACCAAGACTGTGGACAACATGGCCATGAGCATGAACATACTAACTTGAGAGCTTCAAGAAAGTCAGTGAGCTGTGCTGCCTAACCAACTGGTGCTCACATAATTCTGGCTTCCAGACAGGGTGCATGCACAGTAAGTGGAAGCAACTATTCTAAACTTGTTTCCCGAAACTTCTTTGACATCTTCATATAATCACATTTGAGAGGCCAACAAAGAAATTTGTCAGGTGTCTGCAATTCTCCTGACTCTTGAGCTAAATATTTTCCTCCACCCATTTCTTGGAATCTAGTGGACTGGTTACCCTTAGTGTTCAACTCCTGACACTTCAACATAACTTTTTATTTTTATATTGGTGTTTCTCTTTTTCACTTGGGGCAACCCTCTTTTGAAATGCCTGGTCTCCAGGATCCTAAAACAACTTACCTTTGCCAGCAAATCTCAACAGATGGTTTCACTGGTTTTACAGGAACAATGCCAACAAGAGTCCTGGAAAGACTATTTCTTAGACCCTGCTTCCTCCACTCAGGAAGTTTCTGATCACCTCTGTGTTGTTAACTGACTCATGATACTTGTCTTGAACAAAAGCGGAGATTGACTGCACTGAATTTTATCTGAAGCCTGTGCTCCTAGAAAGCAGCAAGGGTTAAGAATTTCACCATCCCTTTCCAGAAAAGAGTGAGTGCAAAGGACCACCTGCCCTTGGTATTCAGAGATAAAGACCCACCTCCACCATTCCTTGTGGCTCCTCCTGACTCCCACAAGACTCCCTGTCTACCCTGCCCCATGACTCCCTTGTTTACGACTTGCCTGTGTAAAACTTCAGGTGTTCTCTTTCTTCTTTGAGATGTTCGTTATTAATGAACATTCTCCTTACTGCAATAGTCTGCATAAAATCATCTCCTTAATTGTCCAGTGCATTTTGTCTTTGATGGTATTTTCAAAATTTTTACAATCAGTATTGATTATTGTAGGACAGGAAAAACTTTTTTCCTCTACTCTCCTAGGTTTTTCAGTTGGGGCTCTGCAGATTAGACTGACAAAAGATAGATTAATAAGAGATAATAAACAGAGTTTATTAACATGTGCATTGTGCATATACACAGGAATACTCAGTGATGAGTAACTCAAAGAGGTGGTTAGAACTTGGGCTTATATAGCATCTTAACTAAAGAACAATACATTTTAGCGAAGTGAGAAGACAAAGGAGAGGACTTTGAGTTTTGGGGGGCAAAAAACTGTGGGACAGCAAATACATGGGGAAACTAATGGAAAATCAGGGCTAGCTGGTAAAGTTTGTTATGTAGATTCTTCTGGTGCCCTTTCTGGGCTGATAAGAGTCTAGAGTTGTCTCCAGGGATTAAGACTCTTCTTGCCCTTCGTGGTAAAGAAGGAGAGGGCAGAGAGTTTTTCTTGTGTCTGCTTCTTCTCAATTGCCTTCAGCTCAAAACAACCTTTATGCTGGAGTAGCATATTTTGGGGAGGCATACTCTGAATGCCTTCATTATCCTTATATTTTATTTATTATTTTTTTTAATTTTTAAAATTTATTTATTTATTTTTGTTTTGGGCTGTGTTAGGTCTTCACTGCTGCGCATGGGCTTTCTCTAGTTGCGGACAGTGGGGGCCACTCTTCATTGCAGCGCACGGGCTTCTCACTGTGGTGTCTTCTCTCAGTGCGGAGCACGGGCTCTAGGTGCGTGGGCTTCAGTAGTTGTGGCTCGTGGGCTCTAGATCACAGGCTCAGTAGTTGTGGCACACGGGCTCAGCCGCTCCACCGTATGTGGGATCTTCCTGGACCAGGGACCGAACCCGTGTCCCATGCATTGGCAGGCAGATTCCTATCCACTGTGCCACCGGGGAAGCCCTATTCTTATATTTTAAAAGAATAAATAGTACAAAAGTTCTTTTTTAGTTTTTCGTTCAAAAAGTGTTTTGGATTTCTGTGATCCTATGATGATTTTTCCATTGGAAGAAAAGGGACAAATCATTTTTGAGCTTTGTATCACAGTTACTTTGTGCACATTTTGTGTGTGTGTGTGATAGCTGTAGTTGTGAATATTATGATATCTATTTTACTAATGACGACACAGGCTCAGGGACATAATGCCTGTGTAGTCCAGTTGTGCTGGGCTGTGCTGGCACTCAGCATTCTTTGTACCTCCTTCTATACCTTGCCTGGTTTTCAGGGGTTAGAAATCTGGGAACCACATTCCCCAGATTTCCTTGCCAATAGGATTCTGGATTCAGTTTAGGTTCCCCTAATGAAATGGATATGCACGAAATTGGGTAGGTGGAGAAAAGGTACCAGCAGGTAGACCTATATGTATCAACAGATATGAATTCTTTTAATTAGCCTCCAGATGTTTCTCTGCTAATCACCCTCCCTGATGGTGCCAGCAGCTGCGACCACTGGTGGCAGTGTCCTGCAATTCCTTTGCTGAACAGCTGAAGCAACTTCCTGAGTCTCTGAGAGCCAGCAGGGAATCTGAGAGCTACCAGTGGCTTTCCCTGACCTTTCCTCTTCCAGCCCTTCCAACAGTCACATAAGCACCCAAGTCTCTGTGTTATCACCCTTATTGATTGAAATACCGAGAGTAATTTCTGTTTTGTTGTCCTAATCCTGACTGATACAGGGGTGCCTGATGCTACAGACCCTGGAAGCACAGAGCTAGACTTTTGATCCAGCTCTGTTTGACTCCATAGACCAAGTTCCTTGCCTAAGACCTCCCTGGTTCGCCAGCAGTTCCCTGCACCACAAATCATCCATCCTGGAATGACCTACTTCATGGAGGCTGACAATGGAGTTTTGAGAGCAGGAAGAGAGATGAGAGGAGGCATGAGGAGAATGAGTCCTCCAGTACAACCTCCAGAGGGGAAAAGCACATTATGTAGCTGTTGGACACAGGAGAGAAATGTCAAAAGAACGTGATATCAGGTAGCTATTTATTCTGTACAATACAAAACAAAAAAGTTTCTTCAAAATGACACCACAATGGAGCCAGTATCTAGCCTAAGTAACCCGAGTCCTACCCAAACCCTTCCCCACCATCATGTAGGACCTGCTGCATCTGGGGTGAAGGAGAGGGCTCCAAGCCAAACTTTGGTCAAAGTCTGCCTTTGACACTGTCGACTGAAAAAGAAAAGCACAATGTAAAAGCTGTGAGTCGAATGTATTCAGTGTCTTACTGAAGACCACAGCCTGGGACACAGCATCTCAGAGAGCTCTGAGAAACTGTTCCAGAGAGGTAAGGGGAGATGTTAGTATATATGTGATACTGGCAAAGGGGATACATGCAACCAAGCACACATCTCGTCAGGTTGCTGCTAGTCATGAGGGACAGATATCTTAGTTAATGGTTTTAGTGCTTTTCTAAGTATGGGAAGATGCAAGAAATGGGGTTCATAAAAATTTCTCCTGAAAATATCTAACCATCTGAAGCCTTCTTCTGCCAGTTTTCCCAGAGCACAGAATGCCTCATTCTTGATCTCCACCCTGAACTCCTTTCAGAGGGTTCTAAAGGTCAGCAACTGCAGTGGCCAATAACTCAATCCTTGCAGAGCCAGATGGCGAGTGACATTCTTTTGTTGGCAACACCAGCCCACCACTTCTGACATCACCCCCTTTTTGCTCCTGGGTTCCCACCCCACCTATCTAGGTGTCAGTCTCAATCCCTGTTAACTGATCAGAATTGAAAGTGTGACGGGTTCCTGGAATATCTCAATTCCAATAAGGGATACCCAAGCAAAGCCTTCTCCAGCCCCATCTCTCTCTCTTGAGAACATGTATCTTGAAATCCTGATCTGGCTCACATCCACAAAGCATGACACAGACACTATTCCTACGAGACAGGAGTCTACCCTTTCCTCAGAAACCTTCAGAGAAAGTCCCTCTGCCATCAGGTTCTAGTTTCAAACAGCTCAAACGTAAAACACTTGGGGTTACTATTAAGCTGTGACCAAACCAAGACACATAGGGATTTCCTAAATATAAAACTATAAGATTGTTGGTCTCTCTGTCCCTAGAAATGTGTGAGGACTGGTTGACACCAGTCATAAAAGGCATTTAAGAAAATAGGGATGCTTTAACTACCACACTCCTCTCCAACTTCTCCACAGATCAAGTAGATTTCCTCAGAATGGTATCAGACTGGAAACAGAAGTATCCTACATACATGTAAACACACACACACACACACACACACACACACACACACACACACACCTCTTTTCCACCTCCAGTCTTTCTCAATTGTGTTATCTAAAATTAATAAATATTGACTCTTCCCATACACACACATTATGCTCAAATATCTTTAGGTTAAATTCCCAGCTGTTATCAGCATTAAGGGTACAGTCAAAGACAGCCCCTAGGGTGACCCTCACCAAACCCTCTCCCCTGATGGGTGAAATATTAGGTACTTTGAATCATTTCCACTTCAAAAAGGTTTTAAGAGTTTCTTACTGGTCTCATCTGACAAAAGTCTTTTGAGCCTCTAAGAAAGTATTTTATTTTTCAAAAGGTCAAAGTCACATAATTCCATGAATAAGTAAATTCATGAAGGCATTCAAGTTCAGTCTAAAAATCTAATCTCTGGCCCAAGTTGGGCTCTCAATTTAACAAAATTTTTAATTTAAATTTAATTAAAAAAAATCATGCCTGGGGCTTCCCTGGTGGTGCAGTGGTTAAGAATCTGCCTGCCAATGCAGGGGGCATGGGTTCGAGCCCTGGTCCAGGAAGATCCCACATGCCGCAGAGCAACTAAGCTTGTGTGCCACAACTACTGAGCCTGTGCTCTAAAGCCCGCGAGCCACAACTACTGAGCCTGTGTGCCACAACTACTGAAGCCCGCACGCCTAGAACCCACCCTCTGCAACAAGAGAAGCCACTGCAGTGAGCGGCCCGCGCACGGCAACAAAGAGTGACCCCCGCTCCCCGCAACTAGAGGAAGCCCTTGGGCAGCAACGAAGACCCAACACAGCCAAAAATAAGTGAATAAAATAAATTCTTTTAAAATCATGCCTGCCTGTAACTCTCCATGACTCCTCCTTCTTCTTTACTTACATCCTTTCATTTACCACAGCCCACAACTACTTTTTGATTTCCTTTGTTTGCAACCCAGAAATGTAATCTTTGTTAAGAATCATAAGACTTTAAGTTTTCCCAGTTCTAGCGCATATATGAAATCATTTAACACCCTATGAAGTTTTCATTTCTGATGTTTAATATTCAGGTAGGAAATTGAGGCTCAGTGACATCAATGGTTTCATTCAAGAAGAAGCAAAGTAGGATAAGAACTCAGGTCATTCTAACCTGAGTTCATTCATCCTGTGAAAATTATTGGACCCACTCCAGATTCTCAGAATCAGAAACTCTAAGGATGGGGCCCAATAACCTATCTTTAATAGGCCCTCCAGGTGATTCTGATGCTCACTGAAGTGTGGGAACCACTGAGTTACCAGATGCCACACAGTCTGGTCCTTGCCAACACTTCTGACCTCATCTAGTTCTGCTCCCCGCCTCGTCCACTCTGCTCTAACCCTCTAACCACTCTGGCCTTCTTTCTGCCTGTTAAATACTCCAGGCTGATGTCTAACTCGGGAATGTTTCACTTCTTACTCCCTCTGCCTGGAATGCATTTCCTGAGGTCTTGGTATGGCCTATGCCTTTTCATCTTACAGGTCTGAACTCAGATGTCATCTCCTCAGAGGAGCCTTCCCTAAATACTTTAAAAAGTCACCTTCCTCAATCCCCTATCTCATTACTTTCTTTTCTTATCTTCATAACAGTTATCACTATAGGGGTGGGAGGGACTTTTCCTCTACCCTCTTAGGGTCAGTACCTGAGACCTTGAATTAAACAGACAAAAGACAGCTTAACAGGAGAAAAAGGCATACATAGTTAATTCATATTTCTAATTTTATGTTGGGGGGAGGTGCTATACAGAAAAGAAGTGAAAACTCCAAAGTGTTAGACTTTATCTAAGCCCCAGTTAGACTCCAGGGCTTAGCTACCATTTTAACAAAAGAGTGATAAATTGTGGAACAGTAACTAGTCAAAGTAAAAAGGGATTTGAGCTCCTAGGGGCTATAAATTGTGGGAAGGTAAATATATGGGGGAAACTAATGCTAGATGAGGGTTGTTTAGTAAGGTTTGTTATGTAGATTCAAGTCAGTGCCATCTCCAGTGATAAGAGTCATCACTGGTGATTAAGAGTATTCTCCTCTTCCTCTTTTGTGAAAAGGAGACACCATTACAAATGGAAATTTTTGCCCTGCTTTAAGGCAGAAAGGGAGAAGGGAAAGAGATCCTCCTGTGTCTACTGTTTCTTAATTGCTTTCAGCTCAAAATAATATACCAAAGTGGCATACTTTGGGATGACATATTCTGATGCCCTTTCCCACCTTAAATTTTCTTATTAAGTTTCATTTTCTTAAATTGCTATCTCCTCATCACTATACTGTAAGCTCTGTGAAGGCAGGGACCTTATCTGTACCGTTGGTTCAATAGTTATTTGTTGAATGAACTGACCTGGATTTCTTCTGTCTCTGCCCAAGTGTTCCCCCACATATGTCTTACCTCAAGTAATGTATAAAGGAATATTGCTGTAAATCGACTGGACAGGTTTTTTCTTCTATCTTTAACTTAAAGAGGCAAAAATATGTGGAAAAAATATGTGCAAAATAAAATGACATTGAAAAAGCCACTTCTAAAGGAAAGTTGATATGTGCCTACTGAAGAGATCAGAACATGCCACCCGAAAATATGCATCTTTGACATATGGATTATTTTGAGTCAATTGAGAACCAGCAGACACAGGGAAAGCTCTTTATCTCCCCCTCACTGCCTGAAAATAGAGTATAAATTTCCCCTTTTGTATAGGAAATTTACATTTATAAAGGAAATTTCCATTTGTAAAGCTGTCTCCCATCAGGAAGAGAGCTACTTCTCAGGAGACAACTCAGCACGTGAGAGACTCTTATCTGCATACAAGATAACCCTTATTTACCACACATTTCCTCCCCTCCCCTTCCCATAATTTACCTCCCCAACCCAGAAGCCCCAAACCCCTTTTCCTTTGTTTAGCCTAAGGTGGTATATAAAGCTTCCATCATCTGGCCACCTACTTGAGCTACAGTTTTCTTTGTGATTTCTCATGTGCACATACATAATTAAAATTGTTTTTTTCTCTTGTTAATTGGTATTTTATCAATTTGATTCACAGGCTCCAGGAGGATAGAGGGGGAAAGAGATTTCCTCCCCTATACTACCAGGCCAGGAAATATTTTTTGCAAGAAATGTTTTAGGTCAAATTAATAAAACTCAGTTTGCCCCTTTGAATTTATCTTTATCAAGTGGGAGATATCCTTCCTTCTCAGTCCACTACTAGAAGTTATCTGAAATGAAAAAAAAATTTTTTAATCAAGATCCATATTGAAACAGGAGGGAAGGGGGCAGGGCACGACCCTTAAAGAATGACAGAGCCGTTGTGGGTATGACATAAACTGGTTAGAATCAACTAGGCCCAAGATGGCAGAAGATTCAACTTCCAGTAGACCTTGAGCCTCATTATATGCTCATTTTAATATATTAGCATACACTAAATGACACACCCACAGGCACCATGACAGTTCTGGGGCTAACCATAATAGGCTAAAAAGTGGGCGGTGGCCCAATTCCTGGAACTCCCCACCCCTTCTCCAAATTAGTTGGAATAATCTTCCCACTCTAGCCTATGAAATTATTCAGGCCATAAAAACTAACCACGCCATATTTCAGGGCCTCTCTCGCCTTTTGAGACGGACCATGTTCTGTCTATGGAATGTGTATCTCTCTAAATAAATCCACTTTTTACCTATCACTTTGCCTCTGGCTGAATTCCTTCTGTGCTGAGACATAAAGAACCTGAGCTTCATTAAGTCCTGAGACCAGGTGTGCAATTTCAATTAAAAGGTAGTGGGTTTGAGTCCCAATCTGTGGGTTCAAGTCCCAATCTGAGTTTTGGCTGCATTCAAATCCCATCTGAGTTGTGTGGTTTTCAATATTACGCATCTGGGAAGGTCCCTCTCATTCCAACACTCTTCCAAAATCATTGTCCTCATCATTATCATTAGCATTGGTATTGTTACCCAGTGCTCTGCTCTGATAATTCTCTTCTCATTCACATATCTAGTTTCAGATATATTTTTTCTCAATGGGAAGCTATTGATCTTCACTGTTTATGTATATGTGAAATAGAGATAATAACTGCTTTTGATTCAAAAGTGCTATAGAAAGGAAAGGTATTATGTCATTATTATATTATTTTTCAAAGACATCTGCATGGGAGCAGATGCTTTTGTTTCCTTTAAAGATTTCCTACAAGCCATTCCCCCATCATCTATACCTACAACATGCATTGATTTTACATAGAATCAAGTAAGATTGCTTATTCCTATAGAGACCTAACCTTAAGTAAATGAGAGAAGCTAGGTAGCATGAAATTCGAGTCAGAACTCATGTTTAGGGAGGGTCTGAAGGAAATGGACATCAAAAAACTAACTCAAAGTGCAGCCATGGACCATCTATCACTCGTCAGCATTGTTCATCAGAGCATGCTTCATAAAGCCAGTTATATCAATACATACAAAGTAAAATAAATGTCTATCATGGATCACTGAATCAGAAATTCTCTTCTGAGATACATTCATGCAAGGGCCAAGCTATTCCCCCTACACAGACTGGAAACCTCTAGAAACATTGCGATTCTCTTTTTGTCACTAGGATTCCATTGTGAAAGCTGCTGCTTCTATATAGCAAATAGAAGTCTGGAGTTCTCTCCAAGGCCCCACATCCTCAAGAGCCCCTGCCTAACCTGCAAAAAGAGAACAACTACATTCCAAGAGAGCAACTTGGATTCTGAAAGAACACGATGCAGTATCTCATGAGACCCTTTTCCGTGGCCAGGATTTGCATCAGGGCTTACATGCAAATCCTGGCATTATCCTTATTTGTAACAGCACAACACATAAGAACTAGGACAGAAAACCGTAAATGTGATTGTAATTTACAGGACAGTTGTGAAGTCATAATCATATGTAATAACACCTTGTAAAATAATGTCACTCCTGTCCCCTTAGGAACCTCACGCACATTTCTTTGTTCTCAGCTCCTGTGCTGCAAACTAGCACTAAGCTTTCCTCTCTTCAACTTAGTAGGAGTGAAAGAAATTTTGTCCTCACTGTGTCTGAGCTGGACCTCCAGAGTGGAGGTCCTTGTATTAGTTTTCTATCGTTAGGTAGGAAATTACCACAAATGCAGCAGCTTAAACAACATAAATTTAGGACCTCACAGTTCTGTAAGTCAGGCACAGCATGGCTGGCTCTCTGCTCAGGGTGTGACATGGTTGATATCCAGGTGTTGGCCTGGCTGGGTTCTTGTCTGGATGCTCTGGGGAGAAAATCTACTTCCAAGCTCATTCTGATTGTTGGCAAAATTCAGTTCCTTGCAAGCTGTAGGACTGGAGTCCCCATTTCCTGGCTAGTTCTCAACGGGGGGCCATGCCCTGCTCTTAGAAATACATCATTATTTCTCAGTGCCTTGACTTTTTTTTAACCATTTTTTAATTGAAGTATAGTTAATTTACAATGTTTTATTAGTTTCAGGTGTACAGCAAAGTGATTCAGTTTTATGTATATATATTTTTCAGATTCTTTTCCATTATAGCTTATTACAAAATATTGAATAGAGTTCCCTGTGCTATACAGTAGTTCCCTGTTGTTTATCTATTTTATATATCGTAATGTCTATCTGTTAATCCCAAATTCCCAATTTATCTCCCCACCCCACTATCCCCTCTGGTTTGTTTTTTATGTCTGTGAGTCTGTTTCTGTTTTGTAAATAAGTTCATTTATATCATTTTTTTAAGATTCCACATGTAAGTGATATCATATGATATTTGTCTTTCTCCACCTTGGTTCTTGTGCTTCAAAACTCTGCCCTCCTTTTTGGCAGCCAGCCAGAGGACACTCTTTGCTTTTTTTGTTTGTTTGCGGTAAGCGGGCCTCTCGCTGCTGTGGCCTCTCCCGTTGCGGAGCACAGGCTCCGGACGCGCAGGCCCAGTGGCCATGGCTCACGGGCCCAGCCGCTCTGCGGCATGTGGGATCTTCCCGAACCGGGGCATGAACCCGTGTCCCCTGCATCGGCAGGCGGACTCTCAACCACTGCGCCACCAGGGAAGTCCTCACTCTTTGCTTTTAAAGGGCTCACCTGATTAGGTCAGGCCCACTCAGGATAACCTCCCTTTGCTACACAACATAACATCAGCACAGGAGTAATATATTCACAGGTTCCAACCGCACTCAAAGGGGAGAGGATTATATAAGAGCAAGGCTCATGGGGAGCCATCTTAGAATTCTGCCTACCACAGCCCAAACGGATAAAGGTGACAGAAATAGTGAATGTGGGCAAGTAGTGGGTATAACAAGCCTCCAGGGTCATTTCAAAAGCACAAACCCTTCAGCTCCCTTATTCCTCCAAGCGTGCTTACCACCCTTTTTAGAGGGCAATACTGAACTCAGAGCACAGTACTCTAAAACTTGTGTTTCCTAAGGGAGCTTCCCCAAGCCCCCAAAATTCAGGAGATCCTCTAATGTTTACCTTGTCATACAGTTTGTCACAAGGGGCTCAAACAGGCTTTTGTTGTGTTCTCTACAAGATTCCAACTTATGGGTAGGAATCTGTCTTCTCCACTGCAATCTCACCACAGTGCCTGTAGACAGTAAGTTCTAAGTGCATGCCTGCTAAATGGATGGCATATAATAATGACACAACTGTCTTGTAATTCCTCCATGACATACTCCTGTTTGATCATGTTTGCTGGCTTCACTAACCATTATTTTTACCAATCTGTATGGTATTTATGAAACTCCATTAGATCAACCAGCATTTATAAATTGTCTATTGTGTGCAAAATTTTACAGGAGATACAAAAAATAATGAAGATAGGGACTTCCCTGGTGGTCCAGTGGTTGAGAATCCACCTTCCAATGCAGGGGACGTGGGTTCGATCCCTGGTCGGAGAATTAAGATCCCACATGCCGCGGGGCAGCTAAGCCCACGTGCTGCAACTACTGAGCCCACGCGCCACAACTAGAGAGGCTGTGTGCCACAACTACAGAACCCATGTGCCACAACTAGAGAGCCCACGCACCGCAACTATTGAGCCTGCACACCACAACTAAGAGAACCCGCGTACCACAACTAGAGAGAAGCCCACGTGCCTCAACGAAAGATCCTGCATACTGCAACTAAGACCTGATGCAGCTAAAAATAAATAAATATATATATAATTTTTTTAAAAATAATGAAGATGAAATCCCTCTCAAGGAGCTTGCACTCTTAAAAAAAACAAGCAGAAAATAAAAGGAGCTTTCTCTCTGATAGGAAAGACTGGCATATAAACAACTAGAACAAGAACACAAATCTGACCCTGCAACTCTCCTGATTTAAACTCTCAGATAGCCCCTAGATATACTTGGGTTAAAATCCAAAATCCTTGCTGTGGTTTTCAAGGCCCTGTATGACTTGGTCTGCACCTCCCCTCCAGCCACACTTCATTATGGTCCAGCCATAGGAGACACATGTCTTTTTTTTTAATAGAAGTATACTTGACTTACAATGTTGTGTTAGTTTCTGGTGTATAGCAAAGTGATTCAGTTATATATATATATTCTTTTCCAGATTCTTTTCCATTATAGGTTATCACAAGATATTGAATATAGTGCCCTGTGCTATACAGTAGGTCCTTGTTTATCTATTTTACACATAGTAGTGTGTATCTGTTAATCTCAAACTCCTAATTTATCCCTCCCCACTTTCCCCTTTGGTAACCATAAGTTAGTTTTCTATGTCTATGAGTCTGTTTCTGTTTCGTAGATAGGTTCACTTGTGTCATATTTTAGATTCCACATATAAGTGATATCATATGATATTTGTCTTTCTCTTTCTGACTTACGTCACTTAGTATGATAATCTCTAGTTGCATCCATGTTGCTGCAAGTGGCATTATTTCATTCTTTTTTATGGCTGAGTAATATTCCATTGTATATATACCACATTTTCTTTATCCATTCATCTGTCAATGGACATTTAGGTTGTTTCCATGACTTGGCTATTGTAAATAGTGCTGCTATGAACATTGGGGTGCACGTATCTTTTCGAATTAGAGTTTTCATCTTTTCCAGATATGTGCCCAGGAGTGGGATTGCTGGGTAATATGGTAGCTCTACTTTTAGTTTTTTGAGGATTGGCTGCACCAATTTACATTCCCACCAACAGTGTAGGAGGGTTCTCTTTTCTCCACACCCTCTGCAGCATTTACATGTAGACTTTTTGACGATAGTCATTCTGATCTGTGTCAGGTGATACTTCATTGTAGTTTTGATTTGCATTTCTCTAATAATTAGTGAGACACATCTCTTTTTGGACTCAAGGTCTTTAAAACAGTAGTGCACTGATTGAATGTTTAACAATTGCCTCTCCAGAAGAAAAATAAACAAATCTGATTTGTAGCATTCAACAATTTCCATGGTGTAAATACTCCCATCACGGCCAATTTCAAGTTACTGATGTAAAGTCAACCAAATAACAAAATTGCTGAAAATTTAACAATCAGCTCTTAAGAGTGCATTCGAGCCAACTTCCGCACGTCACTGCTTCAAACATATTATTTCTTCTGGTCATCCCCTGTAGTAGGTTGAATAGTATTCCCCCAAAATTCACGTCTACTCAGAAGCTCTGAATGTGAACTTATTTGGAAATAGGGGCTTTGCAGATTTAATTAGTTGAGGATCTCAAGATGAAATCATGCTAGATTTAAGGTGGGCCCTAAATCAAATAATTGGTGTCCTTATAAGAGGAGAGGAGACGGAGACATATGCACAGAGAAGAAGGCTATGTGAAGACACAAGCAGAGATTGGAGTTATGCTGCCACATGCCAATGAATGCCTGGGGCTACCAGAAGCTAGAAGAGGCAAGAAAGGATTCTTCCCTAGAGCCTTCAGAGAGAACCTGGTCTTGCTGCACCTTGATTTCTGACTTCTAACTTCCAGAACCACAAGAGAATAAAATTCTGTTGTTTTAAGCCACCCAGCTTATAGTATTTTGTTATGGCAGCCCTATCAAACTAATATATCCCCCCAATTTTATCTTGGATGATCCCTTTCTATCCTTCAATCTTTGACTAAAATATCACTTCCTCAGAGAAGCCTTTCCTAACTAAATCAGATCCCCCCTGTATATATTTTCATTATGCTTTTCCTTCAGAGCCTGTATTATACTCCATAATGAGAGAGATGGGGGGAGAGAGAGAGAGACCAAGAGAAAGAGACACAGAGAGAGAGAGAGATGATAGATGATATGGATGATTTTTTTTAACCTGTCTGTATACCCTACTTGACATAAGGTCCATGAGGGCAGGGACATGGTCGATCTTGTTCACTGCTTTATCCCCAATACCTAGCAGAAATCTTATACTTAGTAGGTGCTCTTCCTTTCTTCTCATTCTTTCTTGGTGTCTCCTCCTACTTCCATGTCTGCTCCTTCTCAGTCTCCTTTGTTGTCTTCTTCATCTCCCCAATCATTAAAGGTTAGAAGTTCCCACAGTTCGGTCCTCAAACCCCCTCCTTATCCACATCCTCTTCCTAGGTGATTTCATCTTGTTTCATGGCTTTAACTACCATCTATATGCTGACAAATCTCAAATTTATTTCTCCGCTGGGCTAGAGACTTGTATACCCAAATGCCTACTTGAAATCTCTACTTCTGTGTCTGTTATAGTGTTTTATTCCTTGAGCCAGATGCAGGTTATGCATGCAGTCACTTTGTGAAAATTCAATGAGCACTTTTCTGTTAGAATGTGATATCTCAATTAAAATTATTTTTAAAGTAAAAAAAAAAACTGTAACAAATCCAAAATAAAACTCCTGATCTTGCCCCCCTCACCTGCTCCTTGCACCATCTTACCCATCCTGGGATTTAGCAATTCAGTATTTCTATCTGTTCTGGGCAGAAACATTGGAGTCATCCTTGATTTCTGATACCCCATGTCCAATCCATCAATTCTACAATTCTGCTCTACCCAAAAACTATATCCAGATGATCCCTTCTCACCACTTCCCAGTGCAAGCCACTATCAGCTCTTCACTCTTTGCCCATCAACAGTCTATCAACACTGCAGCCCTGTCATTCCTCAACTCAACACCTTCCAGTGGCTTCACATCCCACCAGAGTAAAAACCCAAGTCCTTTCCATAGTCCAATTTTATCTTCTGCTTTCCCCCTCACTCACTCTACGTCTCTGTCCTCCTTGCCCTTCCTCAAACACGCCAAGCACCATCCTACCTTAGGGCCTTTCTTCCCTCTGCTTGGAATGCTCTTACCCAAAATACCTGCATGGCTCACTTCCTCCCTTCCTTAAGATTTTTACCCAATGTCACCTTCCCGCCAAGGCATTCCCCAATCACCCAATAAAAAATAGTAACCTATCTCTTTCTAGCACTCCCTAACTCTCTTACATTGTTTTGTTTTCTTCTCAATGGTTATTCATTTATTCACTAGAACATAATCTCCAAGAGACTGGAGACTGTCTATTTCATTCACTTCAGTCTATTTCATTCACTGTTCTATCCCTAGGCCCAGACTAGCACCTAATACATAGAGGGGCCCAACAAATAAATCAACTCAGAAGGCAGATTTAAATTAAGTACCAGAATAGATGTGTAATGAAACAGCCTTGAGAATATTGAAGAGGACGGAATCTATTCCAGTATCTGTGGAGGGGTAGAAATCAATAATGCCTCACAAAGGAACTAGTATTTGAACATATTCATGGAACATGAGTAGGATTTCCATTCTCTGTGAAAGGATAAAAGGCATTCCACAATTCCGCTACAAGCAAAAATATAATAGTATTACTTGAAAATAAAAATCAAAAAATAAATTAAAAGAGTAAAAGGGACTGTCTCATTATTATAAACCAGGACTTTTCCCTACCAATTGTGGGACTAGTTGAAAATACAGGGCAAAACTTATGCTGGATTAAGCAGTCTCATTGTTTAATATATCATTCTTAAGAGAATCCATTTTAAAGTAAAGAATTCACTAACTTAACTGTCAAAATAGAAATGTGTTATAATGAGATCAGCAATGCCTCTTGAACTTCAGTTGATAAGCCTGCTCAATCTGGTTTCGGCTTATTCTAAGCCTATGCTTATAGGAAAGCAAGTTTTTAAACTACTGGCTTGAAGAGCAGTTTCTTATAACACTAGATTTACTCAAAAAAATTCAAGAACATTTATAAACATGTCTATTCTACTAAGATAAGATTTCTAAACCTAACACTATAAAAGCACACAAAAGTGACTTCAATTTTGCTTGTGCTTCATGTGATACAAAATGTAAATAACAAATCTGAAAATGTAATATCAACATTTCTTTCCTGTACTACTATTTGTAAGAAAAAGAGGAAAGTATACGACTGAATGACTGAAGTAGAATCCATCTGATAAATGTATCACCTCAAAATTTAACACTGTTTGGGCAGCCAAAGGGAGTAAAAACTAAGGTAAACTAGCTCAGAAGATAAAGCCCTGTATTCCCGGGGCTTCCCTGGTGGCACAGTGGTTAAGAATCCACCTGTCAATGCAGGGGACACGGGTTCGAGCCCTGGTCCAGGAAGATGCTGCAGAGCAACTAAGCCAGTGCACCACAACTACTGAGCCTGTGCTCTAGAGCCCACGAGCCACAACTACTGAAGCCTGCACGTGTAGAGCCGGTGCTCCACAACAAGAGAAGCCACCACAATGAGAAGCCTGTGCACCTCAACGAAGAGTAACCCCCGCTCGCCGCAACTAGTGAAAGCCCACGCGCAACAGCCAAGACCCAACACAGCCAAAAATAAATAAATTAAATAAATAAATTAAAAAAAGAAAAACAAACCCTGTATTCTGATTTTCTGGTCTTGGCTTCGGCACTTATTAGCTTGGGCAAGTCACTGGGCCTCATTTGATCTACACTATTTACAAAGTCAATCCCTGCTCTCATGTTCTATCTGTAGAAGGTAATGCATTTGGAATTAAATCAAGCAGGCATTACGGAAGCTGAAATGTTTTGAAGTACTGGTACAGAAAATCATACATTTTCCCAAGGTAATCTGAGATTCAAGAGGAAGTTATTTTAGCTAGTACAGATTCTGATTTTGACATGCCTACGGCCTTACACCATGGGTCATTTTTTTCCCCTTCTAAATTCTTCCCACGGTGAACTGTGGAATGTTACCGTGCACCATTCAAGTTTTAAAATAACCAATTCACAAACCAGGTAAGTCAGTTGTGAATCTGAGAAGCCCTATAAGATCCAAATCAATTAAATGATACCAGTCTACTCTCAATGAAATCCAAGTAAAATTATGAGCTTTCTATTTTTCTCCTAGGAGAGGAAAGAAGGAAAGAAAGAGAAAAAACACTTCATCTTATGCCCCTAACAAATTCCATCCTAAGTGGTGTTGAATCATGGATGGGGGTATTATTCAGGTCGACACTTACTGCTTCTCTTTCTGTCTGCTCAGAGGACAGCACATGCAGCGGCCTGAAACCTGACCTCAGACACTGGTTTCTATGTGACCCCGTGAACTTTGCCTGGGACAGTTTGGTTATACACATTCATGAATCATGTGGCTATCACTTTCTCCTGTCACAGCTGATTAACCTCAGGGAATTGCCATGGGAACCCTCTTGCCCCATCAGACACTAACAAGATCCGATGCAGATACTGTGTACCTGCCTGAATTGAGTTCCCTGGGAGATGCTTCTCTTTTCTCCCCCAGCATCTGTCTCTCCTCAGTTAGAGGAGGGCTTTGTGTGCCCCCATACACCCCAAGACTTGCACATCTATAATGAATTCCAAACCCAGGAGACTTACTTTCTACTTTTCCTGATGTTTAGATTTGAACTGGGACCTCTGAAACCTAGAAGTTTCCTCATTATTATATTAGCTTAGGAATTCCAAATATTTTAACCAAGGTGTATGGCAGGGGTAACTTTAACACAGAGAAAAGGACTTTCCTGGATGCCAGTGAACCTAGGGTCATGCCAGTGGCTTCAACATGCTGAGGACTCATTCTGGAAATTCCAGGGATGCTTCTGGAGGGCTGCTGGTGCGAGAGAAGATCCTGAAGATCTACCGTTCACTGACAAATTGCCTGGGCCTGGAAATATTAAACAAACTTGCAGGCTTTTGTTGTTTGAGTTAAGAATATGCTTGGAAAAGTGCATCATTCAGCTCTGAAACAGAATGATGTGGGCTCTAAATAGCTCCCATGACAGTCTGTCTTAGAAAAGAATGCACTTCACAGACATATTCAGGGATTCCACTTTAAAGAGTTCTTATAAGCTGGTAAGAACTGCACACATAAGATATTAGAAAGAAAGGAAAAAAAAAGCATGGAAAAATCTCCTTTCAAAGGTACTCCTGAGAAACTCAATTTGAAGTTCTTAGGAAAAACAATCTGCCATCATTGCAACCAGAGATTTGCTGGAGAAGAAAAGGTCAGGCTTAGGGGGAAATTCAATTCACTTCAAGAACATAACACAAACATCAATATCAGTAGCACAGGTATTTGCTTAAGCTCACTGCATCAATTGGTGTAAACTTTACTAAGAATTAAATGGCCACAACAAATACTCAATGGCAACTTTCTCAGCAAGTGGGACCAAACAGATCCTCGGGATCCAGCTACTGTTCTTACACTCAAGAAAACTCCAGAAGACCGCCAAACATAGAAAACATTGGTCAGGCTAGTTTGGAATTCAGACATTCACTGCTACCTGGCTCGACAAGGCTTTCTGGAAACCAGAAAAAGAAAATAGACAGAAGGAGAGTTCTTTGTCTACAAGCAAGTGTGCAACAACTGTAGGTTGATGAAGGACTGTGAACTTCTCTTCACAGAGAAGCTAACAAACAAAATAATGTTTCTTCCCCCATGACACCGACTTTGAGGACAATATCTTGCACTCACTATTAAAATGCCAGGGAAGAAAGAGTTATGGCTGTTCATGGGTAGGGATGAGGTCTGAGGTGAGAAAGAGAAGATATGGGCCCAGATAGTAGAAAAAGCAAACAAAAAAGCCTTACTTATTCCAGAAACTATTTTCACTTATGTCAAGTTTCTTAACTCCAGAGCTAGGCAAGTGAGAATTGATTCAAAAGTAGAAATAACCTATCCCCCACCTGATCATAAATTCCAGGAAATGCCAGGCACTTTGATTATTATGGCCCATATGCCACGAATTCATTAAAACACAGACCTGTTTCTGCTACAGGAAGCACAGCTTTGTGGAATGAGCACCAGAGTGTGTCCTGGCTTGACTGTTCTCTTTTAAGTGATGCTAGGCAATTTGCTTAGGTCTTTCTCTGTGTTGTAACTCTCCAACTGTAAGAAGGGGCGGGGGAAGAAAGAAGGAGAAAGAGAAAGACAGAGAGAGAAGGAAGGAAAGAAATTCTCCATTCCTCCTGTTTATCATTCAGAGATGCTGTGAGAATTGACAAATAGCATCCTTAGAACACTGAGAGGCTTCTGGAAGCCCGATAGGGGGCATCTCCCAGGGCTGCATGCCTGGAGCTAGGCCCATATCACCATAGGACTGCACAGAGCCTGGGATGTTGAGAAGTTTACACTACAAGCTTCTTCCTTCAGCAAGTCCCACTTATAAATTACAGTTCATTGGTATTTTCTGATGTCCCTTGTGTAGGAGGTAAAAGCTGACTGCTTGTTTTAAAAATAATTTTGTAAGGAAGATTTTGTTTTTTAAATATCAAGGCATTTTAACTCGGGAAAGGAAGGGAAGGGAAACATCTCATTCAGTGATAAATGGATTGATTCATTTACTCATTCCACAAACATGTATGGAGCAGCTCCAAGGTGCCAGAAACTCTGCTAGACTCTGGGAAGGCAAAGCCAAATGAGGCAGAGCTCTGGCCTCAGGGAGTTTATGGTCTCATAGGAGAGGAAGAGGAGCTCTGTGATCTAGCACTGTGCTCAGGGTAAGACCAGGTGCTATGAGAGTCTATTGAGGCCACATCTAAATTGTACCGGGGTTCCCAGAACAGGGTGTGCTTTTAGCTGGACTGTAAAGACACATAGGAATTAGATTGAGAAAAAGGAAAGGGTATTCTGGGCAGAAAGAGTAGCACCTGCAAAAATAATGTGAACAGGGACTTCCCTGGTGGTCCAGTGGCTAAGACTCCACACTCCCAATGCAGGGGGCCTGGGTTCGAAACCTGGTTAGGGAACTAGATCCCACATGCTGCAACTAAAGATCACAAATGCTGCAATAAGACCCGATGCAGCCAAACAAATAAATAAAATTATTTTTAATAAATAAGACATGAACCAGCTTTCCCACAATGTAGTGAAATATTAAATGAGATATATGTGAGGAGCACCTAAGGAAGAGTAGGCATTCAACAAATGGGTGAAACAAATGAGGTAGAGCCAGTGAAAGAGCTAAAGAGCTAGGCAGTTGGCAGGGTGGGCATAAGTGTCTCACTTCCTCTAGGAGGCCCTGATGTTTAAGCCTGGTAGGGGGACAGGCAGGACGAAGGGCGTGATACACACAGGATGGCAACCTTGGCCCTCCCAACCTCAGACCTCCACTGTAGTTCTTGCCCCAGCACCATGTTCTTGCCCCCAGAATCACTGATTTTATAAGGTTCCTTGAGAAGCCAGGGACTGAATTATGTATAGATTCATGACAGTAGAACTGCAGAAACTGTGCAGATCTTCTAGACAGTGTGAGCACCCTTAGCTAAAGAGATATAGCCCCCTCTGTATGCGGTGGTCCAAGAGCTTAGAGTTTATGCTTTGGTGAGTTGTAGCAGTTACCTTCTAAAAACACTAATGAAAACCAAACATTTATTGAGCCCTCACTAAACGCCAGGCACTATGATTGCCCTGAGGATATCCAATGACTAAAAAACAGTCCCTTGCTCTCAGTGACCACTGAAAAATTCATTAAAAAAAAAAGCAAGCTCCTGCCCAACCTCTAATTAACTCGTGCAGTTTCTGTTATTAGTATTTTAAGGATAGTCATTTCTCTTAGTCGGGCAGTCTGGAAAAGGCATTTAGATCAAAGAGAATCGATCTCTCCATTTACCACAGTTCCAGGAGAGAAAGCTAGAAAAGTCAAGTGTCTGCTGCCCCCATGTGGCCACAGTTCATCCTTTACTTTCCTTAATCACATGAAAGTACATCTCACACACCAACATCAAAAATGTGAAATTAAGAATTGTGGAGAATAAGGGTACAGTCTTGGGTAAGGGGCTTCTCTTTTTCTGTGTCCCTAAGAAAATCCGATGATAAAAATTGAAAAAAAATTAAATCTCTCCAAGACAGCCTAAGAGATCCCAGTAGTAAATTCTGGTTTATCTTTCTGAATTGAAGGCCCTTGTTCTGGCATTCTAAATTCCATAAGTTTCTGCAATATCCAAACTGATAAAACAGTTCATGTCCAGGAATTCAGTAAGCAAATTATGGAAGCTACTTCAACCAACATCTTAGCTACGTGCTGTGAGAGTTGTGAAGAATTCCAACCAAGTTTCATATCTGTTATTTTCAGGTCTCCTTCAAATAATCTTTCCATCCTACACCCACTCCTTAAAAATCTGTCATGCAGTAAGTTTAGCCAAGCAAATACATTTGTTTTTCTCTGTACAGAGGCCAACAACTACTGAATCAAATTATTCTCCCATATTTATTTCAAGCCAATAATTCAGTATCTTCCACCCGAAGGAAAAAACAGAGCCAAAGATAGAAAGAGACAAAGAAAAAAAGACAAAGAGAAAGAATGAGTAGGAACTTATATATAAACTATTCAAAAGTAAGGACCGCACGTTGCCTTTCCATTTTGCCTTCTCCTACACTATTACAATGGGATATATATATGGAGAGAGAGACACACAATAATGAGAGGAGAGTTCAGGATACTATTATTTAAATCCACCTTTCCCAAGAAGAATTTTGAATTTTAACTTCAGGTATGAAATATAATGGGAAAGAAAACCATAGCACGTTGAATATATTTCTATAAATGAAATTAGCTTAAAATATTACATTTAGAGATCTGTCTGTTACCTCAGCTAAATGTCAGGCACCTTGCATCTCATGGGTATGAACCATGCCTGCTTTGATTTTTAAAAAAACAGGTTTATTGATGAATAATTTATATGCCACAAAATTCACCCATTTTGAATGTACAATTCAATGATTTTTAGTAAATTTATAGAATTGGGAAACCATCAACACAATCGAGTTTAAGAACATTTCCATCACTCCAAAAATATCCTGTATGATGTTTGCAATCCCCACTCCAACTCCTCACTCCAAGCAACCATTAAACTGCTTTCCATCCCTATAGATTTGCCTTTTCTGGACATTTCATATAAATGGAATCATACATGTTATTTTGCTTCTGGCTTCTTCCATGTTATTACATGTATATGTACTTCATTCCTTTTACTTGTCCATTGAGTGGATATAACCCATTTTGTATTCATATGTCAGTTGATGGACATTTGAATTCTTCCCACTTTTCAACTATTATGAATAATGTTACTATGAACATTGAAGGTCAAGATATAGTCTTTCTATGTTATGTTTTCATTTCTCTTCATTAGATACCTAGAGAATTGCTGAATTTATGGTAACTTTATTTAAGAAACAGCCAAACTGGTTTTTTCCAAAGTGGTTGTCACATTTTATTATATATTCTCACCAGCAATGTGTGAATGTTCCAATTTCTCCACATCCTTACTAACATTCTAATGGGTATGAAGTGGTATGTCATTGTGGTTTTTATTTGCATTTCCCTAAAGATTAATGAGTGTTGAGCAACCTTTCGTGTGTTTATTGGTCATTTGTATGTCTTCTTTGGTGAAATGTGTATTCAAAATTTTGCCCGTTTTAAAATTTAGTTGTCTTTTTATTATTGAGTTATAAAAGTTCTTTTTACATTCTGGACACAGTCCTTTGCCAGAAACACAATTTGCAAATATTTTTTTCTGGTCTGTGGATTGTCTTTTCAATTTCTTAATAATGTCCTTTGAAACACAAAAGTTTTATAATTTTGATGCAGTCCAATTTGTTAATTTGTTCTTTCATGTATTTTGCATTTGGTGTTATATATAAGACATTTTTGCCTAACCCAACAACACCAAGATTTTCTCCTGCATTTTCCTTTTAAAGTTTTACAGTTTTAGCACTTACATTTAGGTCTATGACCCATTTTAACTGAATGTTTGGGTATGTTGTGAATTAAGGGTACAAATCTATCCTTTTACATATGGATATCCAATTATCCCAGCACCATCTGTTGAAAAGACTACCCTTTCTCCATTGAATTGTCTTGGCACTGTTTTCTTCTGAAGTATAGTTGATTTCAATATTATATTAGTCTCAGGTGTACAGCATAGTGATTCAGTTTTTTTATAGATTATACTTCATTTAAAGTTATTACAAAATAATGGCTATATTTCCCTGTGCTGTTCAATATATCCTTGATGCTTATTTATTCTATACATGGTAGTTTGCATCTCTTAATCCCATATCCCTATTTTACCCCTCCCCCCCTTACCTCTCCCCATTGGTAACCATTAGTTTGTCCTCTACGTGTCAGTCTGTTTCTATTTTGTTATATACATTCGTTTGTTTTTTTATTTTACTTATTATTTTTTTATTTTTGGCTGCATTGGGTCTTCGTTGCTGTGCGCAGGCTTTCTCTAGTTGTGGAGAGAGGGGGCTACTCTTCGTTGTGGTGCGCGAGCTTCTCATTGCAGTGGCTTCTCTTGTTGCAGAGCACAGGCTCTAGGCGCACGGGCTTCAGTAGTTGTGGCACACGGGCTCTAGAGTGCAGGCTCAGTAGTTGTGGCGTACGGGCTTCATTGCTCCGCAGCATGTGGGATCTTTCTGGACCAGGGCTCGAACCCGTGTCCCCTGCATTGTTAGGCAGATTCTTAACCACTGCGCCATCAGGGAAGTCCCTAGTTTTTAGATTCCACATATAAGTGATAACATAAAGTATTTGTATTTTTCCATCTGACTTATTTCACTAAGCATAATATCTTCTAGGTCCATCCACACTGATGCAAGTAGCAGAATTTTATTCATTTTTATGCCTGAGTAATATTCCATTGCATATATGTACCACATCTTCTTTAGCCATTCATCAGTTGATGGACACTTGGATTGCTTCCATATCTTGGCTATTGTAAATAGTGCTGCTATGACTGTTAGGGTGATGCATCTTTTTGAATTAGTGTTTTTGGGGTTTTTTTCAGATATATACCCAGCAGTGGAATTGCTGGATCATATGGTAATTCTATATTTAGTTTTTTGAGGAACCTCCACACTTGTTTTCCATAGTGGCTGCAACAATTTACATTCCCACTATAGGTGTACAAGTGTTCCCTTTTCTCCTCATCCTCGCCAACATTTGTTATTTGTAGACAAATATTGAAACTCCCTGGAATAAATCCCACATGATCATGGTGTATGATCCTTTTTATACATTGTCAAATTCAGTTTGCTAATAGCTTTTTGAGGATTTTGCATCTAATTCATATTGGCCTGTAATTTCCTTTTTTTGTAGTGTCTTTATCTGTTTTTGGTATCAGAGTAATAATGGCCTCATAGAACGAATTTGGGAGTATTCAATCCTCTTCAATTTTTTGGAATAGTTCGAGAAAGATAGGTATTAGCTCTTCTTTATATGTTTGGTAGAATTCCCCTGTGAAGCCATCCAGTCCTGGACTTCTGCTTGCTGGGAGTTTATTACAAATTCAATTTCATTATTAGAGATAAGTCTGTTCAGATTGTCTATTTCTTCTTGATTCAGCCTTGGAAAATTTTATGTTTCTAGAAATTTTTCCATGTCTTCTAGGTTGTCCAATTTATTGACATATACCCGTTCATAATTTCTCTTATTATTTTCTGTATCTCTATGATATTGATTATTATTTCTCCTCTTTCATTTCTCATTTTACTTGGGTCCTCTTTTTTTCTTGATGAGCCTGACAAGATTTATCAATTTTATTTACCTTTTCAAAAAAAACAGCTCTTGGTTTCATTGATCTTTTCTATTGTTTTTTGATCTCTATTTTATTTATTTCCTCTCTTATCCTTATTATTTCCTTCCTTCTACTGACTTTGGGCTTTGTTTGTTCTTCTTTTTCTAATTCCTTTAGATGGTTGGTTAGAGTGTCTATTTGAGATTTTTGTTTCTTGAGGTAGGCTTATATCACTATAAACTTCCCTCTTAGAACTGCTTTTGCTGAATCCCATAGATTTAGGAAAATTGTGTTTCCATTTTCATTTGTCTCAAGGTATTTTCTGATTTCCTCTTTGACTTCCTTATTGACCCATTTTTTTTGTTTGTTTTTTGGGTTTTTTTTTTGCGGTACACAGGCCTCTCACTGCTGCAGCCTCTCCCGTTGCGGAGCACAGGCTCCAGATGCGCAGGCCCAGCGGCCATGGCTCAAGGGCCCAGCCGCTCCGCGGCATGTGGGATCCTCCCAGAGCGGGGCATGAACCCGCGTGCCCTGCATCAGCAGGTGGACCCTCAACCACTGTGCCACCAGGGAAGCCCAACCCATTGGTTTCTTAGTAGCATGTTGTTTAGTCTCCACATGTTTGTGCTTTTCCTACTATTCTTCCTGTAATTGATTTCTGATTTCACGCTGTTGTGGTCAGAAAGAATGTTTGGTATGATTTCTAACCTCTTAAATTTGTTGAGACTTGTTTTGTGCCCCAGTATGTGATCTATCCTGGAGAAGGTTCCATGTGGACTTGAAAAGAATGTGCATTCTGCTGTTTTTGGATGGAATGTCCTGTAAATATCTATTAAGTCCAAATGGTCTAATATGTCTTAAAAGACTACTGTTTCTTTATTGATTTTCTGTCTGGATGATATGTCTACTGATATGCGTAGAGTGTTAAGTACCCTAGTATTATTGTGTTATTGTCAATTTCTTCCTTTATGTCTCTTAATATTTGCTTTATGTATTTAGGTGTTCCTGTAATAGGTGCATATATGTTAATGAGCGTTAGATCTTCTTCTAATATTTACCCCTTTATCACTATATAATGTTCTTCTTTGTCTTTTGTTATAGACTTTGTGTTAAGGTCTATTTTGTCTGAGTATTGCTACACCTGCTTTCTTGTCATTTGCATTTGCATGAAATACCTTTTCCCATTCCCTCTCTTTCAGTCTCTGTGTGTCTTTAGCTCTGAAGTAAGTCTCTTGTAAGCAGCATATAGATGGGTCTTGTTTTTTTTTAATCCAATCAGCCACCCTATGTCTTTTGATTGGGACATTTAGTCCATTGACATTTAAAGTGATTATTGATAGGTATGTTCTTATTGCCATTTTGTTACTCGTTTTCTTGTTGTTTTGTAGTTCTTCTCTGTTCTTTTCTAAGTCTTCTAGTTTATTCATTTGTGGTTTGATGATTTCCTTTAGTGGTATGCTTGAGTTCCTTTCTCTTTAGTTTTTATGTATCTACTCTAGGTTTTTGATTTGTGGTTACCATGGGGTTCATATATGTTGATTTATAACTATATCTACTAGTTTTACACTGGTAGTCATTTAAATTCAAATACATTCTAAAAGATCTGCATTTTTCCTCTCCTCTGACACATTTTGTGTTTTTGATGTCCTATATTACATCTTCATGTTCATCCCCTTACTCATTATTGTAGTTATAGTTGTTTTACAATTTTTGTCTTTTAATGTTTGTACTAGCTTATATAACTGGTTGATCTTCAGCCTTTAACATATATTTGTCTTTACTAGTGCGATATTTCTTTTCCTATAGATACTTCTTGTTATAGCCTTTTCTTTTCCACTTGGAGAAGACCCTTTACCATTTCTTTTAGGGTCAGTTTAGTGTTGATGAACTCTTTTCGCTTTTGCTTGTCTGAGAAGTTCTTTATCTCTCCTTCAATTCTAAATGATAATCTTGCTGGGTAGAGTATCTTAGGTTGCAGGTTTTTTCCTTCAGCACTTTGAATATATTATGTGACTCACTTCTAGCCTGCAACGTTTCTGCAGAAAAATCAGGCAATTGCCTTACAGGGGTTCCCTTGTATATTACTCTTTGTTTTTCTCTTGCTGCCTTTAGAATTCTCTATGTTTAGCTTTTGCCATTTTAATTATGTCTTGGTGTAGGTCTGTTTGGGTTCATCTTGTTTGGGACTCTCTGCTTCCTATACCTGGATATCTGTTTCCTTCTTCTTTTTTGGAAAGTTTTCAGCCATAATTTCATCAAGCACATTTTTTACCTCCTTCTCTTCTCTTCTCCTTCTGGGACCCCTATAATGCAAATGTTGGTATGCTTAATATTGTCCAAAGATCCCTTTCTAATTTTTTTATTTGCTTTTCTTTTTGCTGTTCTGATTGGGTGATTTCTATTATCCTATCTTTCAGATCACTTATGTGTTCTTCTATATAACCTAGTCTGCTGTTAATTCCTTCTAGTGTGTTTTTCATTTCAGTTATTGAATTCTTCAGTTCTGACTGGATCATTTTAATATTTTCTATTTCCGTGTTAAAATTGTCATTGTGTTCATCTATTCTTTTCCCTAATTCAGTTAACATTATTACTACTAATGTTTTGAATTCTTGTTCTGGTAAATTGTTTATTTCTGTTTCATTAGTTGCTTTTTTCAGGGGTTTTCTCTTGCTCTTTCAATTGAAACAAATTCCTCTGTCTTCACATTTTGCTTAACTTTCTCTGTCTCTATGAAAGTAAGTGAAACAGTTACCTATTGCGGTCTTGAAGGGGTGTCCTTGTGTGGGAGCAACACTATACTGCCTGCATGTGTCCTGTGGCTTTGAAGGAGGAACTGGATCTGACACAAACACAAGTCACATCTTTCCCCAGGGTGTGCAGGCAGTTATCACCTCGATAGGAGGTAGGGCTGGAGATTGAGGGGCTAGGGGCTGAGCCAGGTGTGAGCTGAGGGTTCTCCTCTGCTCAGTGGCCATCCCTGCCCTTTCTGGGTTGGGACTGGATCTCAAGTTGCTGGAGTAGAAACCCTGAGGGTTGAGTCCCAGCTGGCTCCATTCCCTTTAAGTGTGTGCTCTCCCCATTCCCAGCACCAGCACCCTCGCCCCAGAGGGGAGCAGCGCTGGGGCAGGAGTTGATGCAGGTGCTGGGCATGGGTTGGGGTGCAGGCTGTGGGGGTCAAGCCACAGTCAGTGACCCTGACCGCTTTTGATGCCCTGCCTGTGTAAGCACCAGTAATGGCTGCCCCTGCCCTGCTCAGATGCTCCTCTGGGACTGGGCCACCTTTATCCTCGGCTGCAGCAGTCCTTGCCCCAGTGTGGAGCTGTGCCATGAAGCTGTCACTCAGCTCAGACTGGGGTGCACACCAGGGTGGTGGGGGAAACTGGCCAGTGACCCATGAAGATTCAATCTGCCCTCTCTACCCTGTTTCAGGAGTAAATGTGTGCTCACTCTTCATGAGTGAAGTCCAGGCTTCCCACAGCCCTCCTGTTAGTCCCACTGACCCTCCAACCAGCCAAGGGGACTCATCTTCCCAGTGTCAGACCCAAGGGCTGAGGCACCCAATCTGTGGCTCAAACCACCACTCCCCAGGGAGGATCTCTACCTGTGTAATCCCCCTCCTCTTCTGAGTCCCCTCCTAGGGGCACAGGTCCCACCCTAATCACTTCTCTTCTCTTCCTATCCGATTCTGTGTGGATCTTTCTTACAGCCTTGGCTGTACAGGAGTAGTTCTGCCAGTCTCCTGTTAGTTTTCAGGGAAAATTGTTCCACGTGTGGATGTATTTTTGATGTGTTCATAGGAGGAGTTGAGTTCCACCTCCTCCTTCTCCACCATCTTGGTCTCCTCTTCTCTCTTGGCATTATTGGGTTTGGCATTTCAATTGTCAAAAATCTACTGACCATAAATATAAGGGTTTATTTCTGGAGTCTTGATTCTGTACCACTGTCTGCCTGTACCACACTGTCTTGATTACTGTAGCTTTTTAGTAAGTTTTTGAAATGAAGAAGTGAAAGTCCTTCACCTTTTTCTTCTTTCTCAAAAATCCTTTTGCTATTCTGGGCCATTTTAGGATCAACTTGTAAATTTCTGGGAGGCAGGGGGAAGCCAGTTAGGATTTTTGTAAGGATTGAGTTGAATCTATAGATCTAGCTAACAGAATTTGGTTTTCTAATCTATGAACATGGACTGTCTCTCCATTTACTTAGATCTTCTTTAATTCCTCAGCAATATTTTGTATTTTCGGTGTACAAGTCTTGCATTTCTTTTGTTACATTGATTCCTGAGTATTTTATTGTCTTTGGTGCTAGCGTGGATGGAATCCTTCCCTTAAATTTCATTTTCAGATGGTTCATTGCTAGTATATAAAAATACAATTGATTTTTGTGTATCAATCTTGTGTCCCACAACCTTGTTCACCTTGTTTATTAGATCTAGTAATTGCTTTTTGTAGATTCCCGTAGGATTTTCTTACATACAGGGTCCTATAATCTGCAAAGAAAGATAGTTTTACTTCTTTCTTTCCAATCTTGATACCTTTAATTTTTCCTCTTGTTGCATTGGCTAGAACATACAGTTCAATGTTGAATAAAAGTGGCAAGAGTAAACATCTTGCCTTTTTCCCAATTTAGGGAAAGCATTCAGTCTTTCATTATTACATAGGATTTTAGCTGTAGGTTTTTCATAGATGCCATTTATCTAATTGAGAAGTCCCTGCTTATTACTAGTTTGCTGACAGGTTTTGGTTTGTGTTTTTATCTTGAATGTTAGATTTTATTAAATGTTTTTTCTGTATCTATTGAGATGATTCATGCATTTTTAATCCATTACTTGCTAATACAATTTATTATACAAATTGATTTTGAGATGATAAAGTCAATCTTGCATTCTTGAAATAAATTCCACTTGGTAATGGTGTATAATCTTTTTAATATGCTGTTGGATTTGGTTTGCTAATATTTTGTTGAGGATTACTGTATCTATGTTCATGAAGGTTATCAGTCAGTATTGTTTACTTTTTTCTTGTGCTATCCTTATCAGGTTTGGGTATCAGGGTAATACTGGTCTCATAGAATGAATTGGGAAGTGTTCCCTTCTCTGTTTTCTAGAAAAGTTTGTGAGAATCAATGTTAATTCTTCTTTACATATTACATAGAATTCACCAGTGAAACAATCTGAGCCTCAACTTTTCTTTGTGGGCAAAATTTTAATTACTAAATTCACTGCATTTACTTATTACAAGTCTATTCAGATTCTCTATTTCTATCAGTTTTATCTATACTCTATCAGTTTTGGTGATTTATATATTTCTAATAATTGGTCCATATTATCTACATTTTCTAATTTGTTCGCATAAAGTTGTTCATAGTATTCCCCAACCGTTCTTTTCATCAATAGTGAAAGATCAATAATGATGATGCCTCTTTCATGCCAGATTGTGGTAATTTGTGCCTCTCCTTTTTTCTTAGTCAGTCTAACTAAGGGTTTTTCAAATGCGTGGATTTTTTTCTAAAAACCAACTTTTGGTTTCATTGATTTTCCCAAAAGTTTTGTTTTTGTTATTGTTTTCTATTTAATTGATTTCTCCTCTAATCTTTATTATATTCTTCCTTCTGTTTGTTTCAGTTTGTTCTTCTTTTTCTAATTTCTTAAGACATAAGCTTAGGTTATTGATTTGGTATCTTCTCTATCTTTTCTAATATACGTGTTTAAAGCTATAAAATATCCCTCTAAGCACTGCCTTAGGTGCATCCCATAAAATTTGATATGTTATATTTTCATTTTCTTTCACTTCAACATATTTTTAAATTCCTTTTCTGATTTTTTTCTTTCACTCAAGAGTTATTTAGAAGTTTGTTACTTAGTTTCCAAATATTTGGAAATTTCCCAAATTTCATTCTTTGTGGTTTCTAATTCATTTCTGTTGTGGCCAGGGAATATGCTTTGCATGATTTCAAATCTTTTAAATTTACTGAGACTTTTTATGGACTAATATGGTCTATCCTAGAGAATGTTCCATTTGCACTTGAAAATAATATGTATTCTGCTTTGGTTGGATGGAATGCTTTATAGATGTCAGTCAGTTCAAGTTTGCTAATCTTGTTCAAGTCATTTATATCCTTGCTGATTTTCTATCTAGATTTTTATTTATTATTTAGAGTAGGGTGTTGACATCTCCAGCTATGATTGTTAAATGTCTATTTCTCCTTTCAGTTCTATCAGCTTTTGCTTAGTGCATTTTGGGGCTCTATTGTCATGTGCATATAGGTTCATAATTGTTATAGATTCCTGGTCAATTTACACTTTTATCATCATGAAATATCCTCCTTTAACTCTGATAATACTTTTTTGTCTTAAACTCTATTTTGTCAGATATTAGCATGGCCACTTCAACACTTTCTTAGTTGCTGTTTGCATTGCATATCTTTTTTCATCTTTTTACTTTTAATGTACCTGTGTCCTCCAAAATAAAGTGTGTCTCTTACAGACAGCATAAAGTTGGATCTTGTTTTCTGTCCTAACAATGTCTGGTTTTTGACTGGAATGCTTAATCTACTCACATTTAATGTAATTATTTATATGGTGAATTTACATCTCCCATTTTGTTATTTTTTATATGTCCCATGTCTTTTTTGTTTCACTGTTCCTCCTTTACTTTCTTCTTTGCTGTTATACATTTTTCTATATTATACCATGTAAATTCCTTTGCTGAATTGTTTCACTATTTTTTTTAAGTTACGGTCTTAGTTGTTGCTCTAGGGATTACTATATGTATTTTAACTTGTCACTATCTACTTCATATTAATACTAACTTACCTTTGGCAAAATATAGAAAAATTACACTAACGTAGCTCCATTTCTTCCTCCCCCTTCTTTGTGCTATTATTGTCATATATTATATCTTTATATGTTACAAGCTGAACAAAAGAGGCTTATAATTATTATTTTATGAAACCTTATTTCTTTTAAATTTGTTAAGAAAATGTTTTAAATATATATAGCATTTTATATTTACCTACATTTTATCTTTTTCTGGAACTTTTAATTTTTCTAGGTGAATTAGAGTTACCACCTAGTGTCATTTCCTGTCAGCTTAAAGGACTATATGTATTATTTCTAGAAAAAAAATCTGTCTATAAAAAATAAGGTTATTGGAGAGACCTTCAAGATGGCAGAGGAGTAAGACTTGGAGATCACCTTCCTCCCCACAAATACATCAGAAATACATCTATATGTGGAACAACTCCTACAGAACACCTACTGAACGCTGGCAGAAGACCTCAGACTTCCCAAAAGGCAAGAAACTCCCCACGCGCCTGGGTAGGGCAAAAGAAAAAAGAAAAAACAGAGACAAAAGAATACGGATGGAACCTGCACCACTGGGAGGGAGTTGTGAAGGAGGAAAAGTTTCCACACACTAGGAAGCCCCTTCACTGGCGGAGATGGGGTGTGGTGGAGGGGAAGCTTCGGAGCCACGGAGGAGAGCACAGCAACAGGGGTGCAGAGAGCAAAGCGGAGAGATTCCCGCACAGAGGATTGGTGCCCGAACAGCACTCACCAGCCTGAGAGGCTTGTCTGCTCGCCCGCTGGCTGGGACGGGTGGGGGCTGGGAGCTGAGGCTCTGGCTTCTTCAGTGGTCAGATCCCAGGGAGAGGACTGGGGTTGGCTGCATGAACACAGCCTGAATGGGCTAGTGTGCCACAGCCAGCTGGGAGGGAGTCCAGGAAAAAGTCTGAAACTGCCTAAGAGGCAAGAGACCATTGTTTCAGGGTGCGCGAGGAGAGGGGATTCAGAGCACCGCGTAAACAATCTCCAGAGATGGGTGTGAGCTGTGGCTATCAGCGCAGACACCAGAGATGGGTATGAAAAGCTAAGACTGCTGCTGCAGCCACCAAGAAGCCTGTGTGCAAGCACAGGTCACTATCCACACCTTCACACCCAGGAGCCTGTGCAGCCCACCACGGCCAGGGTCCCGTGATCCAGGGACAAATTCCCCAGGAGAACACACAGCACGCCTGTTGCAATGTCATGAGGGCCTCTGCCGCCGCAGGCTCACCACACATTCCATGGCCCTCCCTTCCCCTGGCCGGAGTGAGCCAGAGCCCCGTAATCAGCTGCTACTTTAACCCCGTTCTGTCTGAGCAAAGAACAGACACCCTCAGGCGACCTACATGCAGAGGCGTGGCCAAATCCAAAGCTGAACCCCAGGAACTGTGCAAACAAAGAAGAGAAAGGGAAATTTCTCCTAGCAGCCTCAGGAGCAGTGAATTAAATCTCCACAATCAACTTGATGTACCCTGCATCTCTGGAATATCTGAATAGATAATGAATCATTCCAAAATTGAGGTGGTGGATTTGGGGAGCAACGATATCTATATATATTTCCTTTTTCTCTTTTTGTGAGTGTGTATGGGTATGCCTCTTCATGTGATTTTGTCTGTATAGCTTTGCTTTTACCATTTGTCCTAGGGTTCTGCCTGCCCATTATTTTGTTGTTGGTGGTGGTGGTTTTGTTTTCTAGTACAGTTTTTGGTGCTTTTCATTGGTGGATTTGTTATTTGGCTTGCATGCTCTCTTCTTTCCTTCTCTTTTTTTTTCTTTTTTTATTACTTTTAAATTTTTTTCATTTTTAAAAATTATTTTTTATTTTTAAATTTAATAACTTTATTTTATTTTTTCTTTCTTCTTTTCTTTTTTTCTCCTTTTTCTTCTGAGCTGTGTGACTGACAAAGTCTTAGTGCTCTGACTGGGTGCCAGGCCTGTGCCTCTGATGTGGGATAGCGTAGTTCAGGACATTGGTCTACCAGAGAACTCCCAGCTCCACATAATATCAAACAGCGAAAGCTCTCCCAGAGATCTCCGTCTCAATGCTAAGACCCAGCTCCACTCAACGACCAGCAAGCTACAGTGCTGGACACCATATGCCAAAAAAGTAGCAAGACAGGAACACAACCCCACTTATTAGCAAAGAGGCTGCCTCAAATCATAATAAGATCACAGATACCCCAAAACACACCACCAGACAGGGTCCTGCCCACCAGAAATTCAAGATCCAGGCTCATCCACCAGAACACAGGCACTAGTTCCCTCCACCAGGAAGCCTACACAACCCACTGAACCAACCTTAGGCACTGGGGGCAGACACCAAACACAACGGGAACTACGAATCTGCAGCCTGCGAAAGGAGACCCCAAACACAGTAAGATAAGCAAAATGAGAAGACAGGAAAACACACAGCAGATGAAGGAGCAAAGTAAAAACCCACCAGACCAAACAAATGAAGAGGAAATAGGCAGTCTACCTGAAAAATATTTCAGAGTAATGATAGTAAAGGTGATCCAAAATCTAGGAAATAGAATGGAAAAAATACAAGAAACGTTTAACAAGGACCTAGAAGAACTTAAGGGCAAACAACCAATGATGAACAAAACAATAAATGAAGTTAAAAATTCTCTACAAGGAATCGGTAGCAGAATAACTGAGGCAGAAGAACGGATAAGTGACCTGGAAGATAAAATAGTGGAAATAACTACTGCAGAGCAGAATAAAGAAAAAAGAATGAAAAGAATTGAGGACAGTCTCAGAGACCTCTGGGACAAAATTAAACTCACCAACATTCGAATTATAGGGGTCCCAGAAGAAGAAGAGAAAAAGAAAGTGACTGAGAAAATATTTGAAGACATTATAATTGAAAACTTCCCTAATATGTAAAAGGAAATAGTTAATTAAGTCCAGGAGGTGCAGAGAGTCCCATACAGGATAAATCTAAGAAGAAACACACCAAGACACATATTAATCAAACTATCAAAAATTAAATACAAAGAGAAAATATTAAAACCAGCAAGGGAAAAAAAACAAATAACACACAAGGGAATTCCCATAAGGTTAACAGCTGATCTTTCAGTAGAAACTCTGCAAGCCAGAACGGCATGTCAGGACACATTTAAAGTGATGAAAGGGAAAAACCTACAACCAAGATTACTCTATCCAGCAAGGATCTCACTCAGATTCGATGGAGAAATTAAAACCTTTACAGACAAGCAAAAGTTCAGAGAATTCAGCACCACCAAACCAGTTTTACAACAAATGCTAAAGAAACTTCTCTAGGTAGGAAACACAAGAGAAGGAAAAGACCTACAAAAACAAACCCAAAACAATTAAGAAAATGGTAATAGGAACATACATATTGATAATTACCTTAAATGTAAATGGATTAAATGCTCCAACCAAAAGACATAGACTGGCTGAATGGATACAAAACCAAAACCCATATAAATGCTGTCTACAAGAGACCCACTTCAGACCTAGGGACACATACAGACTGAAAGTGAGGGATGGAAAAAGATATTCCATGCAAATGGAAATCAGAAGAAGCTGGAGTAGCAATTCTCATATTAGACAAAATAAACTTTAAAGTAAAGATTAGTACAAGAGACAAAGAAAGACACTACATAATGATCAAGGGATCAATCCAAGAAAAAGACATAACAATTGTAAATATTTATGCACCCAATAAAGGAGCACTTCAACACATAAGGCAAATGCTAACAGTCATAAAAGGGGAAATCAACAGTAACACAATCATAGTAGGGGACATTAACACCCCACTTTCACCAATGGACAGATCATCCAAAATGAAAATAAATAAGGAAACACAAGCTTTAAACGATATATTAAACAAGATGGACTTAACTGATATTTATAGGACATTCCATCCAAAAACAACAGAATACACTTTCAAGTCAATTGCTCATCGAACATTTGCCAGGAAGGATCATATCTTGGGTCACAAATCAAGCCTTGGTAATTTAAGAAAACTGAAATCGTATCAAGTATCTTTTCCAACCACAATGCTATGAGACTAGATATCAATTATTGGAAAATATTTGTAAAAAATACAAACACATGGAGGCTAAACAATACACTACTTAATAACCATGAGATCACTGAAGAAATCAAAGAGGAAATCAAAAAATACCTAAAAACAAATAACAATGAAAACACGATGACCCAAAACCTATGGGATGGAACAAAAGCAGTTCTAAGAGGGAAGTTTATAGCAATACAATCCTACCTCAAGAAACAAGAAACATCTCAAATAAACAACCTAACCTTACACCTAGAGCAATTAGAGAAAGAAGAACAAAACAAATCCCCAAAGTTAGAAGAAGGAAAGAAATCATAAACATCAGATCAGAAATAAATGAAAAAGAAATGAAGAAAACAATAGCAAAGATCAATAAAACTAAAAGCTGGTTCTTTGAGAAAATTTTAAAAATTGAGAAAACATTAGCCAAACTCATCATGAAAAAAAAAGGGAGAAGACTCAAATCAATAGAATTAAAAATGAAAAAGGAGAAGTAACAGCTGACACTGCAGAAATACAAAGGATCATGAGAGATTACTACAAGCAACTATATGCCAATATAATGGACAACCTGGAAGAAATGGACACATTCTTAGAAAAGCACAACCTGCCAGAACTGAATCAGGAAGAAATAGAAAATATGAACAGACCAATCACAAGCACTGAAGTTGAAACTGTGATTAAAAATCTTCCAACAAACAAAAGCCCAGGACCAGATGGCTTCTCGGGCAAATTCTATCAAGCATTTAGAGAAGGGCTAACATCGATCCTTCTCAAACTCTTCCAAAATATAGCAGAGGGAGGAACACTCCCAAACTCATTCTACGAGGCCACCATCACCCTGATACCAAAACCAAACAAAGATGTCACAAAGAAAGAAATCTATAGGCCAATATCACTGATGAACATAGATGCAAAAATCCTCAACAAAATACTAGCAAACAGAATCCAACAGCACATTAAAAGGATCATACAACATGATCAAGTGGGGTTTATCCCAGGAATGCAAGGACTCTTCACTATACGCAAGTCAATCAATGTGATACACCATATTAACAAACTGAAGGAGAAAAACCATATGATCATCTCAATAGATGAAGGAAAAGCTTTCGACAAAATTCAGCACCAATTTATGATAAAAACCCTCCAGAAAGTAGGCATAGAGGGAACTTATCTCAACATAATAAAGGCCATATATGACAAACTCACAGCCAAGATCGTTCTCAATGGTGAAAAACTGAAACCATTTCCTCTAAGACCAGCAACAAGACAAGGTTGCCCACTCTCACCACTATTATTCAACATAATTTTGGAAGTTTTAGACACAGCAATCAGAGAAAAAAAAGAAATAAAAGGAATCCAAATCAGAAAAGAAGTAAAGCTGTCACTGTTTGCAGATGACATGATACTATACATACAGAATCCTAAAGATGCTACCAGAAAACTACTAGAGCTAATCAATGAATTTGGTAAAGTAGAAGGATACAAAATTAATGCACAGAAATATTTTGCATTCCTATACACTAATGATGAAAAATCTGAAAGAGAA
This sequence comes from Pseudorca crassidens, assembly GCF_039906515.1. NCBI lineage: Eukaryota > Metazoa > Chordata > Mammalia > Artiodactyla > Delphinidae > Pseudorca > Pseudorca crassidens. The sequence goes on along the minus strand of NC_090317.1, from coordinate 92,701,213 downwards.
ATTAAGGAAACACTCCCATTTACCACTGCAACAAAAAGAATAAAATACCTAGGGATAAACCTACCTAAGGAGACAAAAGACCTGCATGCAGAAAACTATAAGACACTGATGAAAGAAATTAAAGATGATGCAAACAGATGGAGAGATAAATCATGCTCTTGGATTCGAAGAATAAACATTGTAAAAATGACTATACTACCCTAAGCAAACTACAGATTCAGTGCAAACTCTATCAAACTACCAATGGCATTTTTCACAGAACTAGAAAAAAAAATTCACAATTTGTATGGAAACACAGAAGACCCACAATAGCCAAAGCAGTCTTGAGAAAGAAAAACGGAGCTGAAGGAATCAGGCTCCCTGACTTCAGACTACACTACAAAGCTACAGTAATCAAGACAGTATGATACTGGCACAAAAACAGAAATATAGATCAATGGAACAGGATAGAAAGCCCAGAGATAAACCCACGCACATATGGTCACCTTAGTTTTGATAAAGGAGGCAAAAATATACAATGGTGAAAAGATCTCCTCTTCAATAAGTGCTGCTGGGAAAACTGGACAGCTACATGTAAAAGAATGAGATTAGAACACTCCCTAACACCATACACAAAAATAAGCTCAAAATGGCTTAAAGACCTAAATGTAAGGCCAGACAGTATAAAACTCTTAGAGGAAAACATAGGCAGAACACTCTATGACATAAATCACAGCAAGATCCTTTTTGACCCACCTCCTAGAGAAATGGAAATAAACAAATGTGAGGTAATGAATCTTAAAAGCTTTTGCACAGCAAAGGAAACCATAAACAAGATGAAAAGATAACCCTCAGAATGGGAGAAAATATTTGCAAATGAAGCAACTGACAAAGGATTAATCTCCAAAATTTACAAGCAGCTCATGCAGCTTGTATGAAAAAAACAAACAACCCAATCCAATAATGGGCAGAAGACCTAAATAGACATTTCGCAAAGGAAGACATACAGATTGCCAACGAACACATGAAAGCATGCTCAACATCACGAATCATTAGAGAAATGCAAATCAAAACTACAGTGAGATATCACCTCACACCAGTCAGAATGGCCATCACCAAAACATCTACAAACAATAAATGCTGGAGAGGGTGTGCAGAAAAGGGAACCCTCTTGCACTGTTGGTGGGAGTGTAAATTGATACAGCCACTATGTAGAACAGTATGGAGGTTCCTTAAAAAACTAAAAATAGAACTACCATACGACCCAGCAATCCCACTACTGGGCATATACCCTGAGAAAACCATAATTCAAAAAGCATCATGTACCACAATGTTCATTGCAGTTCTATTTACAATAGCCAGGAAATGGAAGCAACCTAAGTGCCCATCGACAGATGAATGGATAAAGAAGATGTAGCACATATATACAGTGGAATATTACTCAGCCATAAAAAGAAACGAAATTGAGTTATTTGTAGTGAGGTGGATGGACCTAGAGTCTGTCATACAGAGTGAAGTAAGTCAGAAAGAGAAAAACAAATACCGTATGCTAACACATATATATGGAATCTGAGAAAAAAATGGTTATGAAGAACCTAGGGGCAGGACAGGAATAAAGACGCAGACGTAGAGAATGGACTTGAGGACATGGGGAGGGGCAAGGGTAAGCTGAGACAAAGTGAGAGAGTGGCATGGACTTATATACACTACCAAATGTAAAACAGATAGCTAGTGGGAAGCAGCCGCATAGCACAGGGAGATCAGCTCGGTGCTTTGTGACCACCTAGAGGGTGGGATAGGGAGGGTGGGAGGGAGATGCAAGAGGGGGGAGATATGGGGATATATGTATATGTATAGCTGATTCACTTTTTTATAAAGCAGAAACTAACACACCATTGTAAAGCGATTATACTCCAATAAAGATGTTAAAAAATATTAAATTAAATTTTTTTAAAAATTAAAAATAAGGTTATTTTGGCTTTACAAAATACTAGGTATCCCATCCTACAGGCAGGTACAAAGATAAAATGGGAAGAGTACAAATATTTTATTTATATCTATTAATTTCTGGAAGATTCATTCTCTTATGTGGTGTCTAGACATACTCTGGAAAATTTAACTGTAAGGTGGCCAAGTTCTTGGGTTATCAGTCCATCATTTTCCTTCAACCTTTGTGAGAGTAGGTTGGATATTTCTTTCTTAAAAGTATTTTTTGAGGGCTTCCCTGGTGGCGCAGTGGTTGAGGGTCCGCCTGCAGATGCAGGGGACGCGGGTTCGTGCCCCGGTCCAGGAGGATCCCACATGCCGCGGAGCGGCTGGGCCCATGAGCCATCGCTGCTGAGCCTGCGCATCCGGAGCCTGTGCTCCGCAACGGGAGAGGCCACAACAGTGAGAGGCCCACGTACCGCAAAAAAAAAAAAAAAAAAAGTATTTTTTGAAAGGAAATCTTGCTTTAGAGATTACTTTGCTGCTTTCTTTTGGATCTCACCACCACCACCTCAAGTTAAGAAGGGGAGTCCCAAGATAACTCAGAATAATGGAGGTTGCCTTTCAGATGGGGAGGGTGACATCTGTTTCTTCCCCAGCTGCTGAGCTGCAGAAATTCACAGACCAATCCTGTCTCTTGGGTGCAACTTGAGAGAGTTGTTGGTAAAACTTGTCCTCAGGACTTTGGAGTGTTGGTGAAGATAATGACTGATGACTTCTCCCACCTAGATGAACTTGTAGAGCAGAGGCTGGTATAGCAGCCTGAAATGGCAAGATGAAGAAAGAGCAGTGGTGAAGACAGTTTGCATGTCCAGAGTTTGGTGGAGTGAGAGGGTTTGGGTTTTCCCAGGGGCCAAGTGGATGCCACAGAAGGCATCCAGCTGGAAGAATCTTAAAGGGTCTTGACCCAAGTGGACAATCTGTCAGGTGAGGACACTAGGGGTAGGGGTAACCCCTGTGGTAGAAACTGAGGCAGTAAGTAAGTGAGCTGAGGAGTAAACACTGAGGAATTCAGTGCTCTTGGGATCATGGACCATCAGAATGACCCTATATTCCCTCTGGTACTCTTCCGTACTGCTAAACCTGTGCAAAGATCTTGCTGTTATTAATGTCTTGGTTTCACTCATTTGCATTATAAGGTTCCTGGGGATGCTTGTCACCTTGTTTTGTTCAAAATGTAGTCTGTGAAGTTTTTCTTTTGCTATCATAATGGTTCTATTTTTAAGACAGTATTTAGAGAAATCAAATCTACACCATCATCACCTTGCCATGACCTGTTAGCCTAATACTGACTTTTTGAAGAAACAGTGCTAGTTGACTTGTAGAATGTCCCATGTTCCATGTCATCTGATTGTTTCCTATGATCTCATCTCAACTTTTCTTTTCTCTCCTGTATTTTCTACAGACTTGAAGTTAGGTACAGAAGTTTGATCAGTTTTAGGTTAAGCATTTTTTTAAATTTATTTATTTTATTTTTGGCTGCATTGGGTCTTTGTTGCTGTGCACAGGCTTTCTCTAGTTGCAGCAAGCGGGGGCTACTCTTCGCTGCGGTGTGCGGACTTCTCGTTGCGGTGGCTTCTCTTGTTGCAGAGCACGGGCTCTAGGTGCACGGGCTTCAGTAGTTGTGGCATGTGGGCTCAGTAGTTGTGGCTCATGGGCTCTAGAGCGCAGCCTCAGTAGTGGCACATGGGCTTAGTGGCTCCGCAGCATGTGGGATCTTCCCGGACCAGGGCTCGAACCCGTGTCCCTTGCATTGGCAGGCGGATTCTTAACCACTGCACCACCAGGGAAGCCCAGGTTAAGCATTTTTAACACAAATACTTAATAACTGCCAAGAATATTTCATAGGTGCTACTATGCAACCCCCTATTAAGGATGCAATTAGCAAATAATTTGTAGAATAACATTTTGGTTCTATGTGAGCATCTTGTTCAAACAACCTTTTATCAAATGCATTTAACATCTGCTACGGACTGAATGTGTCCCCCCCAAATCCATATGTTGAAATCCTAACCCTCAATGTGATAGTGTTAGGAGGTGGGGCCTTTGGAAGTTGATTAGGTCAGGAGGGTGGAGCCTCATGAATGGGATTGCTGCCCTAGTAAGAAGAGACCAGAGGGCTAGCTTGCTCCTTTTCCACCATGTGAGGATACAACAAGAAGTTCAGCTAGCTACAACCCAGAAGTGGGCCCTCACCAAGAACCCAACCATACTGGCACCATGAGCTCCAATTTCCAGGCTCCAGAACTGTGAAAAATAAAGTTCTGTTGTTGATAAGCCACTCAGTTTATGGCATTTTGTTTTAACAGCTTAAGCTGACTAAGGTAACATCTCTTGAGGTTCCTTACCTGAATCAATTATCTAATTCTTTCTCTATTTATTGGGTGGCATTCTTCTATAAATAATTGCTGTAGTGAATACTGTGTTGCTCCACTCAAATCTCTTTTTTGGGGCCAATACATTATCCCCCAGTTTCTGGGAAAATCAGCTACTGACCTCACAGCTATCTCTCTCATTGGGAACTGCCCTCAGCTACAGGCAACTGCCTCACTCAAAGTTATGCCCTCACCTCCCCACCTCTGCTCAGGGAGCAGGCAGTATTAAATGAGTGTCTTATGCAGGAACACAAAGGTCCAGCCTTCCATTTGGGACAACTCTGAAGGGCCATCCCAGCTCCAGAGCTCCCTGTAAGACTGTCTGAGGCCTCAGTTGCAACTGCATTGAGGGTAAATTCTCCCTCTGTCCAATCCTATCTTCCTCAACCTCTTACAGATGTTTCTCCCCAATAAACCTTCTGTATGTAACTTTCCATTTTTGTTAACCCAGAACTCATTCTAAGACAACGACAAAGAGCTTTCTTCTCTTTTTCTTTCATCTTTTTTTCATTTGACTGTTTTTGGAGTATCAGTATGAACTCATGGTTTTGTATTTATTTAATGTATTACAACAAATTGCAGCCATTTTCATCTTGGTGCTCAAATGATCAAATGTGGCCAGTGAAGGCCCTTCATGATGCCTCCTATGTCCTTTAGACATTAATCTTTTATTTATTTATTTATTTATTTAGCGGTACGTGGGCCTCTCACTGCTGTGGCCTCTCCTGTTGCAGAGCACAGGCTCCGGACGCGCAGGCTCAGCGGCCATGGCTCACGGGCCTAGCCGCTCTGCGGCATGTGGGATCTTCCCGGACTGGGGCACGAACCTGTGTCCCCTGCATTGTCAGGCGGACACTCAACCACTGCGCCACCAGGGAAGCCCTAGACATTAATCTTTAAGTGTGTCTTTTCTAGCACAAGAAGATAACCTATGCTCATCATGTATTCTTCTAGGTCCAGACCCAGAATCAGATATTTCTCTAAAAATCTCTGGTTCCCTTTTAGTGGGAATGGTGGTTAAAGATCAAGATCTGGGCACTAGGGATAAAATGTTTTCTTTTAATTTCATTTTCTAAATGTCTTTTTGCTGGTATACAGAAATACAATTTACTTTTGCATAGACATTTCACTATGGTCACATTAGAATTAGAACCAAGTTCTCCTGAATCTCAGTTTCTATTAGTTAGAAATATTTTCAGCTGCAAATAATGGGAAGCTGACTCACAATGGCCTGGGAAAAACAAGATGTTTAGTTAGCTCCTCTAATAAGGAGTCTGATGATAGCCAGTCTGGGACTGATGCAATGGCTCAATAATCCTGTCAGGGACCCAGATTGTTACTATTTAACCACTTCTTAGTTTGTTCTCATGTTTCTTTTCTTGTTCTTACAAAATGACTGGGCTCCTACCAGATATTATCTATATTCTAGGCAAAAATAAGCAAAGATAAAGAGGTTAATGGTAAAAAAAGTTTTCTCCTTTCCAGGCTTTGTTTTTTTTAATTTGAGAAAGATGCCCTCTCCATATAATTCCACTTAATCATTAATGGACAGAACTGTCACGAGTCCAACTCAATATAAGGTAGGTGAGAAAACTGAGGGGTTTTATTTCTTAACTTCCAATAACTGTTAAAAGGAGGGAAAGTTAGAAGGAGTCAAGAATGGATGTTGAAAGTACCTCTTGTGGTATCTGCACTAAAGCCAACATTCTTCCCACTAGATAATTCCGTTAGGTAAAACTTTGACAAAGTGTGACAAAGCTTGATTCATGTAAAAAAGGATTCCTTTGAACAAAAAGACCTCAAAGTACTTATATTTAGTATGTGTATCTGAAGACAAGATACGCTATAAAAAATGTGATCCTTGTTCACTGGAGAAGAATTTTTATTTAGTTTTCTCAATATAACTGAGGTATAATATTAACATCACGTAAGAAAAAATTCTAACAAAAGATGAATTACTTGTTTTGGACCAACTATCCCAGGGAAAACAACTAGAAAACCTGGGGAAAATATAAAAACAACTGTTTGAAGGCATCATAGAATCATAGGCATTAAGACTTTGTACAGCTAAGACCCAGAAGTAGAAGGAAGCCAAGAACGGCTGGCTTTCCTCTCAAAGTGATCACCATTCTGCGCATTCTACAAGTGAGAGCTGCAACTCAGCGATTTCAGCACTCTCGTGGTCGTTGAAAGTTCAGGGCATGCCAATGCAGAGAGGTCTTTATAAACACTCCAAGATTTTAACTGGAATAAGTGTGAACTGAAATAGATCATTCCTAGGAACGAAGCTTGGACTTAAATTAGCTCAATACCTGACTGGATTAAGGTAGGAGGTCACAAATAAATTAATATCAGGAATGAAAAAGGGAATATCACCACAGATCTTACAGACACTAAAAAGGTCATTAGAAAAGATTATGAAAAGCTTTTACTAAAAATATGAAACTGAGATGCAATGAGCTAAATTCTAAGGAAATACTGTAACAAACTGACACATGAGTAGAGAATCTAAATTTTCCTGCATCTATTTATAAACATTTAATCCATAATTTAAAACTTTTCCATACAGAAAACTCAAGGTTCACATGGCTTACTTGACAAATTTTATCAGGGAGCTAAGGAAGAACTAACACCAATATTACACAAACTCTTCCAAAGAAAAGGAACTCTTTCAGGGCTTCCCTGGTGGCGCAGTGGTTGAGAGTCCACCTGCCGATGCAGGGGACACGGGTTCGTGCCCCGGTCCGGGAAGATCCCACATGCCGTGGAGTGGCTGGGCCCGTGAGCCATGGCCGCTGAGCCTGCGCGTCCGGAGCCTGTGCTCCACAACGGGAGAGGCCACAACAGTGAGAGGCCCGCGTACCGCAAAAACAAAACAAAACAAAAAGAAAAGGAACTCTTTCAAAGAGAAGAATGAAGGGCACCTTTTCCATCTCGTTTTATGAGGTCAGCATTACTTTGATCCAAAAGCTGACAAGAACATTACAAGAAAGGAAAATTTAGTTCAATCTTTTTCATGACATTCTAAATGAAACATTAGTAAATTAACTCCATAAATATATTAAAAGATAATAGGTCATTAGTAAACTGGGTTTTTTCTGGGAATGTAATATTCATAAATCAATGAATGCAATGTTATAATGATAGAATAAAGAAGAAAAATCACATCTCAATAGATACAGAGAAGGCATTTAATAAATGTAACATCCATTCATATTAAAGCCTCTTTGCAAACCAGGGATAGAAGGAATCTTTCTTCAACTGGTAACTGATATCTATAGAAATTCTATAGCAAGGATTTTTTTCTTCCAAATGTGACAGGTTATCTTCTCTCATACCAATTCTTTGGCTGATAGAAACTATGAAAACTAGACAAAACACCAAAAGATCACAGCTTTTTAAAGGCATCAGAGATAAAGCAAGGAAACCAGCATTAGAGAGGTCTAGATGATTAAGTAAAGGGAAACACACTGAGGTGAGCTGCTTCTTTCTCCCTTGAGGCATTTGTCAGTTCCTAAGCTGTGTGGAGCCAAGGTGAAGAGCCAAGGTGAAGAGCAGAAAATAGCGATTCATAGCTTTGAGAAGTCTCATGAAGTAGGGCACAAAAATTGGATTTACTGCTTGTTATTAAGGCAGCCAAGACTTGAAGGTCAAGATCCAACAAAAAAAAAAGGAACCACAGAAAACTGAGCTCCAAATTGTGAGCATAGTTCAATTTCTAAACTACACAAGATAAGATGTCATGAAGTCAAGCAGAAAGCAGCAACTAAAAAGCTAAAAACTTAAGCAGAGCTTTTGGAAGTCTCATAGTAATAGAGACAAAAACTAGAAAACTAGAGATCAGGGTCTACCAGGCTTTCAGGTAAAAATCCTGAATGGCTTTGTCCTAGGAGAGGCAAACCAGTTATACATCAGCCCTCATGAAGATGAAATAGATTCTCAGATCATCTTAATCCTTTTCTAAAATTTATTTATTTATTTATTTAATTTATTTTTGGCTGCGTTGGTTCTTCATTGCTTCGCACGGGCTTTCTCTAGTTGCGGCGAGCAGGGGCTACTCTTCGTTGAGGTGCGTGGGCTCCTCATTGTGGTGTCTTCACTTGTTGCTGAAGCATGGGCTCTAGGAGCATGGGCATCAGTAGTTGTGGCACGTGGGCTCAGTAGTTGTGGCTCACGGGGTCTAGAGTGTAGGCTCAGTAGTTGTGGCGCATGGGCTTAGTCGCTCCACAGCATGTGGGATCTTCCCAGACCAGGGCTCGAACCCATGTCCCCTGCATTGGCAGGCAGATTCTTAACCACTGCGCCACCAGGGAAGCCCTCATCTTAATCCTTGATGGACCAAGGTTACCTGCTTCTACTATATCTGGCCCCCAGGAGAAAAGTAAATTATTTCTAGAGGATGAAACATTATCCAGAGAAAATTTTTAAAACACTTCATATACAATTTCTGGCATTCAACAACAAAAAAATATCACAGGCATGCCATGAATCAGATGAAGGAAACCAAGATAAAACAGGTGATATAAATAAACCCAATAGTGATCCAAATATTTGAGTTATCAGACACAACTTTAAAAAAAAAACTATGATTACTATGTTCAAGAAATTAGGTGACAGGGACTTCTCCAGCGGTCCAGTGGTTAAGACTTCACCTTCCAAAGCAGGAGGTGCAGGTTTGATCCCTGGTCAGGGAGCTAAGATCCCACATGCCTCGCAGCCAAAACAACCAAAACATAAAACAGAAGCAATATTGTAACAAATACAATAAAAACTTTTAAAATGGTCCACATAAAAATAAAATGAAATTAGGTGACAAAATTATTGACATTAGAAAGAATCACATGGGGATTCTAGAACTAAAAAACACAGCTTAAATTAAGCACTAAGTAGATGTTAGATATAGCATAATAGAAGTTTAGTGAACTGGAAATGAGTTAGCAGAGACTATTCAGGCTGGAGCATTATGAAAAAAAGGAACGAAAAATAATGGAAGAGTGTAAGAGACATGGAACATGGTGTAAAGGTTCAATATATGTTTAATTGGAAGGAATACCAGATTGAAAAGATACCAGAATTGACAAATGATATCAAGCCACTGACTCAAAAAGCTCTACTAATCTCAAACAGAATGAATACAAAGGAAATCATAACTAGGCACATCATAGTCAAACTGCTGAAAACAAAAGAGAAAAAAGGAAAATCTAATTGCAGCCAGAGAAAAAAGGCACATTACATTCAAAGGAGAAACAATAAGAACGGCAACTGACTTTTCAACAAATACAATGAAATGATATCTTTAAAGTGCTGAAATAAAATAACTGCTAACTTAGAATTCTATTCTCAAGGAAAATATCCTTTTAAACGAAGATGAAATAAAGCTGATTTCAGAAAAACCAAAACTGATATAATTAATTGCCAGCAGACCTACACTAAAATAAACACTAGAGGGATTTCTTAAAGTTAGGAAATAATGATGCTTAAAAAATAAAAAGTGAAAGCGTTATGAAGAATAAAGAGTAAATATGTGGATAAAACTATATGAACACTGACTGTATTAAGCAATTATAATAATGCATAGAGAGACTTAAAATATATGTAGAATTAAAATTCAGGTCAACAATAGTAATAAATGATAAGAGGGGATTGACCTAAAATATTTTCTATCATTGAATTGTGGAAGAAGCAGTAAAAGTATTAATCTACAGAAGACATAAATTGAGGCATGTATGTCGTAATCTCTAGGGTAACCACTAAAATAATAATTAGGGGGCTTCCCTGGTGGCGCAGTGGTTGAGAGTCCACCTGCCGATGCAGGGGACATGGGTTCGTGCCCCGGTCTGGGAAGATCCCACATGCCGCAGAGCGGCTGGGCCTGTGAGCCATGGCCACTGAGCCTGCGCATCTGGAGCCTGTGCTCCACAATGGGAGAGGCCACAACAGTGAGAGGCCCGCGTACAGCAAAAAAAAAAAGAAAAAAGAATAATTAAAGACTGCAAAACTAACAGGGCAATAGAAGGGAAATGGAATGATAAAAGTTAATCAAGGGACTTCCCTGGTGGTGCAGTGGTTGGGACTCCGTGCTTCCAGTGTAGGGGACATGGGTTCGATCCCTGGTCGGGGAACTAAGATTCCGAATGCCATGTGGCACAGCCAAAAATTAAAAAAAAAAAAAAAAAGTTAATTGATTCATCTAGACAAATTATCCAATCTCTCAGATTCCTTCAGCCCTTCATGGTACCAGTCTTGGGAGAAGCCTTACTATTTCCATGAAGTGTCACATTTTTACATGCACCTGACTTTCTCCAAAAGTCCTCTATCTGGTACACTGAATGATGATAAAATCTGAGGGGTTGGGCTGCATCAGCTGCCACAGTGGTGTCCGGATTTGAGGGGCCCTCTCTTGTCCCTTTCTTTTCATCTTTAAAGCTCAAAAGTAGGGTTTCCCTGGTGGCGCAGTGGTTGACAGTCTGCCTGCCGATGCAGGGGACACGGGTTCGTGTCCTGGTCCAGGAAGATCCCACATGCCGCGGAGCGGCTGGGCCCGTGAGCCATGGCCGCTGAGCCTGCACGTCTGGAGCCTGTGCTCCGCAACGGGACAGGCCACAACAGTGAGAGCCCAGTGTACTGCAAAAAAAAAAAAAAAAAAAAAAGCTCAAAAGTAGAGTAAACGAGAGATCTAACAACAGGCAGCCTTGTCTCTCAGCCTCAATTTTTCATAGTGACACAGCCAAATTATCTGCCCATTCAGGTGTGCATCTGTGGCCCCTAGACATTTTAACTACACAGTGACTAGCCACCAAGAAGCAAATGAACTGCCCATTCAGCAGTGTTTCTGGGACCTATAGACATTGTGGCCATACAATCATAAGGCCATAAGTTCACATGGCCTGCCAGTTCAGGGGCATTTGTGGCCCACAGAAAATGAGGCCATTCAATCATTAGCACTACTGGTGATTTGTCCTCAACCCCAGAGAGGATGCTTCCCACCCCTCAAGTGAAACAGTTCAACTTTTCTGCCATGTTCATTCCACATTAGGTACCACTGTCAGGCAAAGGGCTCAATCACCAGCAAGCATCATTGAGGCAGGCTGGGTCACAGACACATGGATCAGCACAAAGCACAAGTCTCACATTCTCTCGTTATCCTGTAGAGAGACATGCTTGGGTTGGGTGCAGCTGGACCAGGACCACCCCTGACAATCTTCCTTTTCACAGCATGAGCATGAAAGTGCCATTGTAAGCAGAGGAAAAGTATTTGAGCTCAGGTGCCAGATGTTCAGGGGAATGCTGAAAATGACAGCTGCCCAGCAACCTTGTGGGAAGTTGAGATCATGAGCAGCCCCTCACTCTATCTGGGGGAGGAGGAGCCACTGGTCCCGCCTAGCCCACTGTCAGGCCACCCAGAGAAAGCCTCTTATTATTCCACGTATAATCCTTTTTGTCTCCCAACACGTTCTTTGGAAAGAGTTCTATGGTGAAATACATTTGGAAAATGCTGTATTTTTTTTTTTACCTTTTTTTCCACCTTTTTTTTTTTTTGCGGTACGCGGGCCTCTCACTGTTGTGGCCTCTCCCGTTGCGGAGCACAGGCTCCGGACGCGCAGGCTCAGTGGCCATGGCTCACGGGCCCAACCGCTCCACGGCATGTGGGATCTTCCCGGACCGGGGCACGAACCCACGTCCCCTGCATCAGCAGGCGGACTCTCAACCACTGCGCCACCAGGGAAGCCCCTGGAAAATGCTGTATTTTACAGACCTTTTGGGAGATCTATATAGTATCCTACCTACATAGTATCCTAGTGGTTGTAGAAGTCTCTCCATTAAAAAAAAAACACATCTAAACAATGTTTCCCAAGTTTTTATGATCATAGAACCTTTTACTCACATCATGATTGTTAATAAGCTAGAGAACCAGTGTTTCATGGAAGACATTTTGTGAAATGCTGACCTAGGGCAGGCATAGCAAATAGGTTTCAACATAATTACCAACTCTGATTGGTAGAGGTAGACTAGAACATACTGTTGAGAAGAATTCTAAGAGCCTGTCTGACCTTGACCAGAAAGAGTAACATTATTTTTTTTGAATTTTATTTTTTTATACAGCAGATTCTTATTAGTTATCTATTTTATACATATTAGTGTATATATGTCAATCCCAATCTCCCAATTCACATTATTGACAAACGATAGCTGCCGTGTATGTAGAATATAATGGCAGCATAAGGGCAACAGATTTGCCAGTCTTGATCTAGGTTCTCTAGCTTTATTTTCTCTGGCAAAAGATTCCTCTAGGTCAGAATCGGTGACTTAAGAATTCCTCCAACAGGAACACAACTTGGGAAATGTGAGTCTTCATTCATTATAATTTGCTCATGTTCACTGAGTCTTTACTGAGTAGACTGGTCCCTCAGGAAGGGAAGAAAATTCTTTCCATTGAAAGGAATGCTCTCAGAGGTGTCATATAAAATAAATCCTGGAATCCATCTCCAAGCTCAGTACCCAGGAGGATGCTCTTTACCCGAATGCCCCCATGACTACAGCCTTGGCCTCTGAGGTCAGGGGCATTTGGGCAGAATCTAGGAATTTCTCCCAACTCTCTGAAGCCTCCTTGGCCCTAACACCTATGAATGTTTTGGGCTTCTCCACTGTGAAGCTGCTCAGGGCTTTGGAGGCCAGTACTTTGCACTTGAGGATCTGCTGTCTGAGATGTGGGTCTGTGTGTATGTACCCGCACATCTATAAGAACATACATGTACAAGTGTGTACAAAGATAGTGGGGAGCACAAATTAGGGCTCACTTGATATCCATAGGGTCCAGGGCCAGGAGAAGAAGACAATTCCATGACACAAACCACTGTTGCTTGCCTCAGCAGTTGATGCTTCAGTTTGCAGAGTGACACTGGAGACATCGGCAGGGATCAACTTCAGTCTGGAAGGAGGAAAAGGGAGACAAATCTTTCAATTTTAATGGGATTTTCAAAGATGTGCCAGGTATTGTCTGTTGGCACTCTGCGACATTCCCATTCCCATCCCCTCTCCTGTACTGCCGGGGCTGGAAGCATTGAGATTACATTTCTCAGACTTGCTTGCCAATGTGACCTCTCTGCATGAAATTTGGAAGAAGGGAGTTAGAAACCATACTTTTCCTCTAGCAGGAAGAGTAGGCAAGTATTTTTCAGCAGATGTGAGTTTTGTTTGGTTTTAATTTTATTTAAGTATAGTTGATTTACAATGTTGTATTAATTTCTGCTGTAAGCAGATGTGAGTTTTGCAGCACCTGCTAGACTCCTTGCTATGCTAATCACCCAACCACCCTGGGGCCATGGGACACCTGTGCTGTCAGCAATGGTTTTCTGCAGTTTTTTGACCTCTGGGTCTCAGAAAAAACTTCCTGACTTTCTGTACCATGGTGATCCTGAAAGCTAGTGGTGGCTCCTGACTTGTGCTCCTCCATTCTCTTTCTCACTTCCAGGAATGATGACAACTAGAGTGCCCTGGAAGCCATGTTGAAGAGGGCAGAGATGCCAACAGCCTCGATCTATATGGAGGAACACCACCGGTCAATATGGACTACCCATGGTTGATTCTTATGTGAGCAAGAAAGGTTGTGTCTGAGCCATTATATTTTCCATCTAATTATTCCAGTAGTTTGGCTTACCCAGACTAATACAAGAGTTGTAGCATGTATCTAGTTACGGGTAGTCCCTGGGGTTGTAGACAGGGGTGTGCTTACAAATAGTGTCTGACCATCTGAGAGACCTCTGTGGGTCCGTTTTCCCCAGAGTGGTGCCTGCATGGGTATGCAGACCTATGAGGAGAGCTATTGGGGTTGACCCAAAAGTTTGTTCCGGTTTTTCTGTAACATCTTATGGAAAAACCCAAACAAACTTTTTGGCCAACGCAATATTTTGACCTTTTGACCTGGGCTCAGTATAGCTGGGTCCTCTTGGGCAGCTGAGACCTGTGTTCAGTACAACATGGAGACAAGGAGGCCTAGAATGGAGATCACCCTGGTGGTTCTTATAAAGTCTTAAATAATCCATCATTGAACAATGCCCATTCCTTTACTATTCTCTTCCCGCAGAAGCTCCTGTGCAACAGGAGGGAAGGAGGAGAGGGGCACATTGGCTGGGAAGTCAAGTGGAACAGGTCCCAGTCTCAGCCTGTTAACAACTCCCTGAAGCATCCTCTCCCTCCACGGGCCTCAGAGTCTTCAACCCCAAAAGGGAATTAGTGAGGGGTCTCACTAGTGAGATCAGAGAGCACCCCAATCCTACTCCCTCATCACTGTGTCTCCATGTGTGCGTGTGTGCGTGTGTGTGTGTGTGTGTGTGTGTGTGTGTGTGTGTGTTCCAAGCAGAAGTCATAGCTGCTAAACCAGAGGGTCCGTAAAACCTTATTTGGACTCAAAGTGTGTTCTGAGGACCAGCATATTAGCACCACCTGGGAGCTTGTGAGAAATGCAGACACTCAGCATCCCCAACAGAACTGCTGAATCAGAAGCTGCAATTTAACAAGATCCCTAGGGGAACCCTATGTAAATTCAAGTCTAAGATGTACTGCTCCAGAGGACGGGGGGAAAAGACGAATCACCTTGAAAAATGAATGGGATCTGGAGTCAGGACACCTAAATTCTAGTTTGAGTTCTGCCACTTACTCCACAAAATTCACCAAGACATGTAAACATCCAGATCCTTTTCTTAAATGACGATGTGCTCATGACTACTGAATGGTATAGAAGTCAAGGGTATGCATTCTGGAGCCAAACCGCCTAATCTTAACTCTTTATTTCATTTACTAGCTGTGAAGTGTTGGATAACTCACTTGACATCTGTATGCTTCAGTCTGCCGATCTGGAAGGTATGGTATAATAACAGTGAGGGATTCTACTGATAATTTTAAATTACAAATGAATATAAATAACATAGCACAGTGCCTGGCATAGTCTAAGTCCACAGTACATATTATTATACTCTGGCTTATTACAACATCTTTCAATAACAGAAAGAGACCTTGAAAGTAGAATCGTCATCAGCTAGCTGAAGTCTTCCTCCTTTGGGGTTTATTGTGGTACACACACTTCTCAACTAACAGACACAGTCATCCAAAGACTAAAGCTCTAACCTCTGTGCCACCTGACAGTCATGTGATTGGCTTCATGCCAACATATTGGAGCCATCAACCAGTTCCCTGGGGTGGATTCCCATTTTGTCTATTCCAGCCCCATTCACTCTGCACACTCTCCTGCCTGTGGGAAATCTGCAGAGGCAGTGGCACACACAGCGATGCAGTGCAGCAGGAGATGAACACTTGCAACTGGCCTTCCCTTTCCTACAGGAACTCACGCAGTTCAAAGAGCAGAACGCCATCAAGACATTGCTTGATGGACCTGTCACCTCAGTCACTGCAGGGAAAACTTCCAGGAAGAGGCAGTACCAGGGACCCTCAGCAGAACCCTGCACCACAGCAAGACAGCAAGCTCCCTCAGCTGCCGCCCACTGCAAGTACTCAGGACCTCTGCTCCTCGGAGGCGGGAAAATCACAGCAGTGCCCTCCGGCTGCTGCTCCTCAGGTCTGCAACCTCCACACAAACACCAAGCAAGTGTACTGCTGGGGGCGGAGTCACACTGTGTTCATGAGGTCCACCCACTGGGATGGTTGAAACAAACCAACCTCAGAATCTACAGGAACAGTATGTTCGGGTTCCCCAGGACCACCCTCAGGCTTAAAGATTCCCTAGAAGGACTCGGAACTCAGAAAAGCTGTTAGTTCTTTTCAGAGTCTGTGAGTCCTGCTGAGCTGTTATATACAGAATTATTATTATTTTTAAAAGAAATTTATTTATTTATTTACTTATTTATTTGGCTGCACCAGGTCTTAGTTGTGGCATGCGGGCTCTTTAGTTGTGGCATGCGGGCTCTAGTTCCCTGACCAGGGATCGAACCCAGGCCCCCTGCATTCGGAGCATGGAGTCTTAACCACTGGACCACCAGGGAAGTCCCATACACATAGTTAGGATTTATGACAGTGAAAGTAAAATCAGCAAAGGCAAAACGTGCAGGGGTGAAGTGCAGTGGAAACCAGTGGTGAGATCCAGTTGTCCTCTCCCAAAGGAGTCACATGGACAATGCTTAATTCTCCCAGAAATGATGTGTGACAACACATGCAAAGTGTTGCCAGTCAGGGAAGCTCACCCATGCCTAGGGGTCCAGAGATTTGACTGGAGGTCAGTCGTGCAGGCATGCAGCTTCCACGTCACTCACTTTAGCTACTCGGTCTACAGCCCCCAGATGTCAAACTAATACAGCACAGCCGAGGGCCTCAGACATACAAAACAGACCCTCACCATACATCACACCATTAGCATGAAGCACCTGGTCAGATGGAACAGAGGTGCCTGGATTACAGAAATACCCTACTAGGCAGAACACGCCAGGCTCTTTGTGGTGCTCTCCCAGGAGTGGGGCAAGGACCAGTCTTCCCGAGACAGGCTTTTCCTGGAACGTAAGGGCTTGAGTAACCTGGGCCTGCTGGGGTTACACTTTACAATGAATTTTAACTTAGAGGCCTAATTGCCATTTAAAAACATGTTTTCAGGGAATTCCTGGCGGTCCAGTGGTTAGGACTCTGTGCTCTCACCGCCAAGGGCCCGGGTTCACTCCTGGGCCCTGGGCAAAAAAAAAAAAAAAACAAAAAGACGTTTTCAGTGGTGACCCTGGGCAAGGTTGGTGGCGAAGGGGAGGGAAGCACACAGTGCAGGAAGGAGCAGCATTGGCACCAGCACGTCCCCTAGTGTTGGGGAGAGGACAGCAGAAACTGCCACGGTAACCAAGCAGGACCCTAGAGGCCTTCCCGGGACAGACCCCTCCCATGTCCTCCACCTGCTTCTCATCTGTAGAAAAACTCTAGCCTCCTTGGTCTTCCCCAAGTTTCAAAGAATAATTTAATCAGAGAAGTGAGAAAAGGCAGAAACAAAGGAAAACAGTCAAGCAAGACAAAATAATAGTTTAGCCATTAAACAAAGTCAAGGACCTTTAGTTCCTCCCCAAGGGCTATAGATAATATCCGGAGCCATATCCTGTGAGCTGTTTTGCAGATACTGAAATCCCCATCAGGTGGAAGACCTTAACTGCATGCTGACCACAAGCACTTAGACCCCAGGCTGGTTGGAAGCAGAAGGTTGATGAGGTTGACTCCCCGATTACCTCACCAGCAACCAATCAGAAGAATGGCCATCAGCTGATCACACATCCCACCACCTCCTGCCTCACTCTGTCTTTAAAAACCCTTCCCTGAAAGCCATCGGGGAGTTCAGGCCTTTTGAGCACTAGTTGCCTGGACTCCTTGCTTGGTGCCCTGCAGTACACGCTGTACTTTCCTTCACCACGACCTGGTGTCAGTACATAAGTTTTATGGGGTGTGGGTGAGTGGACCCAAGCTTGCTTTGGTAATACCACCACTTACCAGGTGCCTGCCTTAGGACACATTCTGGGCTGGGGGCGCTAGAGATGTTCCTTTAAACAATCCTGACAGCCCGTTGGGATGTGCGGTCTTTAGCTATGATGTAGAAGAGGCCCAAAGGGCCAGTAAGTGGTGGAGGCAAGCCTTCTCTTCTACGGATCGGTAGATCCCAACAGCTGGGCAGAGTGTGGGCTGGAAGAACACCTTGGCATGTTTCTTGGTTCCTGGATGCCCAAGTCACACTAGGACATGCTGGCACGGCATGAGCAACAACTGCACGCCCTTCGCCAGCCCCTTCTCTTTCTGAGAAAGCACTCATTCCTGCAGTCAGGATATGGGGAGCATCTGACCAGGGCCAATGACCAGGTCTTTCTGCAGCTGGGGGTTTCTCTACTGTCCTCAGGACACTGTCATACTAACTCTATTAACTTTCTCCTGCCTCCTGACAGTGGTGTCAGAAAAACTTATCAGGTCACCTCTCTTCTGGAAATAAATAGGTTAGCATCCCTAAACCTGGCCAACATTTAAGAAGGTACAAAGAATCACAGTGGGGGGCAAGTCCCCAGTCACGTGCCTGACAGAAAACACACTCTTCTCCCGGGACTTCTACACAAGACTGGGACAGAGTCACTTCCCAGGAGAACTCCAGGTTGTAGATCTGGGCAATGATTCATCCAACCAACCTGGGAATATCACACATGCCACCACCTCCTCAGAGGCGAAAGGGAAAGACAGGGAGAAAGCAGTATGTTCAGATGGAAGAGTAAATAAATGTATGTTGGCTTCCATGACTGCTTTTGTCACTTGCTTCTCTCAACAGTGCCTGGCACCTGTTGGCTGTAGCACAGAAGGAATTGGGTGTACTGAGCCCAGACCCTGCCTTGACCAGCCCAAGGAGTTCTGCTTGGTGACCAGGCGGGTACCACAAGCACACGGCACACCCTTGGCCTCTTTCCCCAGACCCCGACAGGGAACAGAAAACTTTCCTCAAGGGCACTACAGGACTTTTAGCAGGCCATGTTGCCACTGGCTGGCATCGTCAGAGAAACAGCTCTCCCTCCACTTTATGCTGTGCTTTCCAACCGGCAAAGCCCAGATTCTCCAAGGATCCCCAAGGTCCCAGAAACCGGAGTTCCTCGATTTATTTCAGGAGAATCAGGCATCATGGTTTCCCCTCATTTGTGCATGCTGCCTGCCCTGCAGCACAACTCCCAGCCCCTCCTCCATGCTGCTTCCCCGACTGAGCCTGAACCCTGCTCCCCGACCCCAGGCCTGAGACCGGAGTCCGGCTCCGACGGCTCCACCCCGCGCCCAAGATAGCCGCGCCCATGTGCCGCCGTGGAGGCATCAGGCACGACTACCGGTATCTTATTCTGAGGATCTAAAGAAAGAGGAGAGCGTGCTTTGGAAGATGGAGGGGCGGGAACTCCCCAGGGAGCACAGCAACAAGGAGGCCGGGCCGCGCGGGAGAACGGACTGGGAGAGCGGGCCTCGGCCTCGGAGGCGGCGGACTCGGATCGCCACGACAGTCCGCGCGGAGCCCGCTCGCCTCCCGCCGCCCGACACGCCTCCCCAGATTCTCATACGACTCGTCGCGGAAAATGCTCGCACGCTCTCGTCGCTCCATCTAACCTCAGAGGGAACCACGTCAGAATCCTTTGTCCCCGAACGGCGCCGTGTTGCCCATTGGCTGTGTTGCACCCCCGCCCCCAAAGCCCGCTCCTGCTTGTGCACAGCGCTCGGGCTCCCGGGGCGACGGCGAGCGGAAGTGCCCTGCTGACCCCGAGGGCGGTGCCAGTTGACGCTTCCGGTTGTTATCTGCCCTGAGACCTCAGGTTCCTGGCGGTGGAGTAAGGGGAGGCGGAGTTGGGGATGGGCTGGATGGGGAGGTCGGAGGAGCCTTGGGCAATGAGGTCGCGCCCCTGGGGGGTTGAGTGACAGGGCCGCGGTGGTGAGGGGAGGGGGGGCTACGGGGGTCAGCGAGTGATTGGTTCATTGCTTGATTCATTCAGCGACCATTTCCTCAGTGCCTAGTAAATGCCGGGCACCCCTGTGTTTCACAGTAGTCTGTTCACAATAGCCCTGTGAGTAGGTACTACGATGCTCTTTGTTTTACAGAGAAAGCAAGAACAGAAAGGCTGGGAAACCTAACCAAAGTCACACAGTAAAGTGGAGGGATCCTTTTTCTTTTTTCGTTTTTTCGGCATAACGCTTATGCCTTTCCAACAAACGCACCCTAAATTTATCACTTTGCTGGCTCACTGTCTGTATCTCCCCTGCTAAGAGTATGGCTCTGCAAGATGGCGGAACTCTGAAGTTTTGTTCACGTAGAACAGTAGAACCCGTAGAACAGTAGAACAGGCACACAGTAGGCCCTGACCTCTTATGAAACGAATAAAAGCGGCAGAGCAGGCAGTCAGTTTCGTTCCAGAGCCCAGACCTTATCAGGCGGTAATTGAGCTCTTACTGAATGTCAATTCTTAAAACTACAGTGAGGCACTGTGCCTTCTGATGGCAAGGAAAACTTTGGGCTTTTCCTCAACTTCGCTCCATCATGGAGGTTGCTAATTGCATCGCCTGTGTGGTCATTGCCTTTCCAGGGTCAGGGTTCATAAGTGAGCCCACGGCTCAGCAGCTTCAGACACCAGCTGATCTGCCATGGGCTTCCTTAGTTAGACTACAGAAGACCCAGTCTGAGGCCTCAGAAGGAGGTGAGCTCCTCGGGTCAGAGGCAGAGACATAGTCCTGAAGTGATGGTCCCAGCAAAGATACCTTTGTCTTTGAATCCTTGGGTCCTGCCTCCTTAGAAATAAAATAGCTCCTCTGAGGGGAGTTGGAAGAGGAGCGCCAGCCCAGACCCCAGGGGCAGAGGGGGAAGGCTCACAGGACAGACCCAGATGCTCTGGTTAGAGGGAGGGGGCTCACAGGATAGCAGGTCCTAGAAGAACTGGACCTGCAGTGCCCTCTGTCCCTTCCTTCAGCTGAGAGAGAGCAAGGCTGACTCGGTGACTCAACTTCTAGCCACCATCAAGAGCTGTGTGATGGTGGTCAGTTGAACCCCTATTGGAGGAGAGGGATGAAAGTTACAGACGGATGGAGGGACGCTGCCCTGCGGTAGTGCCTGCAAAGGCAGGATCAGGCTGGAAAGATTGACCACCTGCCTCACGGGACTTTCTCCACTCCTGACACATTTGTGCACACATCATTATATTTCCCTCTTGTGCCATGGGCTATTTTTGTTTTGTTTGTTTGTTTTTTGTTTTTGACCGCCCCGCGCGGCATGCGGGATCTTAGTTCCCCAACCAGGGATGGAACCCACGCCCCCTGCGGTGGAAGCACAGAGTCTTACCCACTGTTCGGCCAGGGAAGTCCCCTGGGCTATTTTTGGATTTGAGTCAGTCCCATAGTATACACAACCCACTTACCTGTAGCAGAAATGTTGAATCTCCTCTACCCTGACTAGATGACCAAAGAGGTGTCTTTGGTTTCTGTGTGTCTGTGACCTTTCAGCGTGGTCTCTAGGTAGGCCATCACCTAGCTCTGCTGCCTCTCATTTTGATGCTAGTAACTGGGTCTGGGAAGTGACTCATTAAGCTGCATCTTGCTGAGCCCTGTTGTCCTGATCCTAAGGCAGGGATTGCTACAGTAGCAATGGTTAACAAAAGCTCCTTGCTGAAACTGTGTTTTGAACACCGCCAAATAAGGGAGAGCATGGCGATCAAATGGACATAATTGGAAATAAGGAAGTATTGGGGCGGGAACAGGGTGGCGGTGGCCCACTGAAGGGCCGAAGGAGCCTGGCGCAAGGTCAGTGGTTTCCAGCTCCATGAGGAACTGACCAATGCCTGGCCGTTAACCTCACTCTACCCACCTCCTTTCCTACCTCCTCGCCCCTCCCTTCTGTCCTGTGCTCAGCTCTGGTTTGTCTCCTTCCCCCAAACCACAGCAAGCTGTCCCTGTCCTCCAGACTTTGCTCAGGGTCTATCACCTCCAGGGCTTAGTGTGATAATAGGTGATTTGTAATAATTTCTCCTTTCTATTTTACTAGTAAATGATATTGTGAAAAATGAAAAAAATGCAAGTAAATAAAAGAGGAAAGGTGGAGTTACCACTGGAAGGTAAGCACTCTCAACGTTTTCATAAATGCTCTTCTGGACTGCTCTTCCTCACTAAATACATATTGCTTAACAAAGGGGATCACACTACACTTGCTTTCTGGTAACCTACTTTTAAATACGTTAAGAAATGAGAACAGGATTGCATTGCATTTTTAAAGCCCATGCAGTATTTCCCATGTTGTGTGTCTAATTTTTGATCTGAGTCCCCTTTGCTGGAGGTTTAGTTGCTTCCAAATTGTTGAATGGTGGAAACACCTACAGTTAACATCCTTGTAGCCTGTGCTTATTTATGATTGCCTTTTTACGATAAATTTCCAGGCATAGAATTCCTGAGAGAAAGGAGATGTCAGGTTGTTAATGGCTTCCGAGGAGATGTCTTTAAACACAAGTCATAAATCTGTACAGGAAGAGAAAATAAATTCATGTGGAAAACCCACAGGATCTTAGCCGTGTCCCAGGGGAACAGGCTGGAGCTACCAGGCCACGTGTCCAGATCATCCCCGCTGTGGGGCAAGAGTGATTGTTATTAAGCTGGTGATGGTGGTCTCATGGCTGTATGCACTGATCTCGACCCCCCTAATTCTGCCTTCCTAGATCTCCATCCTTTGTCAGGGCGGAGCCACATGGCCGTGTCCCAGGTGAGTTCCTAATTTACCCCCTACTTTGTTTCCAGTGAATTTGAGGCAGCAATTAGGAAATTATATTCCAGCCTTGAAAAATCTATTAGTCCACTTAGCTCTGGCTGTTTTCTGTTCAACCTGTCATCGACCTCAGGTTTCTCCAATCCTTCTCTTCCCCACCAAAAAAAAAGGGTAAAATGAAAGACACCTCTCAACTTTTTTTTTTTTACATCTTTATTGGAGTATAATTGCTTTACAATGGTGTGTTAGTTTCTGCTTTATAACAAAGTGAATCAGTTATACATATACATATGTTCCCATATCTCTTCCCTCTTACGTCTCCCTCCCTCCCACCCTCCCTATCCCACCGCTCCAGGCGGTCACAAAGCACCGAGCTGATCTCCCTGTGCTATGTGGCTGCTTCCCGCTAGCTATCTACCTTACGTTTGGTAGTGTATATATGTCCATGCCGCTCTCTCGCTTTGTCACAGCTTATCTTTCACCCTCCCCACATCCTCAAGTCCATTTTCTAGTAGTTCTGTGTCTTTATTCCTGTCTTACCCCAAGGCTCTTCATGAGCTTTTTTTTCTTAAATTCCATATATATGTGTTAGCATATGGTATTTGTCTTTCTCTTTCTGACTTACTTCACTCTGTATGACAGACTCTGGGTCTATCCACCTCATTACAAATAGCTCAATTTCTTTTCTTTTTATGGCTGAGTAATATCCCAATGTATATATGTGCCACATCTTCTTTTTCCATTCATCCGATGATGGACACGTAGGTTGTTTCGATCTCCGGGCTATTGTAAATAGAGCTGCAATGAACATCTTGTTACATGACTCTTTTTGAATTATGGTTTTCTCAGGGTATATGCCCAGTAGTGGGATTGCTGGGTCATATGGTAGTTCTACTTGTACTTTTTTAAGTAACCTCCATACTGTTCTCCATAGTGGCTGTATCAATTTACATTCCCACCAACAGTGCAAGAGGGTTCCGTTTTCTCCACACCCTCTCCAGCATTTATTGTTTCTAGATTTTTTGATGATGGCCATTCTGACCGGTGTGACATGATATCTCATTGTAGTTTTGATTTCAGTTTCTCTAATGATTAATGAAGTTCAGCATTCTTTCATGTGTTTGTTGGCAGTCAGTATATCTTCTTTGGAGAAATGTGTATTTAGGTCTTCTGCCCATTTTTGGATTGGGTTGTTTGTTTTCTTGTTATTGAGCTGCATGAGCTGCTTATAAATTTTGGAGATCAATCCTTTGTCAGTTGCTTCATTTGCAAATATTTTCTCCCATTCTGAGGGTTGTCTTTTGGTCTTGTTTATGGTTTCCTTTGCTGTGCAAAAGCTTTGAAGTTTCATTAGGTCCCATTTGTTTATTTTTGTTTTCATTTCCATTCCTCTGGGAGGTGGGTCAGAAAGGATCTTGCTGTGATTTATGTCATAGAGTGTTCTGCCTATGTTTTCCTCTAAGAGTTTGATAGTTTCTGGCCTTACATTTAGGTCTTTAATCCATTTTGAGCTTATTTTTGTGTATGGTGTTAGGGAGTGATCTAATCTCATACTTTTACATGTACCTGTCCAGTTTTCCCAGCACCACTTATTGAAGAGGCTGTCCTTTCTCCACTGTACATTCCTGCCTCCTTTATCAAATCTAAGGTGACCATATGTGCGTGGGTTTATCTCTGGGCTTTCTATCCTGTTCCATTGATCTATATTTCTGTTTTTGTGCCAGTACCATACTGTCTTCATTACTGTAGCTTTGTAGTATAGTCTGAATTCAGGAAGCCTGATTCCTCCAGCTCCGTTTTTCGTTCTCAAAATTGCTTTGGCTATTCGGGGTCTTTTGTGTTTCCATACAAGTTGTGAAATTTTTTGTTCTAGTTCTGTAAAAATACCAGTGGTAGTTTGATAGGGATTGCATTGAATCTGTAGATTGCTTTGGGTAGTAGAGTCATTTTCACAATGTTGATTCTTCCAATCCAAGAACATGGTATATCTCTCCATTTCTTTGTATCATCTTTAATTTCTTTCATCAGTGTCTTATAATTTTCTGCATACAGGTCTTTTGTCTCCTGAGGTAGGTTTATTCCTAGCTATTGTATTCTCTTCCTTGCAGTGGTAAATGGGAGTATTTTCTTGATTTCATTTTCAGATTTTTCATCATTAGTGTATAGGAATGCCAGAGATTTCTGTGCATTAATTTTGTATCCTGCTAGTTTACCAAATTCATTGATTAGCTCTAGTAGTTTTCTGGTAGCATCTTTAGGATTCTCTATGTATAGTATTATGTCATCTGCAAAGAGTGACAGCTTTACTTCTTTTCCGATTTGGATTCCTTTTATTTCCTTTTCTTCTCTGATTGCTGTGGCTAAAACTTCCAAAACTATGTTGAATAAGAGTGGTGAGCGTGGGAAACCTTGTCTTGTTCCTGATCTTAGTGGAAATGCTTTCAGTTTTTCACAATTGAGGACGATGTTGGCTGTGGGTTTGTCATATATGGCCTTTCTTTTGTTGAGAAGAGTTCCCTCTATGCCTACTTTCTGGAGGGTTTTTATCGTAAATGGGTGTTGAATTTCGTCAAAAGCTTTTTCTGCATCTGTTGAGATGATCATATGGTTTTACTCCTTCAATTTGTTAATATGGTTTATCACATTAATTGTTTTGCGTATATTAAAGAATACTTGCATTCCTGGAATAAACCCCACTTGATCATGGTGTATAATCCTTTTAATGTGCTGTTAGATTCTGTTTGCTAGTATTTTGTTGAGGATTTTTGCATCTATGTTCATCAGTGATATTGGCCTGTAGTTTTCTTTCTTTGTGACATCCTTGTCTGATTTTGGTATCAAGGTGATGGTGGCCTTGTAGAATGAGTTTGAGAGTGTTCCTCCCTCTGCTATATTTTGGATGAGTTTGAGAAGGATATGTGTTAGCTCTTCTCTAAATGCTTGATAGAATTCGCCTGTGAAGCCATCTGGTCCTGGGCTTTTGTTTGTTGGAAGATTTTTAATCACAGTTTCAATTTCAGTGCTTGTGATTGGTCTGTTCATATTTTCTATTTCTTCCTGGTTCAGTCTCGGCAGGTTCTGCATTTCTAAGAATTTGTCCATTTCCTCCAGGTTGTCCATTTTATTGGCATAGAGTTGCTTGTAGTAATCTCTCATGATCTTTTGTATTTCTGCAGTGTCAGTTGTTACTTCTCCTTTTTCATTTCTAATTCTATTGATTTGAGTCTTCTCTCTTTTTTTCTTGATGAGTCTGGCTAATGGTTTATCAATTTTGTTTATCTTCACAAAGAACCAGCTTTTAGTTTTATTGATCTTTGCTATTGTATCCTTCATTTCTTTTTCATTTATTTCTGATCTGATTTTTATGATTTCTTTCCTTCTGCTAACTTTGGGGTTTTTTTGTTCTTCTTTCTCTAATTGCTTTAGGTGCAAGGTTAGGTTGTTTATTCGAGATGTTTCCTGTTTCTTAAGGTAGGATTATATTGCTATAAACTTCCCTCTAAGAACTGCTTTTGCTGCATTCCGTATATTTTGGTTCGTTGTGTCTCCATTGTCATTTGTTTCTAGGTATTTTTTGATTTCCTCTTTGATTTCTTCAGTGATCACTTCATTATTAAGTAGTGTATTGTTTAGCCTCCATGTGTTTGTATTTTTTATAGATCTTTTCCTGTAATTGGTATCTAGTTTCATAGCGTTGTGGTCGGAAAAGATACTTGAAACAATTTCAGTTTTCTTAAATTTACCAAGGCTTGACTTGTGACCCAAGATATGATCTATCCTGGAGAATGTTCCATGAGCACTTGAGAAAAATGTGTATTCTGTTGTTTTTGGATGGAGTGTCCTATAAATATCAATTAAGTCCATCTTGTTTAATGTATCATTTAAAGCTTGTGTTTCCTTATTTATTTTCATTTTGGATGATCTGTCCATTGGTGAAAGTGGGGTGTTAAAGTTCCCTAGTATGAATGTGTTACTGTTGATTTCCCCTTTTATGGCTGTTAGTATTTGCCTTATGTATTGAGCTGCTCCTATGTTGGGTGCATAAATAGTTACAATTGTTATATCTTCTTCTTGGATCGATCCCTTGATCATTATGTAGTGTCCTTCTTTGTCTCTTCTAATACTCTTTATTTTAAAGTCTATTTTGTCGCATATGAGAATTGCTACTCCAGCTTTCTTTTGGTTTCCGTTTGCATGGAATATCTTTTTCCATCCCCTTACTTTCAGTCTGTATGTGTCTCTAGGTCTGAAGTGGGTGTCTTGTAGACAGCAAATATATGCGCCTTGTTTTTGCATCCGTTCAGCCAATCTGTGTCTTTTGGTGGGAGCATTTAGTCCATTTACATTTAAGGTAATTATCAATGTGTATGTTCCTATTCCCATTTTCTTAATTGTTTTGGGTTCGTTATTGTAGGTCTTTTCCTTCTCTTGTGTTTCTTGCCTACATAAGTTCCTTTAGCAGTTGTTGTAAAGCTGGTTTGGTGGTGCTGAACTCTCAGCTTTTGCTTGTCTGTTAAGGTTTTAATTTCTCCATCACATCTGAATGAGATCCTTGCTGGGTAGAGTAATCTTGGTTGCAGGTTTTCTCCTTCATCACTTTAAATATGTCCTGCCAGTTCCTTCTGGCTTGCAGAGTTTCTGCTGAAAGGTCAGCTGTTAACCTTATGGGGATTCCCTTGTGTGTTATTTGTTGTTTTTCCCTTGCTGCTTTTAATATGTTTTCTTTGTATTTAATTTTTGACAGTTTCATTAATATGTGTCTTGGCGTATTTCTCCTTAGATTTATCCTGTATGGGAGTCTCTGTGCTTCCTGGACTTGATTAACTCTTTCCTTTCCCATATTAGGGAAGTTTTCAACTATAATCTCTTCAAATATTTTCTCAGTCCCTTTCTTTTTCTCTTCTTCTTCTGGAACCCCCATAATTTGAATGTTGGTGCGTTTAATGTTGTCCCAGAGGTCTCTGAGACTGTCCTCAGTTCTTTTCATTCTTTTTTCTTTATTCTGCTCTGCAGTAGTTATTTCCACTATTTTATCTTCCAGGTCACTTATCCGTTCTTCTGCCTCAGTTATTCTGCTATTGATCCCATCTAGAGTATTTTTCATTTCATTTATTGTGTTGTTCATCATTGTTTGTTTCTTCTTTAGTTCTTCTAGGTCTTTGTTAAATGTTTCCTGCATTTTGTCCATTCTATTTCCAAGATTTTGGATCATCTTTACTATCATTATCCTGAATTCTTTTTCAGGTAGACTGCCTATTTCCTCTTCATTTGTTACATCATGTGGGTTTTTATCTTGCTCCTTCATGTGCTGTGTGTTTTTCTGTCTTCTCATTTTGCTTATCTTACTGTGTTTGGGGTCTCCTTTTTGCAGGCTGCAGGTTCGTAGTTCCCGTTGTTTTTGGTGTCTGTCCCCAGTGGCTAAGGTTGGTTCAGTGGGTTGTGTAGGCTTCCTGGTGGAGGGGACTAGTGCCTGTGTTGTGGTGGATGAAGCTGGATCTTGTCTTCTGGTGGGCAGGTCCACATCTGGTGGTGTGTTTTGGGGTGTCTGTGGACTTATTATTTTAGGCAGCCTCTCTGCTAATGGGTGGGGTTGTGTTCCTGTCTTGCTAGTTGTTTGGCATAGGATGTCCAGCACTGTAACTTGCTGGTCGTTGAGTGAAGCTGAGTGCTGGTGTTGAGATGGAGATCTCTGGGAGATTTTCGCCGTTTGATATTATGTGGAGCTGGGAGGTCTCTTGTGGACCAGTGACCTGAAGTTGGCTCTCCCAACTCAGAGGCACAGCACTGACTCCTGACTGCAGCACCAAGAGCCTTTCATCCACCCGGCTCAGAATAAAAGGGAGTAAAAGTAGAAGGAAAGAATTAGTAGAAGAAGAAAGAAAGAAAGAAAGGAGGGAGGGAGGGAGGAAGGAAGGGAAGAAGGAGGGAAGGAAGGAAAAAAAGAAAGAAGATAAAGTAAAATAAAAGTAAGATAAAATATAATAAAGTTATTAAAATAAAATAATTGTTAAAAAAAAATGGACGGATAGAACCCTAGGACAAATGGTGGAAGCAGAGCTATACAGACATAATCTCACACAGAAGCATACACATACACACTCACAAAAAGAGGAAAAGGGGAAAAAATCATAAATCTTGCTCTCAAAGTCCACCTCCTCAATTTGGGATGATTCGTTGTGTATTCATGTATTCCACAGATGCAGGGTATATCAAGTTGATTGTGGAGCTTTAATCCACTGCTTCTGAGGCTGCTGGGAGAGATTTCCCTTTCTCTTCTTTGTTCTCACAGCTCCCAGGGGCTCAGCTTTGGATTTGGCCCTGCCTCTGCGTGTAGGTCGCTGGAGGGCATCTGTTCTTCGCTCAGACAGGATGGGGTTAAAGGAGACGCTGATTCGGGGGCTCTGGCTCACTCAGGCCGGGGGGGAGGAAGGGGCACGGAGTGTGGGGCGAGCCTGCGGCAGCAGAGGCCGGCGTGACATTGCACCAGCTTGAGGCGAGCTGTGCGTTCTCCCGGGGGAGTTGTCCCTGGATCCCGGGACCCTGGCAGTGGCGGGCTGCACAGGCTCCCCCGAAAGGGGGTGTGGATAGTAACCTGAGCTCGCACACAGGCTTTGTGGTGGCGGCAGCAGCAGCCTTAGCGTCTCATGCCCGTCCCTGGGGTCCGCGCTTTTAGCCGCGGCTCGCTCCCGTCTCTGGAGTTCCTTTAAGCAGTGCTCTTAATCCCCTCTCCTGGCGCACCAGGAAACAAAGAGGGAAGAAAAAGTCTCTTGCCTCTTCGGCAGCTCCAGACTTTTCCCTGGACTCCCTCCCGGCTAGCCGTGGTGCACTAACCCCCTGCAGGCTGTGTTCATGCCGCCAACCCCAGCCCTCTCCCTGTGCTCCGACCGAAGCCTGAGCCTCAACTCCCAGCCCCACCTGCCCCGGCGGGTGAGTAGACAAGCCTCTCGGGCTGATGAGTGCCGGTGGACCCTGATCCTCTGTGCGGAAATCTCTCTGCTTTGCCCTCCGCACCCCTGTGGCTGCGCTCTCCACCACGGCTCCGAAGCCTTCCCCCTCCGCCACCCACAGTCTCCGCCCGCGAAGGGGCTTCCTAGTGTGTGGAAACCCTTCCTCCTTCACAGCTCCCTCCCACTGGTCCAGGTCCCGTCCCTATCCTTTTGTCTCTGTTTATTCTTTTTCTTTTGCCCTACCCAGGTACGTGGGGGGTTTCCTGACTTTTGGGAGGTCTGAGGTCTTCTGCCAGCGTTCAGTAGGTGTTCTGTAGGAGATGTTCCACGTGTAGATGTATTTCTGGTGTATCTGTGGGGAGGAAGGTGATCTCCGCGTCTTACTCTTCCGCCATCTTCCCAGAAGCCCCAACTACTTCCCTTTTGGAACTGCACTTCATCTTTTCCTCTTTTCCTTCTAAGAGAAGATTGTTTACATACATAGACTTACCTTTCTTCCAGTTCACTTTTTTCTTTTTAATTAGGGAAAATAATGAAAGTAAATTGATGCTTAATGTTTTAAAATGCATATAAAAATAATAGCCCAATCATCCGTATTTCTTCTCCCCCCAGTACCTCAATTTTCCTCATAGATGCCCACTGTTAACATTTTGGTGATAAGGCACTGTAGATGCATTTACATCAGTGTAATTAAGTGAAAATAGACGTATGTGTAACATGTTTTTGCACAAATGCCATCACATTCCCATACCCATCTTGCTTTCCCCACATGATTATATCCTGGGTGTTGTTTCTCATCAATACATAAAGATTATTTCAGTTCCTATTTCGTGGTATGGATGTATCATTTAACTATTTCTCTATTCGTAGATATTGGGGTTTTTATTCATTTTTTTTTACTATTATAAACAGTGCCTCATGAACAGCTTTCTATATACCTATAAGCTCAGTAGTATAAGTGTTGTGGAGTGTTCACATGGAAATCAGATTGCTGAATAAAAGCCTCGAAAATTGGATCACAGAAATTATCTGGTCTTCGAAAATTAATGAAAGTAGTAATTATGAAGGATTTGGGAGTACAAATTTAAATGTAAGATGAAAAGGCACCCAATTCATTTTATGAAGCCACTTAAATTTGATGAAGAGGGCTTCCCTGGTGGCGCAGTGGTTGAGAGTCTGCCTGCCGATGCAGGGGACACGGGTTCGTGCCCCGGTCCGGGAAGATCCCACATGCCGCGGAGCAGCTGGGCCCGTGAGCCATGGCCACTGAGCCTGCGCGTCCGGAGCCTGTGCTCCACAACAGGAGAGGCCACAACAGTGAGAGGCCCGCATACCGCCAAAAAAAAAAATTTGATGAAGATACTACAAAAAAGAAAATTATAGACCAGCTTTGCTTAAGAATATGAATTCCCAAAATTTAAAAATATTCTGCATAGAACAGTAATAAATTGAATTACACATTTTTTAAAGTAATGCATGCACAGGGTAAAAATTTCAAGCAAAAGCTTTGTTCAAGAAAAGGTAAAAAGTAATTCTCTCTCTCACTCTGTCCCCATGTCTCCTTCAGTGTTTCATACATTCTTCCAGAGATAATGTATGCATCTCTATCTAGATATATGAATCTCTTAAAAAATTTGTTTTGCAAATTAAAGCACATTGTGGTCCTTGTCTTAATGATCGTTCCATTGCAGTTGTACATAGCTTATCCCAGGGATTCTGAACTGTGGCACTCTTGCCATTTTGGGCCAGATTATTCTTTGTTGTTTGGGACGGTCCTGTGCATTTTACCATGTATAGCAGCATCCCTGGCCTCTATCCGCTAGATGCCAGTAGCACTCCCTCCCCCAGTTTTGACAACCAGAATGTCTCCCGACATTGCCAAGTGTCTCCTGGGGGACAAAATTACACAAGGTTTCAAACCAGTGGTCTACCTTATTTACAAAAATAGCCACTTGATATTCTACTGGATGGAAATGCCATTTATTATTTACCTTTCTACTAGTGATGTATATTTAGGATATTTCTAGGCTTTTGCTACCATAAACAACATAGCAGTGAATATCCATGTACATTCCAGTTGTATGCATATGAGTATATCTTTCTAGAAGTGACATTTCTAGGTCAGTGGTTACAGACATTTTGAATTTTGATTTAAGATTGTCAAATTGCCCTCCAAATAGCACGTAGCAGTTTGTACTCCTAGCAGCAGTATGATGCCTTTTCCCATAAACAGGCAATCACAGTGATTTTTGCCATTGTGAGGGGAAAAAAGAGTGGTGCATTTTAATTTGCATTTCTTGAATTGAGTGTCTGTTCATATTTTTAAATGTCATTTGCACTTTTTCCTTTCAGATGATTATTCTAAGTTGTTTGCACATTTTTCTCTTGGGTGTGGAATTACTTTGATTGCTGATTGCTAGCTCTTTATGTTAACTTAATAAGTAAATTAGACCTCTATCATGTATGTTGTAAATATTTTTTCATGGTTTCTCATTTGACTGGGTTTACATATCTTGGAGAGTAGACACTTAAATTTTTAAAATGTGATCTAATTTCACAATCTTTAGTGGCTTCCAGATTTCATGTATTGCTTCAAAAGGCTTTTGTGAGTCAAGATTATAAAAATGTCATTTCAGTTATGGGAAAAGGAGTGGTTAATGAATGATGGTGGCACAACTGAGTTTCCATCTGGATGGAAACAAAGCTAGACTCTTCTACATCATAGGAAAGTAAAATGCCAGATTGATTAAAGAACTACATATATATTTGAGAAATTAGATGAAAATTTAAGAGGATATTTCTGTAACCTTGCTCAATGCAAGAAATATTTTTAATGAAATACAAAACCCAGAAACCATACAGAGAAAGACTGTCA
Source organism: Pseudorca crassidens (assembly GCF_039906515.1). Classification (NCBI taxonomy): domain Eukaryota; kingdom Metazoa; phylum Chordata; class Mammalia; order Artiodactyla; family Delphinidae; genus Pseudorca; species Pseudorca crassidens. Next base: position 92,668,831 of record NC_090317.1, on the reverse strand, counting down.
GATTAGACTGCATTAAAATGTTAAAATCTGTACAGTCAAAAGACATTTGAGGCTGAAAGGCGGTGCATATGGTACACAGAGGATTTATATACAGAAAATGCAAACTGATGATACAAAAAAGACCAAAAATGTGATAGAAAAATAGAAAGATAGTACAGACAATCCAAAAAAAAAGTGGGTGATGCCGTAAGGGAAGATGTTTACCTTTTCCTTATGGCTCATTTTTATTCCTCCTTTTCTGTTGCATTCCAACAAATGAAACCAGTCTTGGCCCTTCTACTAACTGTTTGTCTTCCAGGTGGAAGTGTGTGTGTGTGTGTGTGTGTGTGTGTGTGTACAAAAAAACCCAAAATTTTTGCACGGGTTATTTTTAATGAAAATATGCTACTACTATGCATACTCTGCTTTTTTTCATTTAACAAAAATATATCAGACATCCTTTCATGTCAGCCAATTTTTATAATGGCCGTTTTAGAGTATAGCCATAACAATTTATTTAACCACTCTGTCATCCACCAGTCCAGATGCAGCTTGTTGACTATCAGGGTTCATTCTTATCAGAATCAATGTTGCCTGGTGATATAGCTGTCATGCCACCATTATTAGATTCCCAGGAACACAGGACATTGAGGGTCATCTCCCCTTATTTTTTGCTAATACAAATAATGCTGCCTTGACCATCCTTATGCCCATATAAATATTTCAGTAGGATAGAGTCCTGGTTAAAATATGAGAAAAAATGTAATAGGTACTGCCAAACTACCTGTCAACCAGCCTTCTATGAGAGTATTCATGTTCCTATATGAGGAACAGTAGCTCATGAACAGTGAGCCGCTCGTGAACAGTGGCTCTTCTCTATCATTTGAATGTTTACCAACCTTATAGGTAAAAGACAGTATCTTACTGTTTAATTAGCATGTATTTGAACTTTAATGAGGTTTATAATCTATTTGTATGTTTATGCTTATATTTTTGTTGCTATGAATCTTTTGTCTATTTTATTGAGTTGTCTTTTCTTAACTGACATCAAAAAGTCTAGGGTAACAATCCTAGAAAGGGCACTGCTGCATTAAAGAGTATTTACAATATACATTTTGATGTATATTAACCTGTTGCTCCACCCCCTCCCCCCGAAGGCAATAAATAGTTTATAACTTCTTTGGTGTTTTTCTACACACTTGACTGCAGTAGGTATTATCAACCTGTTGAATGTTTAAGAAGCTGAAGGGTATAAATAAATCCTGGAGATCTAATGCCCAGCATAGTGATTATAGTCAACAGTACTGTATTATAAACTTCAAAGTTGCCGAGAGACTAGATCTTAATTGTTCTCACTACAAAAAAGAAATGATAATTGTGTGACGTGATAGAGGTGTTAGCTAATGCTACTGGACTGTTGGTAATCATACTGCAAAATATAAATGTATCAAATCAACACATTGTACATCTTAAACTTACACAATGTTATATGTTAATTATATCTCAAGAAGAAAAAGAATCTGAAGGGTGATAAATGGTATACTATTATAAATTTATTCCACATTCCTCCAGTTATACTCTATTAGATTGTGGTCTCTTTCTTAAAGATTTGTTAGAATTTTAGTGTATGAAGGAAATTAGATCATTGTTATGTAGCTTACAAATATTTTTACCACTTTGATACTGATGTTTGAGAATTTAAAAAATTATTTTCTTTCTGCTATTTAGAAATTTCTAATGTCTAGGTAATCAAGTTTGCCAGTCTTTAGCTATATGTCTTCTGAATTTGGGGATGGCTTAGAAAGACTTTCGCCACTCTAGAATTATAAAAACTTTCAACTAGTAATTTTATGGTCATCCTGCACACATTTAAATCTCTGACATATCTGTAATTTATTTTGGAGTTCGGAGTGAGATAGCTAATGCAGCTTTATGGTATGCTTTTTCCCTGCATAAATACCTAGCCAGATTTTGCTAATGACTTCTTTTCTACAGCGATTTGAGATACTTTCATTCTGAACTAAATTCTGACCCTGTGTGTGTAGGATCTGTTAGGGGTTTTTAACTTTCTTCATTGTCATTACTGAAGCATAACACTAAGTATAGCATGAATAAAATTCTTCCTCCTCATTAGGGAAATCTGACCTTGAGTTAACCTGGTTTTAGCTTTGTGTCCCTGGAAACCCAATAATGGTGGAATGACAGCTGTATTACCAGGCGTTGTTACTTAGGATCAAAATGACTCTTTTCTTTTTAATCTGTACAAATCAAGCATTTTATTTATATAGCAAGGAAGCACTCATTTATTCTCCATTTAAATACCACACTTGAGATTTAAGATCACGTTTAGCAGTGTACTGCAGGATGCTAAATAAGACTTCACTCATATCACTTTGGATTTCTTGATACCTTGTTACAGTTTCCATCATCCACTGGAACAATTAGTTCAGCTTCCTTAACCTAAACTCGAAGCTTCCCGGATGTAAAAGCCACAATGACTCTTGATTGGTAAACAAACTGCACCTGGACTGGGAGGACTGTGAATAACTGAAAATTGCTGATAGGAAGCCACCGATTTGGGTTTTCCTGAGTCCAGTGTAACTCTCATAACTGGGCATGTCCTTTGCCAGGACCTTGGAAGATGTGCTCAGGGGCCTGTTACAAGAGATACTGGTACATGGAGCAGCTTCTGGCTTCCAAGCCAGATACTGCCTGCACTTGCCAGTGTGGCCCTGTTCCCGGGCACCTCAGGTGGGCAGGGGCAGGTTGAGCTACTGGATTGTACTGAGAACTCCTCTTGCTGGCGTCACTGCCCTTTGGCCCACTGTTTCCTGTCTCCCTCTGCAAAGCTGAGTAAACTGGTGCCACATATGGCCCATGGGGGCCTTGTGGGTGCAAAATGTCTCCTTGAATTTAAGGCCACCAAGTGTGGGTGGGACAGGATGGAATCCAGAATGTAAATAGGTGGATTATTGCTCTCTGATAGGAATCCAGGCACTTAGAGAAGTAAATTCTTATTTGGTGGTGATAAGATCAAGTACAGACCTTTCCTTTTTTACCTCAATCTGCTGACCAGGCCAGATATAGTCCTGTTCTTTGACTCATGATTGATTGGATAATCAGCACTGTTGGTCATGATTGAGTAGCTGTGTTTCGAACTGTTTCTTCTAGATCTACATCCCCTTCAAAGCCTTCTCTGTCAGCCCTAAGCAGAACTGACTTCTTCCTCTTCTGGGTTCCCTGCCCTACCTCTGCCATTGCCTCCTTCCTTTCCTCCCACCCTTTCATGTATGAGTTTGTAAGTGTTGTTTTTCTCCCTCTACTAGACTGTATGTAGCTCCTTCAATTCAGGAGGTGTTTGTTTTTATTAACCTTTACATCCTTAGAACTTATCAGCTTGCTCTCCAGTCAATAAATATGTGTTGGAAGAATGAATTTCCAGGGTAAAATATTTCTAACACTCGATCTCTTTCCCCATAGAGTTTAAAATAATTTTAGTTACATAAGCACCCTATATACTATACTGTGTCAAATTGTGGATGGTGAATAGCATAAGAACAATTACGTAGAGAAAGGCAATGCAGTGTCTAAAAAGTGCATGCGGAAACCAGACTGAATGGACTTTAATCCTTAATTCCTACCTGTGTGATCCTGAGCAGGTGACCTCACACTCTGTGAGCCTTCCTGTCCTCATCTGTCAGGGTTCTCCTGGGTGGTGGGGAGGACTGAAATCTTTCTACGTGTGAAGGACATAGGATGGGCACACAGTGGGCACTTGATGTAACATACTGTCTCCGTCTGCAAGCCCATCACTGGGCTAAAGAAGAGTGTGCTGTTGCAGGAAACGTTGACCTTCAGGGATGTGTTTGTGGACTTCACCCTGGAGGAGTGGCAGCAGCTGGACGCCACTCAGAAGAACCTCTGCAAGGATGTCATGCTGGAGAACTACAGCCACCTTGTCTCCGTGGGTGAGGGACCCTTCACAGGGTGACTGGAACGCACCCCCCGGGGCTCCCTCTCTGTCGGCTGCTGCAGCTCAGGGGCGTCTGGGCCCTGAATGAATTGGGCCTCAGGCTCAGGGTCAAGAATCCATAATGGCGTTTGCACCCTGCACGGGATGTCTGTGCTCTCACCTTCTCTGTGGATGGTCTTCACTGAGGGCCCACTAGCTGGGCTCACGGGGCAGTCACCGAGGCCAGACCATCTCTGCCCTGCAAGGGTGGGCCTCGGTTCCGGAATGCCTCATGTGTCAATTAGAAAGTCCTCTGTCATTTCCCCTTAACAGGATTCCTCGTGGCCCAACCAGGTAGGACCTTCAGGTTGGGACAAGGAGAAGAGGAGGCCAGGATGGCAGCTGGAGAAAGCCCAACACGGAGGTGTCCAGGTGAGCCCGTGCCGGGCCAGTTGGGCCAGGGCAAGGGGACCTGGTGGGTCAGGGAGAGCTTGGCCTTGGGGGCGCGCCCAGGAGTTCTTCTCAGAAACCCCAGACTTGGGGACACAATTCGGGTCTGATGGAACGAGCTGCTGTGATAGCCACACGATGCCCCACCTGCTGCCCCTCTGCAGCCTCTTGTTCTTGGGGTTCAGACAGAGGCAGCCACTGCTGTTCTGTAGATCCCGTCTCCACCTTCCAGCATCTGGGTGGCTAGGGAGACGTGCCCAGCCTTGTCTCCTTCTTCCTCCCTCTCCTTTCTGGAAGCTGTTGGGACTTTCCCATCTCTTGGGCATTTGTGTGTTCATCAGAAGACAAGCAGATGGAGGGGTGATGTTTCCTCTTTACTTGGCATACTGTGGGCCCTCGAAGTCTGAAACACAGAGTCTTTAACCTCAGGGAAATTATCCTACCTGGATTACTGGAGTTGGGATGGACAAAAAAAAAAAGGCTTTGCTAGTGGCCTTCAGCTCCACCAGGCCAAGTACCACCATGCCCTTGTCTGCCCTCACTTTGTGGTTAAACAGTGTCCATTTCACACAGGTTTCTGTTTTCTTATTTCTCTGAGGCTCTTCCAAATCTGACTTTTTCCGCCTGTTGTTAGATTCCTCCTCTTGTCAATACTTCCCGCTCACTCAATTATTTTGTCTTTTGTGTTATCTCTATGTATTAAAAAAATAAATAAACTTCAGAGCATATTACTCGCACGATGGCATGTTCTGGATAGAGCTGCTTCTTTCCTTTTCTGTTGAATCTCCTCTACCCTGACTAGATGACCCAAGAGGTGTCTTTGGTTTCTGTGTGTCTGTGACCTTTCAGCGTGGTCTCTAGGTAGGCCATCACCTAGCTCTGCTGCCTCTCATTTTGATGCTAGTAACTGGGTCTGGGAAGTGACTCATTAAGCTGCATCTTGCTGAGCCCTGTTGTCCTGATCCTAAGGCAAGGATTGCTACAGTAGCAATGGTTAACAAAAGCTCCTTGCTGAAACTGTGTTTTGAACACCGCCAAATAAGGGAGAGCATGGCGATCAAATGGACATAATTGGAAATAAGGAAGTATTGGGGCGGGAACAGGGTGGCAGTGGCCCACTGTAGGTCCGAAGGAGCCTGGCGCAAGGTCGGTGGTTTCCAGCTCCATGTGGAAGTGACCAATGCCTGGCCCTTAACCTCCCTCTACCCCCCGCCTCTCCTCCCTCCTCGCCCCTCCCTTCTGCCCTGCGCTCAGCTCTGGTTTGTCTCCTTCCTCCAAACCACAGCAAGCTGTCCCTGTCCTCCAGACTTTGCTCAGGGTCTATCACCTCCAGGGCTCAGTGTGTTAAGAGGTGATTTGTAATAATTTCTCCTTTCTATTTTACTAGTAAATGATATTGTGAAAAATGAAAAAAATGCAAGTAAATAAAAGAGGAAAGGTGGAATTACCACTGGAATGTAAGCAGTGTCAACGTTTTCATAAATGCTCTTCTGGACTGCTCTTCCTCAATAAATACATATTGCTTAACAAAGGGGATCGCACTACACTTGCTTTCTGGTAACCTACTTTTAAATACGTTAAGAAATGAGAACAGGATTGCATTGCATTTTTAAAGCCCATGCGGTATTTCCCATGTTGTGTGTCTAATTTTTGATCTGAGTCCCCTTTGCTGGAGGTTTAGTTGCTTCCAAATTGTTGAATGGTGGAAACACCTACAGTTAACATCCTTGTAGCCTGTGCTTATTTATGATTGCCTTTTTACGATAAATTTCCAGGCATAGAATTCCTGAGAGAAAGGAGATGTCAGGTTGTTAATGGCTTCCGAGGAGATGTCTTTAAACACAAGTCATAAATCTGTCCAGGAAGAGAAAATAAATTGACGTGGAAAACCCACAGGATCTTAGCCGTGTCCCAGGGGAACAGGCTGGAGCTACCAGGCCACGTGTCCAGATCATCCCCTGTGTGCGGCAAGAGTGATTGTTATTAAGCTGGTGATGGTGGTCTCATGGCTGTATGCACTGATCTCGACCCCCCTAATTCTGCCTTCCTAGATCTCCATCCTTTGTCAGGGCAGAGCCACATGGCCGTGTCCCAGGTGAGTTCCTAATTTACCCCCTACTTTGTTTCCAGTGAATTTGAGGCAGCAATTAGGAAATTATATTCCAGCCTTGAAAAATCTATTAGTCCACTTAGCTCTGGCTGTTTTCTGTTCAACCTGTCATCCACCTCAGATTCTCCAATCCTTCCCCTCCCCACCAAAAAAAAAGAGAAAAAAAAAAGGAACAAGATAGAAAGGAAAAGACTTTTCAAATCTACTTCTTACTCTTGGGACTGCTCTTCTTTTTTTTCTTTTCCTTCTCAGAGAAGATTGTTTAAATACATAGACTCATCTTGCTTTTTCTCTTTTTTCACTTTCAGTTCACTTTTTGCTTTTTCATTATGTTTGAAATAATGAAAGTAAATCCATGTCTCATGTTCCAATATGCATAAAAACAGCATCCAAAAGATCCCTACTTCTTCTCTCCCCAGTACCACATCTTCCTCGCAGATGCCCACTGTTAACAATTTGGTGATAAGGTGCTGTAGATGCATTTACATCAATTTAACTAAAAATAGACATATATGTAACATGTGTTTTTGCACAAGTGCCATCACACTCCCATACCCATCTTGCTTTTCCCACCTGATTATATTCTGGGTTTTGTTCCTCATCAGTACATAAAGATTAGTTCAGTTCCTATTTCATGGTATAGAAGTATCATTTAACTATTTCTCTACAAATGGACACTTAGATTTTTAATTTTCTTTTCTATTATATACAGTGCCTCATGAACAACTTTCTATGTATCTCTTGGCCCATTAGTACAGGTATTTATGGAGAATACACCTGGAAGTAGGATTTTTGAATCAAAGGTGTTCACACTTTAAATTTGCTCTTCCAAATCCTGGACTAATTGCTGCTTTCACAAAATTTTAAAGAGCAGATAATTTCTGTGTTCAACTTTTCCAGGCTGTTAAAAGGTGAAAAGGAATCCAGTACATGTTATGATGCCAGTTAACTTAAATTCAAGGAAGATACTACAAGAAAGCAAAAAGTGAAAGACCACTTTCACTTAAGAATATGGATGCCAAAATTCTAAAAACATGTTCTGAATAGAGCATTAATAAGTTGAATTGAGTCTTTTAAAAAGTACTCTGTGCATATGGCAAAAAATTCAAACAAAACTTTGTTCATCAAAAGGTGAAAAATAATTTTCCCTCTCACCCTGTATTTGTGTCTCCTTCATTTTTTCATGCATTCTTCCGAAAATCATGTGTGCCTATTTATCTATCTTGATATGAATCCCTTTTTCTTTTCTTCTTTTCGCATATTACAGCACATTCTAGTCCTTTTCATGATCATTCCATTTCACTGCTCAACCCCGGGTTTTCTCACCCCTGCCCTCTTGACCTTTGGGCAAGATAATGCTGTGTTGTGGAGGGCTGCCATGTGCATTGGAGGATATTTAGCAACATCGATGGCCTCTACCCTCTAGATGCCAGTGCCCCCCCCCACTGCCCACCTTGTTTTGACAGTGGGCTAAGGAGGAGTGTGCTGTTGCAGGAAATGTTGACCTTCAGGGATGTGTTTGTGGACTTCACCCTGGAGGAGTGGCAGCAGCTGGACGCCACTCAGAAGAACCTCTGCAAGGATGTCATGCTGGAGAACTACAGCCACCTTGTCTCCGTGGGTGAGGGACCCTTCACAGGGTGACTGGAACGCACCCCCCGGGGCTCCCTCTCTGTCGGCTGCTGCAGCTCAGGGGCGTCTGGGCCCTGAATGAATCGGGCCTCAGGCTCAGGGTCAAGAATCCATAATGGCGTTTGCACCCTGCACGGGATGTCTGTGCTCTCACCTTCTCTGTGGATGGTCTGCACTGAGGGCCCACTAGCTGGGCTCACGGGGCAGTCACCGAGGTCAGACCATCTCTGCCCTGCAAGGGTGGGCCTCGGTTCCGGAATGCCTCATGTGTCAATTAGAAAGTCCTCTGTCATTTCCCCTTAACAGGATTCCTCGTGGCCCAACCAGGTAGGACCTTCAGGTTGGGACAAGGAGAAGAGGAGGCCAGGATGGCAGCTGGAGAAAGCCCAACACGGAGGTGTCCAGGTGAGCCCGTGCCGGGCCAGTTGGGCCAGGGCAAGGGGACCTGGTGGGTCAGGGAGAGCTTGGCCTTGGGGGCGCGCCCAGGAGTTCTTCTCAGAAACCCCAGACTTGGGGACACAATTCGGGTCTGATGGAATGAGCTGCTGTGATAGCCACACGATGCCCCACCTGCTGCCCCTCTGCAGCCCCTTGTTCTTGGGGTTCAGACAGAGGCAGCCACTGCTGTTCTGTAGATCCCGTCTCCACCTTCCAGCATCTGGGTGGCTGGGGAGACGTGCCCAGCCTTGTCTCCTTCCTCCTCCCTCTCCTTTCTGGAAGCTGTTGGGACTTTCCCATCTCTTGGGCATTTGTGTGTTCATCAGAAGACAAGCAGATGGAGGGGTGATGTTTCCTCTTTACTTGGCATACTGTGGGCCCTCGAAGTCTGAAACACAGAGTCTTTAACCTCAGGGAAATTATCCTACCTGGTTTACTGGAGTTGGGATGGACAAAAAAAAAAGCTTTGCTAGTGGCCTTCAGCTCTACCAGGCAAGTGAGAATGGTCTCATGGAGATTGTCCTCCAATATTTATAATGATATAATATCAATCCTATACAAACCCTTTAGGAAAATAAGGAGGAAATAATTCCCAGCAAGTTTTTTAGACCAGCATTACCCTGACACCTGACCAAGAAATTAAAGGGAAAGAAAAGTACAGACCAATAAATCTCATGAATATTGATGTACAAACCCTTGACAAAATATTTAGCAAATGGAATCCAATAATATTTGAAAATGAATGCAAGGTTAACATTCAGAATTCAATTTAATTAAATATATTAACAGAATAAAGGCAAAAGCATATGATCATCTCAATGGTTACAGGAAAATAATATGGCAAAATTAATATATGTTCATGATTTTAAAAAATCCCTTAATAAACTAGGAATAGAAAGGAACTTCCTCAGTCTGTTAAAGGGCATTTATAAAACGCCAAAACCATATTGAATGGTACAAGCCTAAACACTTTCTCTCAAGCTCATTAATTCTTTCCTTGGTTGTAATGAATATATGATGAGCCTGGCATCCCTAGGAGTAAGATTGATGGGCACCAACAGAATTGCAGTTTAATATTACAATCAGAAAAGGGCAAGATTTGGGAATTCCCTGGCCTAACCAGGGACTAACCACTGGACTCCGCGTTTCCATTGCAGGGGGCTCGAGTTCGATCCCTGGTCAGAGAACTAAGATCCTGCAAGCCAGCTGGTACGGCGAAAAATAAAAAAAAAAAAAGGCAAGATTCAAAGAGAGAAGTCTGAGGGCAAATGCTTCATTAAAAAGTGAGGGTCCCTTGCTGAGTTCCCAGACCTGAGCCTAATTTTAGATCTGGAACCAATTGTCTAGAGAGGTGCCCATGTCCCTTATAGGAAGAACCCTACAACATTGTAGCAAACATAAAATACTTACCTTAGTCCCTTTCCGAGGGAACCTATGGCCATTTATCTGGGTGACTATGGTCATTGGGGAAAAGGGAATATTTTTAGGACTATTGGACACAGCTTTCTGAGTTGACATTAATACCCAGATATGCAAAGCATCACCATGGCCCTCCTGTTAAGAGTGGGGGCTTACTGGGTACAGGTGTTACACTGAGTCCTCGCTTAAACCTGATTCACAGTGGCCCACTGCACATGCAGACCCATCCAGTGGTGATTTCCTCAGTCTTCTAGTGTATAATTGGAATTCATATACTTATCAGTTGGACCATTTACTACCTCTCTCCTCACCTGTAATGTTTGTTAGCTGATAATTTATGTAACAGTATTCAGTGGTTACAGTGTAAAGAACTATGGAGATAACTTATTTTTACCCAAAAAAATCACACACAGATATTACAATCACAGGATACCCATTTTTAAGATGCAAAACATATACTCAAAACCATACACTCAGACAACCACATGGAAAAGGAATAGGGAATATATAGACATATGTGAAAATGGGGTCATTTTAAGAAGAGAATTGTGTCACATATTAAAGACAAAGCTGAATGGGAAAATGGATTGGAAGACAGAATCTACTATGCACAAGATCATTTTATGGGTAGTTTCTGCAGACGACATTTAAAAAATTAAAAACTCAATAATCCTACCACCCAAACGATAATCTGGATAATCTGCTTAATAATTTGTTGTATTTCCTTCCGAGCTTTTTGTTCTGTGTCTACCTATACACACACACCTACAACAGATACAAATATAAAACAAATATATTTGTATACATATATATGTGCAAATAATTTTACTCAGCATAAAACTGCTACTTTTCTGCCATCCAGAGTCACTGATATAATGGTGCATTATCCATCCTTGATGTATTTTTTTATAATGTAAACTATGTGGTACATTGTTTTATGTTTTTTCACTTAGCCAATTACCATGAACATTTCCCCAAATCCTCAAACATGAAAAAATTTTTCATTAGTGCATACTATTCTATCTTATTGATATGTCAGTTTTTAATCAATTGACTATTGGATATTCAATTTATTTTTTTTCTATTTTAAATAGTATTATGTTAAGGTAGATAAGCTGAAAATTAAAGAACTTTTACTGACTAATAAAATGAGGCATAAATGTAACCATAAAATGATTACCCTTAAATATTAAGTTATAAGCACTGTTCCTAAGTGAGGTGTGTCAAAGCTTAATATATGCCTTTTCTGTAAGGGGTTTGCATTTCTGCACTGAAAGTGTTGATGAATATGTGTGAGATCTCCTGTTTGAGCTCCTTTGTTTCAGGGATCATGATGACTCATCCTCCGTCACACCACTTAAGGAAGCAATTTTTCTATTTTGTTTAAGAAGTAAACTGGGAGTTTGCCCTAGCTAGGATTAACAATTTTTGCTTTATATTTTTCTTTCAAAAATGTCATCCTCTACTCCACAGTGAACATATCTTAATTATTGAGTGCTTGTTTGCAACCTCTGCACCTTTCACACAAAATGTGTGGTATAGACTATGGAACATATTTCTCTCATAATTTCTAACACAGTTTTCTAAACTCATTAAATTCTTTGTTTTTCCTCAGCATAAATACTCTGATAGGTCAGCATAAATACTCTGATAGGCAAGGATATTTAAATTCTTTCTAAAGTCTTTTCCACATCAATATATTCACAGTTTTGCCACTTTTGAATTCTCTGGTATACAGTTCTCCACTTGTGTAAGAATTCTGCATGAAAAATTGATCACATTTATTATATCCTTCTGGAATTATACTTTTGTGCCTTTTATTAAGTTAAATGAACATTAAATAATATATGAAGAGTTTTTGACATTTTTTGATATTTATAAGGTTACTCCCCAGGATGAATTGATATATAATATAATGAGGTGTAACTAGTGAAATTATCTCACAGTAAAGTATCTTAATAGGTTTTCTCTCCTGTATGACTTTTCTGATGTTTAATGAGTGTTGACTTCCCACTGAAGGCTTTGCCACATTCTCTGCATTCATAAGGTTTCTCTCCTGTATGAGTTCTGTGATGTACAATGAGAGTTGATTTCACACTGAAGGCTTTGCCACATTCACTACATTCATAGGGTTTTTCTCCTGTATGAATTCTCTGATGTTTAATGAGAGTTGATTTCCTACTGAATGCTTTCCTACAGTCACTGCATTCATAGGGTCTCTCTCCTGTATGAATTCTCTGATGTTTAGTCAGTGGTGACTTTTCACTGAAGGCTTTCCCACATTCGTTGCATTTATAGGGTTTTTCTCCTGTATGAGTTCTCTGATGTACAATAAGGGTTGACTTCTCACCAAATGCTTTCCCACATCTTCTGCATTCATAAGGTTTCTCTCCTGTATGAGTTCTCTGATGGACAGAGAGGTGTGATTTTCCACTGAAAGTCTTCCCACATATGCTGCATTCATAGGGTTTCTCTCCTGTATGAACTCTCTGATGAACAGAAAGGTGTGACTTTCCCCTGAAGACTTTTCCGCATTTACTGCACTCATAAGGTTTCTCTTTTGTATGAGTTCCTTGATGTTTAATGGGGGTGGGCGTCTCATCAAAGGCTTTCCCATGTTTATTGCACTCAGGTTTCTCACCTGTATGAGTCCTTTGATGTGTAAGGCTGGACTTCCCACATTTGATAGCTTCATAAAATGCTTGTCTAATGTGTGTTTTTTCATGTCTAATAAGGTGATATGAACTCTTAAAAGCTTTTGCACATTCACCACATACAAATGGTTTCTCTCCTGTATGAGTTCGCTGATGTTTAATCAGAGTTGACTTCTGGATAAATGTTTTCCCACATTCACTGCATTCATACGGCTTCTCCCCTGTATGAGTTCTCTGGTGTGCAATGAGGGTTGACTTTTGGCTGAAGGTTTTTGCACATTCACAGCATTCGTAAGGTTTCTCTCTGGTGTGAGTTCTCTGATGTACAACAAGGTTTGCTTTCTGGATAAATACTTTTCCACATTCAGAACATTTATAGAATTTCTCCCCAGTTTGAATTCTTGGACTTTTATTAAGGGATTGCTTATGGTGGAAGGCTTTTCCATGTTCATTAAGCTCAAAGAATTTCTCTCCAGGTTGAGCTTTATCAAGATTAGAATGGAAGCATAATTTCCAATATGCCTTACATTCATCATTTTTCTTTCTTACATAGCTTCTACTTTGACTAAGAAAATTTAAATTATGTTTTGAACACTTTCCCCATGAATCATATTTAGGGAGTCTTTGTCTTATAGAAACAAAGTTTGTGCTTGGATAAATGATTTTTCTGTATGTTCTGGATTTTGGGCCACTTCCATCCTTCAGTGTTTCCTTATCAACGGATGCAGCTTGCCACAGAGGTTTGTCTTGGCTTTCCTTATGATTATCTGTTGGGTCACCAACTTGCCAGAATTCTAGGGAAAAAAATGCAATGAATCATCAAATTCGTAAATATTTCTACTATAATGTTATGGCATAAAATTCATTCATAAATGCCCTGCTGTGAACTCCTATTAATGGACCTGAGCTGATGTGGATGAAACCTCCCTATGCTCCACCACCACCACCTCCCTCAACTGTAAATACAAACAAATGCTGGCCCACATTTAACAGAAAATAATTTAATACCCAGTCAAGCTCAAAACCAAGAAAAGAAAGTTTTTAGGTGTCAAAACTGAAGTGAGAGTTTAAAGGGATGGGGTGAACAGAAACTGAAGGTTGAAGATTTGCAGGGAAATCCAGACCACAGGGCACAAATGTTCAGGAAACTAGAATATAATTTGCACTAAAAGTAGGAGCCACAAAGGGCATCCATGTGTGTTAAACAGGAACTAGAAAGATTCCCCACTGGTCAAGGAAACTGGAAAGAAGGATGTTATATATAAGAAATCAAAAGCCTGATATGATACTATATATAGAAATCCCTAAAGACTCCACACAAAAACTACTAGAACTGATAAATTCAGCATGGTAGCAGGATATAAGATTAACATCCAGAAATCAGTTACATTTCTTTACACTAACAGTGAAATATCAGAAAGGGAAAGTAAATAAACAACCCCTTTTAAAATCACATCAAAGGGGAAGGCGGAAGATGGCGGAAGAGTAAGACGCGGAGATCACCTTCCTCCCCACAGATACACCAGAAATACATCTACACGTGGAACAACTCCTACAGAACACCTACTGAAGGCTGGCAGAAGACCTCAGACCTCCCAAAAGGCAAGAAACTCCCCACGTACCTGGGTAGGGCAAAAGTAAAAAAGAAAAAACAGAGACAAAAGAATAGGGACGGCACCTGCACCAGTGGGAGGGAGCTGTGAAGGAGGAAAAGTTTCCACACACTAAGAAGCCCCTTCGCGGGCGGAGACTGCGGGAGGCGGAGGGGGGAGCTTCGAAGCCGCGGAAGAGTGCACAGCAACGGGTGCGGAGGGCAAAGCGGGGAGATTCCCGCACAGAGGATCGGTGCCGACCGGCACTCACCAGCCCGAGAGGCTTGTCTGCTCACCCGCCGGGGCGGGCGGGGCTGCGAGCTGAGGCTCTGAGGCTCGGGTTTCGGTTTCGGACGGAGCGCAGGGAGAGGACTGGGGTTGGCGGCTTGAACATAGCCTGAAGGGGTTAGTGCACCACGGCTAGCCGGGAGGGAGTCCGGGGAAAAGTCTGCACCTGCCGAAGAGGCAGGAGACTTTTCCTTCCCTCTTTGTTTCCTGGGGCGTGAGGAGAGGGGTTTAAGAACGCTGCTTAAAGGAACTCCAGAGACGGGAGTGAGCCGCGGCTAAAAGAGCGAACCCCAGAGACGGGCGCGAGCCGCAGCTAAAAGCGCGGACCCCAGAGACGGGCGCGAGCCGCGGCTAAAAGCGCGGACCCCAGAGGCGGGCGGGAGACGTTAAGGCTGCTGCTGCCGCCACCAAGGGGCCTGTGTGCGAGCACAGGTCACCCTCCACACCCCTCTTCCGCGGAGCCTGTGCAGCCCGCCACTGCCAGGTTCCCGGGATCCAGGGACAACTTCCCCGGTAGAACGCACAGCGCGCCTCAGGCTGGTGCAAAGTCACGCCGGCCTTTGCCACCGCAGGCCCGCCCCGCACTCCGTGCCCCTCCCTCCCCGCCGGCCTGAGTGCGCCAGAGCCCCCGAATCAGCGGCTCTTTTAACCCCATCCTGTCTGAGCAAAAAACAGACGCCCTCCAGCGACCTACACGCAGTGGCAGGGCCAAATCCAAAGCTGAGCCCTGGGAGCTGTGAGAACAAAGAAGAGAAAGAGAAATCTCTCCCAGCAGCCTCAGAAGCAGCGGATTAAAGCTCCACAATCAACTTGATATACCCTGCATCTGTGGAATACCTGAATAGACAACCAAACATCCCAAATTAAGGAAGTGGACTTTAGGAGCAAGATCTATGATTTTTTCCCTTTTCCTCTTCTTGTGAATGTGTATGTGTATGCTTCTGTGTGAGATCTTGTCTGTATAGTCTTGCTTCCACCATTTGTCCTAGGGTTCTATCCGTCCATGTTTTTTTTAAATTTTTTTCTTAATAATTAATTTTAATAACGTAATTATACTTTACCTTCGTTCTTTCTTTCTTTCTTTCTTTCCTTCCTTCCTTCCCTCCTTTAGACAACGAATCATCCCAAATTGAGGAGGTGGTCTCTGACAGCAAGATTTATGATTTTTCCCCATTTACCTCTTTTAGTGAGGGTGTATGTGTATGCTTCTGTGTAAGATTTTGTCTGTATAGCTTTGCTTACAACATTTGTCCTAAGGTTCTATCCGTCCCTTTTTTTTTCTAAATAAGGATTTTTTAATTCAATAACTTTATTATACTTTATTTTATTTTTACTGTATCTTCTTTCTTTCTGTCTTTTTTCCTTCTTTCCCTCCTTCCTTCCTCCCTCCCTCCTTTCTTTCCTTCTTGCCTTCTTTCCTTCTTTGCTTCTTTCTTTCTTTCTTCCTTCCTTCCTACCCTCCTTTCCTTCTTTCTTTCCTCATACTTCTACTAATTCCCTCTACTTTTTCTCCCTTTTATCCTGAGCCGTGTGGATGAAAAGCTCTTGGTGCTCCAGCCAGGAGGCAGGGCTCTGCCTCTGAGGTAGGAGAGCCAACTTCAGGACACTGGTCAACAAGAGACCTCCCAGCTCCACATAATATCAAACGGCGAAAATCTCCCAGAGACCTCCATCTTAACACCAGCACCCAGCTTCACTCAATGACCAGCAAGCCACAGTGCTGGAAAACCTATGCCAAACAACTAGCAAAACAGGAACACAACCCCACCCATTAGCAGAGAGGCTGCCTAAAATCATAAGGCCACAGACACCCCAAAACACACCACCAGACGTGAACCTGCCCACTAGAGAGACAAGATCCAGCCTCATCCACCACAACACAGGCACTAGTCCCCTCCACCAGGAAGCCTACACAACCCACTGAACCAACCTTAGCCACTGGAGACAGACATCAAAAACAGGAGGAACTACGAACCTGCAGCCTGCAAAAAGGAGACCCCAAACACAGCAAGATAAGCAAAATGAGAAGACAGAAAAACACACAGCAGACAAAGGAGCAAGATAAAAATGCACCAGACCTAACAAATGAAGAGGAAATAGGCAGTCTACCTGAAAAAGAATTCAGAATAATGATAGTAAGGTTGATCCGAAATCTTGGAGATAGAATGGACAATAGAATGGACAAAATGCAAGAATCAGTTAACAAGGACCTAGAAGAACTAAAGATGAAACAAGCAACGATGAACAACACAATAGATGAAATTAAAAGTACTCTAGATGGGATCAATAGCAGAATACCTGAGGCAGAAGAACGGATAAGTGACCTGGAAGATAAAATAGTGGAAATAACTACTGCAGAGCAGAATAAAGAAAAAAGAATGAAAAGAACTGAGGACAGTCTCAGAGACCTCTGGGACAACATTAAATGCACCAACATTCGAATTATAGGGGTTCTAGAAGAAGAAGAGAAAAAGAAAGGGACTGAGAAAATATTTGAAGAGATTATAGTTGAAAACTTCCCTAATATGGGAAAGGAAATATTTAACAAGTCCAGGAAGCACGGAGAGTCCCATACAGGATAAATACAAGGAGAAATACACCAAGACACATATTAATCAAACTGTCAAAAATTAAATACAAAGAAAGCATATTAAAAGCAGCAAGGGAAAAACAACAAATAACACATAAGGGAATCCCCATAAGGTTAACAGCTGATCTCTCAGCAGAAACCCTACAAGCCAGAAGGGAGTGGCAGGACATACTGAAAGTGATGAAGGATAAAAACCTGCAGCCAAGACTACTCTACCCAGCAAGGATCTCATTCAGATTTGATGGAGAAATTAAAACCTTTACAGACAAGCAAAAGCTGAGAGAGTTCAGCACCACCAAACCAGCTTTACAACAAATGCTAAAGGATCTTCTCTAGGCAAGAAACACAAGAGAAGGAAAAGACCTATAATAACGAACCCAAAACAATTTAGAAAATGGGAATAGGAACATACATATCGATAATTACCTTAAATGTAAATGGACTAAATGCTCCCACCAAAAGACACAGATTAGCTGAATGGATACAAAAACAAGACCCTTATATATGCTGTCTACAAGAGACCCACTTCAGACCTAGAGACACATACAGACTGAAAGTAAGGGGATGGAAAAAGATATTCCATGCAAACGGAATCCAAAAGAAAGCTGGAGTAGCAATTCTCATATGCGACAAAATAGACTTTAAAATAAAGAGTATTAGAAGAGACAAAGAAGGACACTACATAACGATCAAGGGATCGATCCAAGAAGAAGATATAACAATTGTAAATATTTATGCACCCAACATAGGAGCACCTCAATACATAAGGCAAATACTAACAGCCATAAAAGGGGAAATCGACAGTAACACATTCATAGTAGGGGACTTAAACACCCCACTTTCACCCATGGACAGATCATCCAAAATGAAAATAAATAAGGAAACACAAGCTTTAAATGATACATTAAACAAGATGGACTTAATCGATATTTATAGGACACTCCATCCAAAAACAACAGAATACACATTTTTCTCAAGTGCTCATGGAACATTCTCCAGGATAGATCATATCTTAGGTCACAAATCAAGCCTTGGTAAATTTAAGAAAATTGAAATTGTATCAAGTATCTTTTCTGACCACAACGCCATGAGACTAGATATCAATTACAGGAAAAGATCTGTAAAAAATACAAACACATGGAGGCTAAACAATACACTACTTAATAATGAAGTGATCACTGAAGAAATCAAAGAGGAAATCAAAAAATACCTAGAAACAAATGACAATGGAGACACAACGACCCAAAACCTGTGGGATGCAGCAAAAGCAGTTCTAAGGGGGAAGTTTATACCAATACAAGCCCACCTTAAGAAACAGGAAACATCTCGAATAAACAACCTAACCTTGCACCTCAAGCAATTAGAGAAAGAAGAACAAAAAAACCCCAAAGCTAGCAGAAGGAAAGAAATCATAAAAATCAGATCAGAAATAAATGAAAAAGAAATGAAGGAAACAATAGCAAAGATCAATAAAACTAAAAGCTGGTTCTTTGAGAAGATAAACAAAATAGATAAACCACTAGCCAGACTCATCAAGAAAAAAAGGGAGAAGACTCAAATCAATAGAATTAGAAATGAAAAAGGAGAGGTAACAACTGACACTGCAGAAATAAAAGAGATCATGAGAGATTACTACAAGCAACTCTATGCCAATAAAATGGACAATCTGGAAGAAATGGACAAATTCTTAGAAATGCACAACCTGCCAAGACTGAATCAGGAAGAAATAGAAAATATGAACAGACCAATCACAAGCACTGAAATTGAAACTGTGATTAAAAATCTTCCAACAAACAAAAGCCCAGGACCAGATAGCTTCACAGGCGAATTCTATCAAACATTTAGAGAAGAGCTAACACCTATCCTTCTCAAACTCTTCCAAAATATAGCAGAGGGAGGAACCCTCCCAAACTCCTTCTACGAGGCCACCATCACCTTGATACCAAAACCAGACAAGGATGTCACAAAGAAAGAAAACTACAGGCCAATATCACTGATGAACATAGATGCAAAAATCCTCAACAAATTACTAGCAAACAGAATCCAACAGCACATTAAAAGGATCATACACCATGATCAAGTGGGGTTTATTCCAGGAATGCAAGGATTCTTCAATATACGCAAATCTATCAATGTGATAAACCATATTAACAAATTGAAGGAGAAAAACCATATGATTATCTCAATAGATGCAGAGAAAGCTTTTGACAAAATTCAACACCCATTTATGATAAAAACCCTGCAGAAAGTAGGCATAGAGGGAACTTTCCTCAACATAATAAAGGCCATATATGACAAGCCCACAGGCCACATCATCCTCAATGGTGAAAAACTGAAAGCATTTCCACTAAGATCAGGAACAAGACAAGGTTGCCCACTCTCACCACTCTTATTCAACATAGTTTTGGAAGTTTTAGCCACAGCAATCAGAGAAGAAAAGGAAATAAAAGGAATCCAAATCGGAAAAGAAGAAGTAAAGCTGTCACTGTTTGCAGATGACATGATCCTATACATAGAGAACCCTAAAGATGCTACCAGAAAACTACTAGAGCTAATCAATGAATTTGGTAAACTAGCAAGATACAAAATTAATGCACAGAAATCTCTGGCATTCCTATATACTAATGATGAAAAATCTGAAAGTGAAATCAAGAAAACACTCCCATTTACCATTGCAACAAAAAGAATAAAATATCTAGGAATAAACCTACACAAGGAGACAAAAAACCTGTATGCAGAAAATTATAAGACACTGCTGAAAGAAATTAAAGATGATACAAATAGATGGAGAGATATACCATGTTCTTGGATTGGAAGAATCAACATTGTGAAAATGACTCTACTACCCAAAGCAATCTATAGATTCAATGCAATCCCTATCAAACTACCACTGGCATTTTTCACAGAACTAGAACAAAAAATTTTGCAATTTGTATGGAAACACAAAAGACCCCGAATAGCCAAAGCAATCTTGAGAACGAAAGAAGGAACTGGAGGAATCAGGCTCCCTGACTTCAGACTATACTACAAAGCTACAGTTATCAAGACGGTATGGTACTGGCACAAAAACAGAAAGATAGATCAATGGAACAGGATAGAAAGCCCAGAGATAAACCCATGCACATATGGACACCTTATCTTTGATAAAGGTGGCAGTAATGTACAGTGGAGAAAGGACAGCCTCTTCAATAAGTGGTGCTGGGAAAACTGGACAGGTACATGTAAAAGTATGAGATTAGATCACTCCCTAACACCATACACAAAAATAAGCTCAAAATGGATTAAAGACCTAAATGTAAGGCCAGAAACTATCAAACTCTTAGAGGAAAACATAGGCAGAACACTCTATGACATAAATCACAGCAAGATCCTTTCTGACCCACCTCCTAGAGTAATGGAAATAAAAACAAAAATAAACAAATGGGACCTAATGAAACTTCAAAGCTTTTGCACAGCAAAGGAAACCATAAACAAGACCAAAAGACAACCCTCAGAATGGGAGAAAATATTTGCAAAAGAAGCAACCGACAAAGGATTAATCTCCAAAATTTACAAGCAGCTCATGCAGCTCAATAACAAGAAAACAAACAACCCAATCCAAAAATGAGCAGAAGACCTAAATAGACATTTCTCCAAAGAAGATATACAGACTGCCAACAAACACATGAAAGAATGCTCAACATCATTAATCATTAGAGAAATGCAAATCAAAACTACAATGAGATATCATCTCACACCAGTCAGAATGGCCATCATCAAAAAATCTAGAATCAATAAATGCTGGAGAGGGTGTGGAGAAAAGGGAACACTCTTCAACTGCTGGTGGGAATGTGAATTGGTTCAGCCACTATGGAGAACAGTATGGAGGTTCCTTAAAAATCTACAAATAGAACTACCATATGACCCAGCAATCCCACTACTGGGCATATACCCTGAGAAAACCAAAATTCAAAAAGAGTCATGTACCAAAATGTTCATTGCAGCTCTATTTACAATAGCCCGGAGATGGAAACAACTTAAGTGCCCATCATCGGATAATGGATAAAGAAGATGTGGCACATATATACAATGGAATATTACTCAACCATAAAAAGAAACGAAATTGACCTATTTGTAATGAGGTGGATAGACCTAGAGTCTGTCATACAGAGTGAAGTAAGTCAGAAAGAGAAAGACAAATACCGTATCCTAACACATATATATGGAATTTAAGAAAAAATGTCATGAAGAACCTAGGGGTAAGACAGGAATAAAGACACAGACCTACTGGAGAATGGACTTAAGGATATGGGGAGGGGGAAGGGTGAGCCGTGACAAAGCGAGAGAGAGGCATGGACATATATACACTACCAAACGTAAGGTAGATAGCTAGTGGGAAGCAGCCGCATAGCACAGGTATATCAGCTCCGTGCTTTGTGACCGCCTGGAGGGGTGGGATAGGGAGGGTGGGAGGGAGGGAGACGCAAGAGGGAAGAGATATGGGAACATATGTATATGTATAACTGATTCACTTTGTTATAAAGCAGAAACTAACACACCACTGTAAAGCAATTATACCCCAATAAAGATGTTAAAAAAAAAAGCATGATATTGGCACAAAAACAGATATATGAATCAATGGAACAGAATAGAGAGCCCAGAAATAAACCCACACACCTACAGTCAATTAATATTTGACAAAGCAGCCAAGAATATACAGTGGAGAAAAGACAGTCTCTTCAGCAAGGTGTTTTGGCAAAGTTGGACAGCTGCATGTAAATCAATGAAGTTAGAACACACCCTCACACCACACACAAAAATAAACTCAAAATAGCTTGAAGACTTAAATATAAAACAGGACACCATAAAACTCCTAGAAGAGAACATTCTCTGACATAAATCCTACCAATGTTTTCTTAGGTCAGTCTACCAAGGCAATAGAAATGAAAGCAGAAATAAACAAATGGAACCTAATCAAACATTAGCTTTTGCACAGCAAAGGAAACCATAAACAAAATGAAAAGACAACCTATGAAATGGGAGAAAATATTTACAAGTGATGTGACCGACAAGGGCTTAATTTCCAAAATATACAAAGAGCTCATACAACTCAATAACAAAAAAACAAACGGCCTAATAAAAAAAATGGGCAGACCTAAATAGACATTTCTCCAAAGAAGACATACAGATGGCCAATAGGCACATGAAAAGATGCTCAACATCGCTAATTATTAGAGAAATGCAAATCAAAACTACAATGAGGTACCACCTCGCACCGGTCAGAATGGCCATCATTAAAAAGTCTACAAATAACAAAAGCTGCATTAGGATGTGGAAAAAAGGGAACCCTTCTATACTGTTGGTGGGAATGTAACTTGGTGCAGCCACTATGGAGAACAGTATGGAGGTTCCTCTAAAAACTAAAAATAGAGTTGCTATATGATCCAGCAATCCCACTCCTGGGCATATATCTGGACAAAACTATAATTCGAAAAGATATATGCACACCTATGTTCATAGCAGCACTATTAATAATAGCTAAGATATGGAAGCAACCTAAATGTCCATTGACAGATGAATGGATAAAGAAGATGTTGCATACACACACACACACACACACACACACACACACACACACACACACACACTGAAATATTACTCAGCCATAAAAAGAATGAAATAATGCCATTTGAAGCAACATGGATGGACCTAGAGATTATCATACTAAGTGAAGTCAGAAAGAGAAAGACAAAAGCCATATGATATCACTTATATGTGGAATCTAAAATATGACACAAATGAACCTATCTATGAAACAGAAACAGACTCACAGACATAGAGAACAGACTTGTGGTCTGTTCCAGGGTCTCTGTGCCAAGGTGGAGGGGGCACGGGGGAGGGATGGATTGGGAGTTTGGGACTAGCAGATGCAAACTATTATGTATAGAATGGATAAACAACAAGGTCCTACTGTATATCACAGGGAACTATATTCAATATCCTGTCATAAACCATAATGGAAAAGAATATATATGTATAACTGAGTTACTTTGCTGTACAGAAGAAATTAAACACAACATTGTAAATCACCTATACCTTAATAAAATTTAAAAAAATCAAAAGCCTAGTTCTATAACTCAATCCAAATGATTATAAGTGTAGTACAGAGCCCATAAGCTGAAAAATTAAACTAAAAATTGGTCCTGTATTAGTAGGTTCCTAGTAGTGGCAAGCTTTCCAAAAGATATATTATGTTTTTATAGCTTAGGAATCACAGGATATCTATGGAATACCAATTTTCACTGAAGAGTTCACAGTAAAAAATTAACAACTTCACAAGGAAATGACCCGTCATGAAAGAGAATCAGCAGATACATTTAAAGATACTCACATTCCTAGAACTGTAGCTAGTAGAACCATGTGAACTTCAAAATAAATATATTTCAACTATTCAAAGAAATAAGGTAAGAACTAGACTATGGGGGAAAAAACTAGGAAAATTATATACAGGCATTATTTTAAAAACTCTAAATAAAGAGGTTGAACAGTAGATAGAAGTTGAACTTCTAACTACTACTTCTATCTAGTCACAGATAAAGACAGATTTAACAAATTAGATGACAGATCTTGAGAAATCACCCAAAATGCAGCATGAAGAGCTAACAATGGAAATATGGTAAGAGAAATAGAGAAATGATAAGTTCCAAAATAGGTTTAATACCAAATCCAAATGGAAGACTAGAGAAAAAGGGAGAGGGGGCAATATGCCAAGAAACGGGTTAACAGAGCAACACTGAGACTGCTATACTTAGACAGGGAAGCTTGCAAGGTTGGCCCTTGGCTGCCATCTGGGAATCTGGAGTTCAGGAATGTCCCCACCACTGCCTAACGGATATGGCTGCTTGTACAAACAATGTGATTTAAGCAGAACATTTCCTTTCCTTCTGAGGGTCTGGAATTTTGGTATGTGCTAGGCAGTCTGTGATGTGAGGATGCTGACCGAGTCTCTAATGGGCTTCCCTGGGCATAAACATCACACACATGTTGCTGCACTTTCACTGCTGGGAGAAGTGTGCCCTGTGTGACCCTAGGTGGGAGGGAGAGAGCATAAGGAACCCTGTACATGGAGTCCTCCAGATTCTGCTAATGTCTTTTTCCCTTATGCTCTAGTTGTATATCCTTACTATATCACTGTAATAAATTTTAGCTGTAAATACAACTAGATGCCAAGTCCTGGGAGTCCCTCTCGAGAATCTCTGAATGTGGTAGTGGTCTTGGGGGACCCCCAATCTAGGCAATATTTGAAGAAACAATGACTGGCAGTTTTCTGGTATGGAAGAAAGGCATGTATCCTACTCTTAAATGTCCAGAGTCCTGAGTGTGGTAAATAAAAGCAAATCTGTACCTAGACACAGTTCTGTGTAACTGTAAGACTTTAAGAAAGTACGTATTGAAAGCTACCATGAAGAAATTTTAAAAATCACCTATAAAGAAACAATTAGGTCAGCAATAGATTTCATCAGATAAAAAAGAAGCCAAAAGATTACATATTTTCAAAGTCCTAAGAGAAGATGTCACCTTAGAACTCTATCCCCAGATAAATTATTGCAATGAAAGATGACAAAATAAAGATGTTTTTGGACAAGAAAAGACAGAGAATTTGCCACAAACAAAGCCTGCTAAGAATAATGCTTAATATTGAATTATTCAGGAGGAAAATGACCAAAGGGGAAAAAGGCAGGGGGGAAGGTAAAGAAAATCCAGCAAAGGCAGGAAAAAAGAGGTAAAGGAAAAGCAGGATATCTAGAAAATACAATAAAATAAGAAATACAAATAAAGTAGTAGCACAATAAATATTAATCCCATTAATTATAGGCCAACCATATTAAATTGTACTTTTAAAAATCAGCTATAAGTTTTCAAAAGACAATTAGAGCAAAAAGAAAGAAATGTTGAAAATAAAATCATAGAAATATACTTGGCACTTAACCAAAGGAAAATTGGTAAAACAATGCTTATGTTATACAAAACAGAATGACCTGGATGCCAAAAGCAAGTAAGGACAGAATATGACAATATTATAAAGCAATTTCACTTACATAGATGCAAAACTCTTAAACATACAAGGCAAATTGATTCTATTTATGACAGAAAAAAAGGTTATACATCTAGTAATGTTGAAAATGTATATACCCTACTATGTATTCCACTTATAGTTATACCAGAGAGAAATTCTGCAAATATGTACATGTACAAGAATGGCAACAAGATATTAGAAACAACCAAATGTCCAGCAATAGAGGCTTGGATTGATGGACTGTGATACTCAGATGTTGGAATGCTATGCAGGAGTGAAAAATGAATGAACTAAATCTAACATATCAGCATAGCTAAACTCAAAGGGTAACACTGAATACTGAAAGAAAGCTGTAGAAAGACCCCTATGGTTCTAGAGCACTAATCTGGTAAATTTACAAAAAAGAATGTTATATTGATTACAGATGCAAATTTATGTAGTAAAAGTTTAAAAACATGGGTTAGAAAGATAATGCACCAAATTCATGATATTGTTTGCCTGGGGTGGGAATGAAGGGAGCAGGATTCAGGAGAGGAAAAGGGAGGCTTCACCTTTAACTGTAAACCTCTATTTCTTTTATAAACACAAAACCACCGCCACCAAATGACAAAATCTTAGCACTTGCTAATTCTGGGAGGTAACTACAAGGGTATTTGTTATGACTATGATTTTCTATACTTTTCTGCAGTTTTAAGAGAAATGCCTTAAGGCAGGGCTTCTGGAACAGTGGAGTGAGGACCTTAGTAAATCCTCTTCCCCATAAAAGCAATGAAAATACTGGCAAAATTATCAAAATCTGTCATTTCAGGACTTTGGAAATTAACCAAAGGCACACAACAGATTAAAAATCATTTATTCAAGAAGAACCAGTGAACCTCACTAAGAGCAGCCAAGTGTGTGGTTTTCCACTTGGTGCTACTTTCCCCCACCCCCACCTCCACCCCAAACCCCTGGCTCCTCAGCTCTGTGGTCCGGAAGCAGTGAAAACTGGCATTGTTACAGCAACTGAAGGGAGTTCCACCAAAAGCCTCATCTCCAGAGTGCTGTCATTACTTGACCTAACTTGGAGCTCAGCTCCAAGAAAGAAGGGAGAGTATATGGTAACACCAATCCCCATGAAGAAATAAACAGCACCAGTAAAGGTAATGTGCAGCAAAGTGTTAACATGTCAGGCCTGGCTCCTGCCTGAAGTTTGGGAATGCAGATTGTGGAATGTTCCCTATGATGATAAGATGATTTTTTGCCTGCCTGGGGCACTGAACACCTGATTTTCTTCTGGGTGACTAGATGCCTGGCGGTGCCTATTTTTAGTGGGTCAATTTGGAATCTCCCACAGACAAAGTGAAAAGGGCTTTCTATAAAGCCTTACTTGCCGCTTGGACTTGAATTGCAGCTGTCTAGCCCTGTAGCATCTTGGCTTTGCACGAGAAAGGAGCAACTATCCCTGCGGGGATTTGTCTCCTCTACCAAGTGCCCAGCAATGCTGGTGAAAATGAACCCCTATTAGGACACATGAAGAAATGTCAGCAAGCATTGAAATAAAGGGGAAAAAATCTTACAAGCTTACAGATAGAAAAAAAAATGATACCAAGTATCAATAATCAGAATAGGCTTCAGAGTTCTCAAAAGGAAAATTACAATCAGAAGACAATGGAACAATGCCTTCAAAAGTCTAAGGGAAAGAAATGTCCATCCTAGAACTCTACCCCAACCAAGCTCAACTCTCCATCTTGGATGAGGATTCAACACTTTCAGATATTCAAAAATCTCAAAAAATTTACCTCCCATGGACCTACATTCTTTCTTAGGAAAGTACTGGAAGAATGTGCTCCAGTGAAATGTGGAAAAAGGCATGGCATAAAGCAAACGAAGGAATCCAACAATGCAGAAAGTGGAGGGAATTCCCAGAATGATGGTGAAGAGATGTCAGGATGGTAGCTGAGCAAACAGGAATGAGGATAATCCACCCAGAAGGAAGTGATCAGAGGCCTCCAGAGAAACTCAGGGGTATGACATTGATGGGACACTTGAAGCTCTGAAAGCATTCAGAATCACTCTAGACAACTGGTCATGTTTAAGTTAAACTGGTGATAAGTACATAGCGAAAGAAGCAAATGAAAGAAACAAGACAATTTTTAACCAAAGGAAACTAAAAGTTATGCAGAAAAGGTAAATTAATCATAGATGACTACATGGCTAAGCTGTCTATAGTGTTTATATGGTCATTATATTATAAACAGTAGTACTGATGTAAACCAAATTTATGGTATAATCATATTGGGAACATGGGAGAACAAGAAGTTTTTGTGTTCCAAAGAAGACATAGAGATGGCCAACAGGCACGTGAAAAAGATATTCAACATCACTAATCATCAGGGAAATGCAAATCAAAATCACAATGAGATACCACCTCACACCTGTCAGAATGGCTACCATCAGAAAGAACACAAATAACAAATGTTGGTGAGGATGTGGAGAAAAGGGGACCCTTGTACACTGTTGGCAGGAATGCAAACTGGTGCAGCCACTATGGAAGACACTATGGAGGTTCCTCAAAAAGTCAAAAATAGAAACTACCATATGATCCAGTAATTCCACTCCTGGGTATACATCTGAAGAAAACGAAAACACTAATTTGAAAAGATACATGCATGTCAATGTTCATAACAGCATTATTTACAATAGCCAAGACATGGAAGCAACCTAAGTGTCCATCAAGAGATGAATGGATAAGGAAGATACACACACACACACACACATACATACACACACACATATACATGCAATGGCTATAAAAAAGAATGAAATTTTGCCATCTGTAAGAACATGGATGGGCCTGGAGGGTATTATGCTTAGTGAAATAAGTCAGACAGGGAAAGACAAATACCGTGTTTTTGCTTAAATGTGGAATCTAAAAACTAAAACAAATGAATATAACAAAACAGAAACAGACTGACAGATACTGAGAACAATTTAGTTGTTACCAATTGGGAGAGGGAATGGGGAGGGGCCAGATAGGAGCAGGGGATTAAGAGATAAAAACTACAAGGTATAAAATAAATACGACACAAGGATGTAATGTACACACAGGGAATATAGTCAATATTTTATAATAACTTTAAATGGAGTATTCTATAAAAATATCAAATCACTGTGTTGTACACCTAAAACTAATATAATATTGTAAATCAACTATACTTCAATAAAAAAG
Source organism: Pseudorca crassidens (assembly GCF_039906515.1). Classification (NCBI taxonomy): domain Eukaryota; kingdom Metazoa; phylum Chordata; class Mammalia; order Artiodactyla; family Delphinidae; genus Pseudorca; species Pseudorca crassidens. The sequence goes on along the minus strand of NC_090317.1, from coordinate 92,640,460 downwards.
AAAAAAAACATTCAAAAAAGAAGTCTTTGTGTGTTTGTATGTGTATGAGTGGCAAAAACAATGAAGTGAGCTAAATCTTCATCTTCCATAGCAGAAAATTTTAAATAATTTTTGTAAGATATATGTAAATTATAAAGAACAGAGATACCAAAAAGTATCTGCACATCCACCACTCATTAAAAAACAAATTATTTTTACCTTTGAAGTTCTTCATATGCCCATTTCATTCTCTTCTCAGATAATCACTATTCTGAATTTTTATGTTTGTCATGCCCTGACTGCTTCTCAGCCTTTTGGCTAAGACCAAGTACACTATCATGCCCTTGACATTCATTATAGTTTTAGCACATTTATTTTATTCTTTAAACCTCGGGCATGATTTAATTTGATAAAAATTAAACTTTTTTTTAATCAAAAGAGACTACTGCCTTGGGTCAGTAAATTTGAAATCTCAGATGAAACATAATTGTCTAAAAAAATGACCAGAATTGACAGAAGATACAGAAAACATGAATAAATCAGTAATTATTTTAAATAACTATACAATTCACTAGGTAATCAAAAGTCTTGCCCTAAAATGGGGCCTCTTATCCAGATGTTGTTGTAGATGACTGCTATCAAACTCTTAAGAACAGGTATACTTCAGTCAGTGCAGTTTCAGAAACTAGGAAAAAAAAAAAAAAGGGAAGATTACGCAGTCTCTTTTATGCAGCTAGGATAACCATAGACCAGAGTAAGAGTAGAGTACAAGAAAAGAAAATCTAAGATCTGTCTCACTTCTGAACATTAACGGAAAACTCTGAAATTAAATATGAGTAAACTAAATTCAATTTATTAAAAAAATGTTTTACAACTAAGTAGAGTTTAGTGCAGGAATGCAAGAACAGTTCAACATGAGAAAATCTATTAATATAATCCACCACATTAATAGATTAAAGGACAAAAAAATTATCTTCCCAATAGATGCAGAAAATAAGCATTTGAGAAAATATAACACACACTCATGATTTTTTTCTTATTTATTTTTAATTGTGGTAAAATAAATATAACATTTATCATTTTAATCATTTTTAAGTGTATATAGTTCAGTGGCATTAAATACACTTACATTGTTGTGCAACAATCACCACTATCCATCACCATAGCTTTTTTTATCTTATAAAACCAAAACTCTGTACCCATTAAACAACAACTCTTCATTCCTTGCTTCCCCTAACCCCTGGAAACCACCATTCTACTTTCTGTCTCTATTAACTACTCCAGGTACCTCATATAAGTGGAATCATATAGCATTTACCCTCTCATGACTGTCTTATTTCACTTAGCATAATGTTTTCAAGGTTCACCCATGTTGTACCTTGTGTCAGAATGTCCTTCCTTTTTAAAGCAGAAACATATTCCACTGTGCATATATGCCACATTTTGTTTATTCATCTGTTGATAAATACATGGTTGTATATCAATTATATCTCAATAAAGCTGAAAAAAAATTAAATAACCAGAAATAAGACAAAATAATTTAGACTTAATATAATTTTCATCTTCTAGATCTTTGGCAAAAACTTTGTGTATATTCATAGACATTCTTTCTCAGGAAAATCAATATTATATTACTCCTTATTTTAAGGTAATAAAATGAAACTCTGAATGAAAACTATTTTCTTACAGGAACTAATGTTTTTGTTTTTTGTTTTTTTACATCTTTATTGGAGTATAATTGCTTTACAATGGTGTGTTAGTTTCTGCTTTATAACAAAGTGAATCAGTTATACATATACATATGTTCCCACATCTCTTCCCTCTTGCATCTCCCTCCCTCCCACCCTCCCTATCCCACCCCTCCAGGTGGTCACAAAACACCGAGCTGATCTCCCTGTGCTATGCGGCTGCTTCCCACTAGCTATCTACCTTACGTTTGGTAGTGTATATATGTTCATGCCTCTCTCTTGCTTTGTCACAGCTTACCCTTCCCCCTCCCCACATCCTCAAGTCCATGCTCTAGTAGGTCTGTGTCTTTATTCCCGTCTTACCCCTAGGTACTTTATGACCTTTTCTTTTTTCTTAGATTCCATATATATGTGTTAGCATATGGTATTTGTTTTTCTCTTTCTGACTTACTTCACTCTGTATGACAGACTCTAGGTCCATCTACCTCACTACAAATAACTCAATTTCATTTCTTTTTATGGCTGAGTAATATTCCATTGTCTACCAAATGTAAAATAGATAGCTAGTGGGAAGCAGCCGCATAGCACAGGTATATCAGCTCCGTGCTTTGTGACCGCCTGGAGGGGTGGGATAGGGAGGGTGGGAGGGAGGGAGACGCAAGAGGGAAGAGATATGGGAACATATGTATATGTATAACTGATTCACTTTGTTATAAAGCAGAAACTAACACACCATTGTAAAGCAATTATACTCCAATAAAGACGTTAAAAAAAAAAGTCTTAGTCAACTAGGGATATAAAAGGAGCTTTTGATGAAAGGTATCTTTCAAAAAACCACAGCAAATATACTTAATGGTGAAAGTTTTAGAAGTTACATTTTCTCTCTGTGCCTCAGTTTCTCATCTATAAAATAAGGATAACAACCAGTCTCCTTTACAGGGTCATTTGGAGGATTAAACTCTGTAATGTGTACAAAGCACACAGAATGCTGCATTTGTGGCACACAGCAAGTGCTCACACATTGACTATCATTACATTTCTAGCATTGTCCTCATCATTATTTCCATTAGAATCAGAAACAAACAAGGAATTCGCTATCACCGTATCTAAAACACTGTAATACAGGCCCTGACTAATAGAATGGGAGAAGAAAAAGAAAATGTATAATTGGACAGGAAAATACAAAAATTTTTTTATGAAGATAATTGTTTACACAGAAGACCCAAGAGAATCTAAAAACTATTAGTATTAATAAAAGCATTCAGAGAGGTTTCTGTACACAAGTTGAATATATAAATATCACTACATTGTCATACATTAGTATTAACTAATTAGGAACCATAATAGGAAAAAAGATCCCAAACACAATTGCAATCATACCTAAGAGGTATCTAGGAATAAATTTAATAAAACATGTGCAAGCACTTCCTGAAGACAAGTTCAAACCATTACTAAATGGCAGAAAACACAGGCTGAATAAGAGTTCACTGATGATAAAATTCAATAGAGTAAAGATACCAAACCCCAACGTACTTCCAACTCATCTCCAAACACAGTGCAATTGCAATTGAAATTCCTACTAGTTTTCCATGGAACTTCACAAACGAATCCTATGATTCCTATTTGAAGACCAAAGAGTCCAAAGAGATAAGGAGAATCATCCTACCAACTATTTACAACATCAGTAACAGTAAGAATGGTGTGTGTAACAGTTGACATTTATATAGCATTCACTCAGTATCAGGCACTTGTAAGTGCTTTACATACTTTAACTCATTAGAATAAAGTTATAAAAACATGCAAATGGAAAAGGGACAAACAGACCAATGGAACAACATAGCCTGGGAACAGACCCACATGGATATGGAATTTGACCTGTAGCTGAAGGGGCATCGCAACTCACTGTTGAAAGGGTTCAGTATGCAGCATGATACAAGTGTATGTCCACGTGGGGAAATAAGGTGATGTAATAGTTTCCTTCCTCACGAGTTATATAAAAATAAATTCCAGGCAGATTTTAAGAAAATAAAAAGCAAAATTTGAAACTTTTAGAAGAAAATTATATGACATCTTTATGAGCTCAGTCAGAAAAAAGTTACATAAAATTATACAAAAAGCACAGAGTAAAAAGTTGATCGATCTAATTACAATGAAAACTTCTATTAAAAAGACACCAGCACACCAGCAATAACCAAGATAAAGAAAAGATATTGACTACACACGAACACTCTATGACGTAAATCACAGCAAGATCCTTTTTGACCCACCTCCTAGAGAAATGGAAATAAAAACAAAAATAAACAAATGGGACCTAATGAAACTTCAAAGCTTTTGCACAGCAAAGGAAACCATAAACAAGACCAAAAGACAACCCTCAGAATGAGAGAAAATATTTGCAAATGAAGCAACTGACAAAGGATTACTCTCCAAAATTTGCAAGCAGCTCATGCAGCTCAATAACAAAAGAACAAACAACCCAATCCAAAAATGGGCAGAAGACCTAAATAGACATTTCTCCAAAGAAGATATATAGACTGCCAACAAGCACATGAAAGAATGCTCAACATCATTAATCATTAGAGAAATGCAAATCAAAACTACAATGAGATATCATGTCACACCGGTCAGAATGGCCATCATCAAAAAATCTAGAAACAATAAATGCTGGAGAGGGTGTGGAGAAAAGGGAACCCTCTTGCACTGTTGGTGGGAATGTAAATTGATACAGCCACTATGGAGAACAGTATGGAGGTTTCTTAAAAAACTACGAATAGAACTACCATATGACCCAGCAATCCCACTACTGGGCATATACCCTGAGAAAACCATAATTCAAAAAGAGTCATATACCCAAAATGTTCATTGCAGCTCTATTTACAATAGCCAGGACATGGAAGCAACCTAAGTGTCCATCAACAGATGAATGGATAAAGAAGATGTGGCACATATATACAATGGAATATTACTTAGTCATAAAAAGAAACGAAATTGAGTTATTTGTGGTGAGGTGGATGGACCTAGAGTCTGTCATACAGAGCGAAGTAAGTCAGAAAGAGAAAAACAAATACCGTATGCTAACACATATATATGGAATCTAAGAAAGAAAGAATAAAAAAGGTCATGAAGAACCTAGGGGTAAGACGGGAATGAAGACACAGACCTACTAGAGCATGGACTTGAGGATATGGGGAGGGGGAGGGGGAGGCTATGACGAGGTGAGAGAGTGGCATGGACATATATACACTACCAAGCGTGAAGTGGATAGCTGGTGGGAAACAGCCGCGTAGCACAGGGAGATCAGCTAGGTGGTTTGTGACCGCCTAGAGACGTGGGATAGGGAGGGTGGGAGGGAGGGAGATGCAGGAGGGAAGAGATATGGGAACATGTGTTATGTATAACTGATTCACTTTGTTATAAAGCAGAAACTAACACACCATTGTAAAGCAATTATACTCTAATAAAGATGTTAAAAAAAAGAATCTATATAAATCCAAAAAGACAAACACCCCAAGAAAAACACAAATATAGGGTATGCACAGGTTAAGTCACAGAAGAGGAAATCCAAACAGTCAACACCAAATATGAAATGACAAATACTTTTACTCATAATCAGGGAAACGAAAATTATAATAAGATACCAACTCATACTTAGCAGATTACCAAAATGTAAAGAGTGTGCCCATACTACAATTCTAGAGAGAAAGAACAGTGCCATCACTGCAGAATGTTCTATTGGGTAGCACTGGTCTGAGTCATACATTGTCTGTATCATCAGTATGGCTGCATAAGGTTACAGAGCTTTGCATTTTTACATTGACACTTCCTGTTCAAAAGCTGAAGTTTCAGATATTTGAGAAGCTACATCTGCCAACCCAGCTGCAATCCATGCTCTTAGGGAATTGGTTTAACATGATATTTATTAAAACCCACATAACATCATGGTGACTATAGTTAATAATACTGTATTGCATACTTGAAAGTTGCTAAGACAGTGAATCTCAAAAGTTCTCATCACATGGATAAAGAAGTATGTATATTGTACATACATACAATGGAATACTACTCAGCCATAAAAAAGAATGAAATAATGCCATTTGCAGCAACATGGATGGACCCAGAGATTATCATACTAAGTGAAGTAGGTTCAGAAAGAGAAAGACAAATACCATATGGTACCACGTATATGTGGAATCTCAAATATGACACAAATGAACCTATCTACGAAACAGAAGCAGACTCACAGACATAGAGGACAGACCTGTGGTTGCCAAGGGGGAAGCGGGGTGAGGGAGGGATGGAGTGGGAGTTTGGGGTTAGCAGATGCAAACCATTATATATAGAATGGATAAACAACAAGGTCCTACTGTATAGCACAGGGAACTATATTCAATATCCTGTGATAAACCATAATGGAAAAGAATATAAAAGAGGATGCGTATATGTATGTATATATGTACCTCTGAATCACAACATCGTAAATCAACTATACCTCAATTAAAAAATCTATTATGAAATTGTTTTATAAATAATTTTTTAAATGTTCTCATCACAAGAAAATAAAAACATTTTTAAAACCCCACTCTTTTTGTTTCAAAGGCTGGTAATAAAATACTACCAAGTGCTTCCCCAGTCCAGAGGCCTTTGCAGGACTTAAAATGAGTAGGCCAAAACCACTTAATGTCCCTCAGCAGTAACAGACACCTTAAAACTATGAGTATTAAGGTTGAAGAAGCTGAGGAAGAAACTTTCTTCAGAGAGAGCTGTTGGAAAGCTGTGGCGTTTTCTCTAACAATAGGGGCAGGAGGAGTACATTCGCCTCAGCCCTAATCTAGTAAGAAAAACTTCAAGGAGACAACCTGCTTGATATACGCCCAGTAGAGTTTTGGGGATGCAGGGGACTTGGCACCCGATTTGCACCTAGAAAACCTCTACAGGTGACAGGCAGGGTTAGGCAGTCTGTGACCGCAGAAAAGAGGTTGCATGGCGGGTGAAGAGATCAAGGTGCAGATCCCACCACACACACATACTCCACAAGCCAGATGTGGACCCTCTGGATAGGAACAGGATTGGGTTACTTTGGAGAGAGAGCTTTCTGCTAGTATCAAGGTGACCTCAGCAAAAAGAGATTGGAAGTATACAATGGTGCTGCAGGGTGAGGGTGGGGAGGAGATATATTAAATAACTTGTTGGAAAAGAGGCACTGTCTATATTGAGGAAACTGCAGTCAAGGTTCCTAGCTGGGACGTCTCCAAGGAAACCATAAACATGCCAGGGACAGGAAGAATCAGTCTTTGGAAATCTGCCACATGCAGAGAGCATCGATATCAGATGACATCTTTATCAGTTAGGGCAAACTGTTTTTGTCCTTTGTATGTCCTTCCCTCCTCACTTGCTTCACCCAAGGAGCCAGAGATGGCCTAGTTGTTGCGTAGGGGAGTGAGGGGGAGTAAAGAAAGAAAAAGCTGAGCATGCTTCCTTTGCTACTAAAAACTCCAGCCTGAAGCACTGAAGCAGGCATTAGCTGGGGGAGAGATTTCCCTTTAAATGAAGTTCATAGTTTTCACTTCTACATGTGATTAGACTTTTTTTTTTTAACTAAAATGAGACTACCACACACCCTCAGAAATTAAAAGGATAATAAGGAAATATTGTAAACAAATTTATGCCAATAAATTTGACAACTTAGGTGAAATGGACAAACTCCTTGAAAGACAAGTTACCAAAGTTTTTGTTCATGAAGAAATAATCTGAATAACCCAATATCTATTAAAGAAATTGACCTTGTAGTTTAATGCTTTCCCACAAAGAAAACTCCAGGCCCAGATGAGTTCACTGGGGAATTCTATCAAACTTTTAAGGAAGAAATAACACCAATTCCATACAAATTCTTCCAAAGAACTAAAGAGGGGATGGAATACTTCCTAGCTCACTCTATGACTTCACTATCTTGATTGTGGTGATGGATTCTTGGGTGTGTGCATGTCAAAACTTATCCAATTATGCACTTTAAATATATGCAGTTTTTTGTATGTCAGTTATACCACAAATACAGAGGCTAAAACAGCTAAATCAGTACTTAGAGGCAGTCATAGCATTCACAATGCTTACATTAGAAAGGGAAGCTATCAAATCAGTGATCTAAGCTTCTACCTTATGAAACTAGGAAAAGAGAAAATTAAATACAAACTAGCAGAAGAACAGAAATAATAAAGATAAAAGCAAGAACGAATGAAATCAAGGTTTCCATTTCTAGCCACAGTGGAGTATGTCTACTACAGCCCCTGTCTCCTGCTGATTATTGCAGCTAAAAACTCTGGACAAAATATATAAAGCAGCTACTTAGGACTCTTGACAAGTTAAAAAAAAAAAAGCAGGTAGACTCTGAAGGTGAGTCAAAAAGTGGAGAAGCAGCCCATACACCAGTGAGTTTCTTTTTTGTCCCTGCTCTTTTTTCACAAGACTCTGTCCCAATGGCATACAAAACTCCAGAAGTCCTGAGCTCATCCAAGAGCTGTGTGTACAAGGGAAAGCCAAGCCTCACACCAAAGCTTTAAGAACTGAACAAAACTAAGATTTCAACCACAGCTCAAGTCTAACACCTGAGTGAGAAATGCATGGAGACAACCGTAAAACAGGAGAGCAAAGGCTCTGAAAACTGCACAAAGACTTAAACCACCACACAAGACTAAAGTCTCAAATTAACCCCCAAATGGTGCATACACAACACAGATGCAAACAAGCACAACAAAGGCTTTGAACACCGAACCAACCGGAATCAACACCCACAGAAGGCAAGACAAAACTAGTGGTTTGAATCTAACTAGGTTTATTACATGATAAACAAAGATTAAAAGGAACAAAACAATCACCCCTATCTAAGATAGAATCCAAAATCATTCAACATAACAAACAACTAGCAAAATGTGACCAATTCTCAAGGGAAAAGATAATCAACAGATGCCAGCTGCTGGAAATACCAAAGACATTTAAGCAGCTGTTGAAACTAAGCTCTATGAGGCAAACACACTTGAAATGAATGGATAAACAGAAGTTCTCAACAGAGATACAGAAACTGTAAAAAAAAAAAAATAAAGAAATGGAAACTTTAGAACTAAAAAAGACAATATCTGAAATTAAAAACAAACAAACAAAAACAACACATGGGATGAACTGAGCAGAACAGAGATGACAGGGGTAAGAGTCAATGAACGTGGAGTTAAACTGACAGAAATGATCCAACCTGCCAAGGTGAGGAGTAGAGACAAAAAAATTGGGAAAAATAAAAGAAAGAACTACAGCATCAGGTATTCCTAGGACAATATCAAAAGGTCCAACATTCATGTCATTGGAGTCCTCAAAGGAAAAGAGACTAGTGCAGAAAAAAATGTCTGAAGAAATAATGGCCAAAAAACTTCCCAAATTTGGAGAAAGATGTAAATTGACAGATTCAAGAAGCTCAGCATACCAGAAACAACGTAAACTCAAAGAAACACCCAGAAATATGACAATCAAATATCTGGAATGCAAAGTTAAAGAAAACATCTTGAATATAGCCAGGAAATAAAAAAAGCACACTGCATATGAGGAAACAATGATTCAAATGACTGTGAGGTTCTCATCAGAAACAATGGAGGCCAGAAGATAATGGAACACCTTAAAAATACTAAAGGAAAAGAAATGTCAACCCAGAATTCTACACTGATGCAAAAATATTCTTCAAGAACGAAGACAAAATTTTAAAATTCTCAGGAGAACAAAAAGTAAGAGATCTTGTCACCAGCAGACCTGTTCTAAGAGAAATGATACAGGATCTTCTTCAGGGTGAAGGGAAATCATATCAGAAGGAAACGTGGAACTTCAGGAATAAATAAAGATCAACAGAAATGGTAAAATATCTGGTAAATATAGAGACTATTTTTCTCCTTTTGAATTCTTTAAGGTATATATGACAGTTGAAAGCAAACATTATAACATCGTCTGAGGGGTTTAAAATATGAAAACCTATAACATAAAGGAGGGAAGGTAAGAGACCTATATTACTGTAAACCTTCTACATATGACTTGAAAAGTTAAAATATAACTACAGGTGGTGAAAGGGTTAAGTATGTATATCTTAATCCCCAGAGCAACCACTAAAGTAAAAAAAAAAAAAAGGAGATATTGACAAAAAGCAAATAGATACGTTTAAAATGAAATATTTAAATTGCAGTTGCATTCCCTATGCAAGACCTATGCATTCAAAACTACCAAATATTACTGAGATGAATTTTTATAGACCTAAATAAATTCAGAGATACACTATGTTTGTGAATCGGAACACTCAATATTGTTAGTATTTCAATGACCCACAGATTCAAAGTAATCCCAAACAAAATCCCTGTAGGCGTTTGTGCAGAAATTGGCAAGCTGATTCTAAAATTTATATGAAAATATCAAGGACCAAAACATTATGAAAAGGAAGAACAAAGTTGGAAGTCACAGTACCTGATGTGAACACTTAATGTAGGCTACAGTAATTAAGACACTGCGGTATTGGCAGGTAGACCAACGCTTATGTGCTCAACTGTTTTTGACAAGGGTGCCCAGGTAAATCAGTGGAGAAGAGACAGTCTTTCCAAAAATGCTGCTTGAACAATTAAATATGCATATGCCAAAAAAAGAAGAAAAACAATGACCCTTGCCTAATACCAGGTAAAAATATCCATCTCATTATTGGCCATAGGCCTAAATATAAGAGCTAAAATTATAAATCCTCTGAAATAAAACATATGAGAAAATCTTTGTTACCTTGGGTTACAGAATTATTATATAGGGCACAAAAAGCATGAACCATAAAAGAAAAACTTGATAAACTGGACTTTATCAAAATTAAAAATGTCTTTTTATGGAAAGACACTGTTAAGATAAAATCAAGCCACAGCATGGGGGTAAAAACCTGGAAAACACATAGCTGATAGAGGGCTTGCATCCGGAATATATAAAGAACTCTCACAACTTAATAATAACAAAAATGGCAACAGATTACAAGAAACAGTTCACCAAAGATGTAGAGATGGCAAATAAACACATGAAAAGATGCCGAACATCAGTTACTGGAGAAATGCAAATTAATATCACAATGAGATACTCTTATACAGCTACTAGAAAGAAAGACTAACAATATTAATAATACCAAGTGCCAGCAAAGTAGCAAAACACCAGAACTCTCATATGCTGCTGCTGGGCATCCAAAATGGTACAGTTACACTGGAAAGCAGTTTGGTAGCGTCTTGTGAAGTTGAACATACACTTACCACATGACCAAGCAATCCCGCTCTAGATATTTACCTAAGAAATAAGAAAATATATGTCCACACAAAGACCTGAACATGAATGTTCATACCAGCTTCTTTCATAATAACCAAAAGTTGGAAAAAATTCAAAAGTGCATACCCTGGTCTATGGATAAGCAAATGGAGTATCATTCAGCTACAAATAGGAACAAACTGCTGATACATGTCACAACATGGATGAACCTAAAAAGCATTAAGGTAAATGAAAGAAGCAAGATACATAAGGCTGCATACTATAAGATTCATTTATATGACATTCTAGAAGAAACAAAACTAGAAGAAGAAACAAGATCAGGTGTGGGAGTAGGGGAGAAGTTTAATTGTAAAGGGGAACAAGGGAGTGTTTTAGGGGGAATGAAAATGTCCAATATCTTGATTGTGGTGGTGTTTAAATGACTATATATTTGTTAAACCTATAGAACTGTACACTTGAGAGGTGAACTTCATGGTATATAAATTATACCTCAATAAACCTCATTTTAAAGAAAAGAATGCAGTTACATCAGAATAAATATATCATGACAATACATGGAAAATGCATATGGAAATTACGTTAAAACATTACCATATAGGGGCTTCCCTGGTGGCGCAGTGGTTGAGAGTCCACCTGCCGATGCAGGGGACATGGGTTCGTGCCCCAGTAAGGGAAGATCCCACATGCCGCGGAGTGGCTAGGCCCGTGAGCCAGGGCCGCTGAGCCTGCGCGTCCGGAGCCTGTGCTCCGCAATTTGAGAGGCCACAGCAGTGAGAGGCCTGCGTACCACAAAAAAAAAAAAAAAAAATTACCATATACAACCCACTATCATATTGTGCTATTTATGCATTTCCTTTTATTAAACTACATGTTAAGTATTAAGGATAGAAAAAATACTAACAAATATTTAATTCTAGTTAATGATATGCCTGTGGGAATATTTAGGTGTGAAGTGTACTGATCTCCACAACTTACTTTGAAATGCATCCCACACAAAAAATAAGGGAGACTGATGGAACAACAGAGGAATTAGTACACAAATAGGAGATAAAGAAAATATGGCAAAACATTCATTGTAGAATCTAGGTGGTATTATATGGATGTTCAAACCATAATTCTTTTGCTTGTTTTGTCTGAAAATTTTCATAATAAAATGTTGGGGGAAAAAGGAGCTGATAAAGAACAGCAAAGTAAGCTCAAAGAAGTAGAAGTAGAAATAAAAGTAAAAGGAAAACGGAAAACACACAATAGAGAAAATTAACAAAGGTAAAAGTTCTTTCTGTGAAAAGCTCAACAAACTTAAAATAATAAAGACGACAGTGAGGCTACTCTTGATACTTGGATCTTGATAGAAGATTTTTATTATCTCAGAATGACCAGAGAATTTATGAGACCTGTCAGAGATTTCATCCAGGGGCCAGAGGAGAATACAGGCCCTGAAGTAGCTTAAAGAATGGAGGAATGGGGGAAGAGAACCAAGGTGTTGCGCTCCTGTTTTCCATCCCACCTGACCTGTGCTCCTAGGTGATGGCCTTGCTAAGTCTCCCAGTCCTTTGAACCCTTTGCAGCGGACATTTAAAGCAATGAATCTGAACTAGACATGGGCTTCACAACTATCTGGGGTGTTATTCACAACGTGCATAACTAGGCCTACCCCAGATTTCTGAAACAATTTCTAGAGGGTGGGGCCTACTCATGAGTATCCCAAGGGTTCCACAGGTCACTATGTGATACACCTCCAGTTGACGACCACTACGTTTAAAAAAATATTCCGTATGGCTAATAACAATAATAAAAAGCGTGATAATATATATTGAGAACTTCCCTTATTCCAAGCACCCTTTTTGGTGCTTTACATTCATCAACTCATTAAATTCCGACAATCCTGTAAATTCTAGCATTAGCCCCATTCTACAAACAGGCAGAGAAAGGCTAAGCCACGCGTGCAAAGCGACAGCTTGTGAGTGAAGAAGCCAGAATCTGAATCCAGGCTGTGACCTCCAAAGCCCAAGCTCTTCACCACTGGGCTGTGGAAGAATAACAAACCTCCTTCCTCTGCTCCGGTCCAAAACAATGAAAGCAATACTTATCCAGTGCTTCTACCAGCCCCCCGCCTGGATGAATGAGAATAAGATGCAGGCTCTCGCCTCTAGGGGTTTGTGTTCCAGGCAGAGAAAAAAGCCACAGGCACTTGGCTAGGTTTTAAAAAAGTTACCAAATGGAATGCAAACCTAGAAGTTTAGTATGTTATTTAAAGTTACAAATGTAGCTAACAAAAAAACAAAAAATAAAAATTTAATAAACATTGAGAAGAACGGGAGTAGAAGGCCGTGTAATTGAGGTAAATCCTTATTTTTTCATAGAGGGGAGAGAAAACTGAGAGCTCCAGAAATGCAGGTGTGTAGGTATACGCTGGACCTATGGAGATGCACATGAGAGGAATTAAAAACAAAAACCTTGAAAACAAGCTGTGCTTGGAGGTGTGGCTGGGAATGCACCGAGATTACTTTGTACTCCATAATGTTCTGCAGACTTAGACTGAACGTGCGCATGTGACACTTCTAATATAATACAGCTTGTAATATAAGTGAAATGTGACTCAAAGGGTGGAAGGTGCCTCTGAGTTTGCTTCCTCCTTCCTGTAAACACTGGAAGCATGTTAAGCCATGCCATTACCAGACAAGAAACCCTGATGAATCTCTACAGGGCAGCAGATACGGGATGGACGGAGCAATAAAGAGGGAATTGTAGCCCAAAAAGTCCCTGGGAGAAGGTACAGGGAGGTGGGTGCACACGCCAGCAAAACTGTGGAGGCTCTGAGCGAGAGGGTGCATCTGCCAGGCAGGAGTGGGCTCTGGGAAAGACAGCTGGGGAGTCACCTGGGATCAGCTGGGCCCGCGTCTGACTATAGCTGCAGCTGTGAAACTAAACTCTAAACAGCTGTTGAAAAGCAGATTCAGATTCAGTCAATCTGAGGTGGCTCCCAAGAGTCTTCACTTCTACTCTGAGGCTGGGCCATGCCCAGGCTGCTGG